>NC_139243.1:5859205-6288205 GCF_977018435.1 Lepisma saccharinum
AATATTACGTAGAAAATGCATTGAATTATCATTTTTTTCTTGTCCGTATGGGAGTAGTAAGGGGCCTTGTCAACAGATGGAGGGGATGGGAGTGGGTGGCGCCGTCCGATAGTTGTCGGACGTCGTAGTAAGGCATTTTGTTGGGCAAACTGAAGGAACATGGAAACAAATATGTTCCATTGATACATACGATTTTTGTCGAATCGCCACCCGACAAAGTATCTCACTACAACATGCGACAGAAATTGCATGGACTGCAACATACAAGAAAAATCGCATGCATAAACAAGAAGAGCTTTAGACTGCAAATATGCTGCTGGAATTTTATGACTCTTCTGGTTCACTTCACCTTATTTAATGTAGCAGTGCTTACGAAGGTTTTCTTTCATCATCCTGACGTATTACTGGTTTCGCACAAGTTAACATACGTTTACAATGACATTGCAATATTCTTAGATATCAAGAAGAATCCAACCGAACGGGATATATATTGAATACTATCACGAAAAAGTGAAACATAAAACTGCATTGGTGAACGTTTTAAAAATTGGCAAGTGCATGCTCGCAACCTCAAATTTACTGCAACACTAGTATTGCAATGAAATTAACGCCACTCTCTGTCCTGTCTGTTTAAACTCGTGAGAATGGTCATTAATCTCTCACTGAGTAAAGGTAATGTCCAATATTATGAAATAAAATACTAACAATAAATACGTAAATATTTTAATATCATATTTACTCGAATCATTCAATCATATAAGCAAATCACTTTCTTCAAGAATTGACTTTTCTCTGCTAGCCCTGCTAAATTTTCACTTTCCATCTACTGATTTATACGGGGTGGCCAGAAAGTAATTTCCAATTAGTAGGGACATTGATTTTAAGCAAACGCCAAAACCGTGAAAAATGGTAATTGCTGCGAAAGTTATGTTTAGGAATGTGCAGTGATATCTGGACACATTTTTCGCCCTTTCGAAATATCGAAATAATGCGAATTTGCTATAAAATGCGAATTGTTGGCGTTTTTAGCGATATTTTTTTAAAAAGAATGTCGTCATATAACAACGAAAAATTCCATGAAATCCAACATTCTTGTCTTTTCTAGGCCATGTTTGTGTACATAGAACATGCAAGTTTTCCAACATTTTACTCGAGAGTAAACTATAGAGTTATACGTACATGGAATAATTCCGACAGCCACATTAAATCATGTATTTCCCACGATTGTTTCAACTTCTATCAAAACCATTTGCATCACAGACCAAAGTGGCAGGATTCTAACAGGAGATCGAGTGCGTATCTACCGTCACACGGAAGCCACATCTTCGGATTTGTCGCACGAAATATGTTTTGAATTACATAGCTAAGTGTGCACCATCGGCATTTGTCGAGCGAGTAATAATGGAGCTCAGTCGTTAGGGCGTCTGACTACTATGCGAGAGACCCGGTGTCGATCCCCTGCGGGGGAGAACCGGGATGTTTTCCACCTATTCAAACTGCTCTGGCGCCCACCCAGCATCATATGAAGCTGGTACCTTGAGGAAACTTTGAGGGATAAAGGTAGCCAGGAGCGTGGTGCTGATCACATCACCCCTACCTTCAGCCATGATGAAGAAAGTGTGGGGCCCTAACTCCACACCCCTATACACCTTCATGGAAAAGTGCAGGGGAGCACTTTACTTTTACTTCCTCAAAAATCTGTTCCAACATATCAAACTGTCACGAAAATACGTAGACCATGTGACCTACAATTTAAAATAATAGTTTAAAGCACAATGGAGTATTACGTTTCGGTATATTTGGCAGATAAATGTTCTAAAACAAAAACGCAAATTTTGGGAAATTAACACTAACAAGTCAAAAAAAGATAATGCCAATTTTTGGGTGCCATAATATATCTGTATCTGTCACGTGAGATGATTGATTTCAATTTTTTGTGTGCGTCGCCACTTATGGTAATTATGCACCCTTCAGTATATACGGAGAAAATTCCATTATCTAAAATCCTTACCTTAAAATTAAAAATGGGGTATGGAAAATAGCTTTCCCAAAATAACTTTCAAGATATCAAACTCTCACGAAGAGGCGTAAGCCATGTGACTTACAATTTGAAACAGTAGCTTAAAAACACCATGAAGGTATAATTTCAGATATTTACCAGAAAATGCGCTACAATGAAAATATGAATTTTGGGAAAAGTAAAACTGTATAGTAAAAAATAAAAAATAAGAAAATACACCAATTTGAAAAAAATAACAAAATGTCAAGGTCCCTACCGATTAGACATAAATAAAACAAGAATATCAGTTGTAATTTATTGCATTAGGAACAGTGAGTCCTAACCTACTTTTCGGCATAATCACCACCGTTGTTCTGGCATTTGTCATAGCATGGCACTAAATTTTGTATGCCCATGGTATATGTGTCTGACAGCAAAGACTGGAACTATCTCTACCGCAGTGTAGCTGTCAAATCCTTGCCCTGCCAGAAACCTCTTCAGTTAAACAAAGAGATGAAAGTCGGTACATTCAAGGCCAGGGCTGTACAGGGAGTGGTCCAAGATCTCTCACCTGAAGTAATGCAAAGGTCCCGTGTGTACTCAGCTGTATGGGGTTGTGCACATTCGATTGGCCTTCCGTGAATTGTCTCCACCATCGTCTGACAATACTATCACTCACGACTTCCGGTCTGCACACCTCACACGATTGCTGGTGGCTCTGTGCCAAATTCTGAGCGTGCAATGTAGGCTACATCGCAGTCGGTGGGAGACTGTATTGGATTTTTTTATTTTGATTTTGATTTTAAAATTTTGGGTGCGTCAGCACTAAGGCTATTTTGCACCCGTCACACTATACGGGGTCCAGCCCCTTGCCGTTGCACATAACAACTCTAACGTTGCTTAATTAAAATCATAAAATATTAAAATGTTCTGACTTTCGTTAAAAGCCGAGGCTGCAAAGAACACTCAGCACAAATAAGGACAAAACACTGGACAACACAAACAAAATTATACAATGGGCCAGTCGCCAGAGCCTCGTTAGTCTTCAGTCCAGGGTGTACTAACGTGGAAGTGAGGTTGACATTTGGGTGTACTACGTGGAAGGTCACCCCTTACACCCCGGAGACTGTATGGGAGCTGCAATCTTTAACCTAGAACTGTCCTAAAACGGCTGCATTGCAACTGTACCAGATTACAGCTATATGCCACTTCTTCCTGTCTGCATGTGTGTGTGTCGCTCTCCGACCACTATTTCTGCATATAAGCACCATTGGAGCTTTTTTCAGGATTCCCCTCGTATAAGAACTTTCAGAAGCTTTTATTATTAGAGTGTTCCTGTTTTAATGTGTGTTTAGCTAAATCAGGTACCTATACAATGCAATTCTATATATTCCTTGCTTTTAATTTCTAATACCTACGTACCCTTTTCGTCAGCATTAATGGTATAACTGCATGTTGTCAGTTTCACAGTACTTCACTTGGATATACTGTACTGAAGCAGAAATCCCATTGATAATGTAAGGAAATATGACACTTTCTTTTGTACAATTCAATTGTTTCAATTATATGCAAGAGTTAAGTTGTTTCCTTTAGAGAGAAGAGAGAAGTAGCTTTATGCATTGAAAAATGAGTCCGCACTCATGGTTTTTGCAAGCAGAGGGTTCCAAACCTCAGTGGAAATATCAACATATAATACCGAGAATGTAGAAGGAGACTGATAAATTACAAATTGTATTTCTTAAATCATTCACTCTTCACTCTTATCTCATTTAGTCGTAACTTTAAAAATAATCAAGTATTTTATTTTAAACTTACTGCGTATGATAAAATTCCGTAATCCTTCCTTAGCTTGTGAATTGTAATAATTTTCCAAATTCACTATTTTGCTGTTTGAATTCAAATCATAGAGAATAGAGAAATTAAGTCAATTTCATAGAAGATAATATTGGTACTTAACAAAACCATACGTGGATCTGTATGAGTTTATTATTTCTATTTGCAAAAACATCGATTTAGTTTAGTTTGTAATTGTCAGGGAAAAATGTAAATTTTGTCCTGGAAAACCTGGAAAAGTCAGGGAATTTCATTTCTGCTTGTTTGTAGCCACCCTGGTATAATAAATGTTGATTCTTGAGAGAATAGAATCCCAATTTTTAGGTGCTCTTTTCTGCCAATCCAATGTGGCAACACTGGTCTGTTCCGCCAGACTTGAACCGGAATAATCCCATAGCACTCTTTGTACTAAACCCCAAAAAAAGTCTTCCCTTGCATTGTACTCTCAAAGCCCCTCTCCTCTTGTTATCTCTTCATCAGGGTAAACGAAACGGCCTACCTCTTCGCTTGTGTCGGATGCATAAAAAAATGTCTGCTTGCAATATCTATTCGACGACAGTGTTAACGCATTAAATAGCGTTTCAACAACTTTCTAATTTTTCATATTTTGCTGTCACTTGCCACTGCTACTTTCAAAGGAAAATAGAGTTGAAAACATTTTAGAAATTATTGTTATAAGAAGGAAACATGAAAGAACAAAAGTGGGTCTTACCTTACCGATAATTACATCTTCTCTCAATTAAGAACTCAATTGTTCTTGCATTTCAGTCCAGCACTTTCTTGCATAAATCTGATCGCTGCACACGACACGACTCACAAACAAAGCTCTACCGCCACGAACTTTGCACTCCGAGCCTTCCTGCCTTGTAGCGTTGTGAGCATAGGCAGGGAACAACCGAGGGAATCCCCGTTCACGATAAAAATATATAATTCTATTTCCAGTGAAAGTAAAGCTACTTTATAATTATAGGGTGTAACTAGCATTTTAATTTACATAATTTGGTATGAAGACTTACTTTGCAAATATAAGTTTTTAGACTGTCTGTTTACGCTACGGTGCTGGGTGAATCGACAAGACCATCAGCACTCTGACCAGAGAACGAAGTCAGAACTACAGTACTCCGTAATTTTCAATTTGCCTTACTTTTGTCGATGAAAGGAAAGAAAACTTAAGTTTCGTACAAAATGTGGAGAATGTACAATTGAAATAGAAATCTCTCTGCACGAACACAGGCTAATGTTTATATAAAATGCTGGTGCACCACAAATTTCCAACCCTGGCGGAAATGCAGTGTTGCTGATATTCTGTTCGTCCTAGTGGGTAACACCGCGAGGCCGGCCTCACGAGAACGTTATAAGCATACGTACAGTACTCGTAGGATTAGGCTTCCCGCGTATACGACCGTACAACAGAATGTGAAGAGAAGAGGCCCCAGCAAATGTGCCTCACTCCGTGGAAAGTTCGTATACTGGACAGGGTTAGAATGTTTTTGTAATTATCATAAATGAAAGTTCCAAACTCTTGCATTTCATTGCATATGTTTTGAAGAAATAAGTAAAGACATCTTTAAAAGAGTAATGGTGTGGGTAGGCCCTGCCTCCTGCCCTCATAGGACGCTTTGCCACTGTTCCTATGTTTGAAACACATGTTGTCAAAAACTCGATTCTGAGATTCACGGTTGCAGCACAGTGTTTCATCTTCAGCCTCAGTTTGCCTAGTGGTGCTTTTTGAAAGACCTCCTGCTTTAAAATGTATCAAGTGAAAATAAATTTAGTCACTGCACCAAGGTTGTCCATTGCGTGGGATTGCTGTTTGATAAGTTTGGAAAATTCGCTTATGAAAAGTTTTTGTTATGCAGCATTTTTCAATGCCTGACGCACCTGGATTTTTTTATTTCAAATCTTGTCGCAAAATAGGTGACATTGTTGACCCAGGCATGTCAGTTTCAACTGATAATCGGCATATGGATGTCTTTCATAGGCTGTTGACGATAGCTTGATGCATTTTTCCAACACGAGCTGATGTTATGACTGTTGTTTGGACACAATGTTTAGGGTGAGCTTGCACATTGCCTGTTTCGTTAAACTGCTTCATATATCGCCTAAATGATTTTGGATCTGGTGCCCATGCATAAATTCCATGTCAGAATATTTGTTGGACTGTGACTGCTGACTTGGATTCAATAAACCAGGTGATGACTAGGGTGCGGGACTTTATGTCCTATAAAACTTTAATGGAAAAATATGTCATGAAAAATTAAAAATATGTCAGAAAAATTCAGAAGTATCCCCAGTAAAGCCAAAAATATGCACAACAGTACTTTCGAATGTCCCATTATACAGGATGTCAGTATCTTCCAGGGAAGATCGACTACGATGGGGGTGGGGTATTAAATGAAGTCAGAATCCCTTTAACCATATAATGTAGTGGAAAAATACTGACAATATATTGTGATGTTCACTGCAATAACCAAAATGTTATTTGCTAGTATGTCAGATTTACAACTTTGTGGAAAGTAAAGCATAATTGGCAGCTCGCTATAAAAAAGGGGGTATTTTTGTTCTGTACTAGTTTTTAAGAAGATGACATCTGCTTTAATTTCTTTGTTCGTAATTTCCTTATCCTGCCATCGATAATATGAACTATCCGTTGCGCCAAAGGTACAAATTATAAAATAAAAATAAATAAATTATAAAATAGATTATATGCAAGACAATTACGAAAGTATACAGAAATATGTCTTATTACGAGAAAATTGAAGAAATATGTTGTAAAAACACGAAATTGGTAAAATATGTCAAAATATGACCTATCAAGTTTGTCTATTTCGACTGATTTTCATCAGATATGTAAAGGTCTCACCCCAGTATCCGATCCGATGCCATATAAAAAAAAATGTTATAACATAAAGTCCCGGGCCCTAGTGA
This sequence comes from Lepisma saccharinum, assembly GCF_977018435.1. Taxonomy (NCBI): domain Eukaryota; kingdom Metazoa; phylum Arthropoda; class Insecta; order Zygentoma; family Lepismatidae; genus Lepisma; species Lepisma saccharinum. Next base: position 5,865,966 of record NC_139243.1, read on the forward strand.
TGAGATTCTTTTTCTGTTCAGCAGACAAGTTACAATCCACCATTGTTGCCTTTTTCTTTTCGCATCAGATCGAAACATATAATAAATAAACCTTGCTAAAAAAAAATTGAGTATGCTATTTCGAGAACTGTAGTTGTTTTGCCTGTGGGATGAAAATAAAATTAATTATGAATTTTTGTTATCAGCATGTTTCATTTGAAACACCCTGAATATAAGTATTTTTGTATTTCTAGGTCCAGTGGTTAGTGTTGTAAAGTTCACCACCTCCCCCACTCCCTTAGGGAGTTAATTTTTTTTTTAAATCCCATCTTATTGGTTGCCTACGTCATAAGAGGGAAGCACACTTAAACGTGTAGGTTTCTGTGTCCGTGGGTTTGGGCCGTTCATTGATAAGTCAGTGGGTGAGGACAGACTCTTTTTATACATTAAGATTCAAATGTACAATCTCTGTTTACTCTTCCTGTAATGTACATTAGTAGCATGTATAACATGTTTTTCGTGCACTTTATGTGAATCTAAAAAATCACACGTGTTATGCCTTCGGATCACGCAGACCTGGGATAAGGAAAATAATAATTACTTATAATTTTTGCTATCTGCAATCTTTTTTCAGTGGTCGTGATGATACTTCTTGCACTTACGTTTTTATTGATATTTTTTCTTCCCATAGTCAAACACAGGCTGTTTTACAAAGCTTGTAATAAACAAAATTGAATAGTTTATGATAATATTGCATGACTTTACCATATTAGTGAATAATTCGAAAGTAAAATAGATTTTAAAAAAATCGCTACTGTGTAGTAAAGCTATGGTTTGCTGTGGTGAACAATAGATGGCTCTGGGCTCTTTGAGTATTTTCATATCAGTTTTCTTTATTGTTTCTGAATGTTTTACTGTGGCGAAAATATCGTGATCTTTTTACAGAATTCAGGCTTTTCTTTAAAATTGAGAAGATAACCACATGTAAGAAGATAATAAAGTTAAATTGCCATAGAGAAAAATGTATGCAATTACCTTTCATTGAAGTAAAAGAAAGCTACTCTTTTATTGTCAAATGACTCTCATATCGAGATCATTTGCATGATATCGATATACATGCAGGGTCCATTATCTAGTGCTTTGAACTTTTACTTTTTCCAACAATTTTTTTTGAGAGAGCACGTATTGAAGTGAATAAATTTCTTCTTTTTATTGGATGGACTGTGATTTTTTTTACTTTTATGCTAATCAACTATTTCGTGGTGTGCTGAACAGGTGTAACAGTATCACATGCCCTGTGGGTACTTTTTTTGTTTTTTTTTGCAGTCATGACAGTAGAAGAATATTATTTGTTGCCAAGAATTGCTTTCAAGTGCATACAAGCATATATAGGTTGGTCACAAAGTGGGCATAAACCCCCACCCCCCCTTTATTTTCGACACTAGGATGGTATTAGTCTGATTAATTGATATAAACACATTCCTGGGACTTCTTGGAGACTTCAAAACATATTGAGGGGAACGTCAACACCCGGAATAAGGTCTTATTCACACTTGCATCGCGAAGTGTGCCAAAATATGGTGCAGAATTCGGCCGTGCTACGAAAAAGACTGTCTCCATACCGATGTTCCGGACAATTGAACCATCAGGTATGTGTTCATTCAAGCATTCAACCATAACAGGGGGTGGTGGTGACCACCCTGTACAAAAACTTGTCTCGCTGTATGATAAGCACCTCAATGCCATGGGCGCCTATGTAGAAAAATACGTAGCTTAAGGTATGAACTTTCACAGTAAAAAGTTTTGTTCAACTAACTTCTTTGGTTCTTTTTTTTTATTATTATTACCATATATAATACCTCATATAATAAAAATAATTTAGTTTTTGTTATAAACAAAAACACAAAATTTGTCCATTTTTTCTGTAACATTTTGATCATTATTGACTTTCTCTTGTACGATGTAGGTGATAGACATGATGCTGGCATACCTCCAGAAGCAGGGAAAAGATTCCGAAGCGGAATTGCTGAACGAGTTCTCTTCACGTTTGACGCTCAGCCAGTCAAAGGAAGAAGTGGACCTCGGACTCAAAGACCTGCTTGCTAGTCTGACAAACCTCACCATCGTGAACAACACTTCCTGAACAATAGTCGATGTGAAGCAGTGATGTGATAAACATGTACAGTGTGCTGCAAAGTGGGCATCCATTCAAATAATCGTTGGGTTCATCGTAACGGCACTCCCAAGGTATTTTATGTTCGTTGAAGTTAAATAGTTGCGAGACTTTTTTTTTTGTATCTGTTAGCTATTAAAGATTGCCATCGTGTGATCTTTGGATTGTGGAAGATTGTAAGATCCCATTGCAGTACATAAGTGATCTTGGTAGTTAATGGAATGGTACACGCAAGGACAATTGTGAAGAATATATATGTGTGCTTCTGTATTCACGGGAGTTTAGAGGTGGTCTGTCTATTTTGCTGTAGAATAAGTGAAGGTTGGTTATGTACATTTTTTTTATGAAACAACCATTTTTCCCCCTTGTAAAATGTCATTTTTTTGTGTAATAGAGTTAAGTATTTTAAGGCATTTGTACTTCCTTTTTGAACAAGAAAAGCAAAAAAAAAAAAAAATCATAGTTATTTCAACCCATTTTCTAAGAATTGAGGGGTCTAGTGAGAGAGGGAGCTATGCCACTTTGACAAGAAATGGACATAAGTTGAGTTTTCTAAAGCATTGCATTGAGTCATAATTTGTATAACAAAGGGTAATTTTTTTTTCTGAACATATTGTTAGGTAAATTATTCAAAAGGAAAAATATGAATTTCAATATAAATACCATTTATTATGAACATGTATGGTATATTGTTGTAGTATACCCATGCGGAAAAATCAATCTAGCACATCAAATACTTTGAACAAGGCTTAAATACTTTTGCCTGAGTGTAAATCACGTTCACAGGGTTACATATGATCTACATAAAGACAACTTCATATGTCTTCTGGAGGATCTTCATTGTCCATTGTTTCTGTGGATTTTAGTTTTCGGTAAACACCATGAAAAACTAGAGGAATATAAGGCATTATTGCCATGAGATCTTTTAACTTCAGGGCTGATATTAAATCTAGCACTGGTTACTGCAACACAACCTCTGCCACTAATATTGCAGACACCATCAGTAAGTGGCATAGCTCCTTCCCTCACTCAAAATGCTGATGAGGACGTATTCAAGAACTCAGAAAATCTGCTGCAGAACAAGCGGGAGCTATGCCACATGGTTGTAGTTCACATGATAGATGACAGATGGCAGGAGAAGACTGAAAATGGCAAAAAATAAAATTTTCAAGATTTGTGACATAGCTCCTTCTCTCACTAGGCCCCTCAATTGGTGATTCAGCATTTATATGAATACGTGTTATTTTTCTTGAAATACCGGGTGATCCGTTTGAGATGTCAGAAAAGTAAACTGTTGTGTACAATAGGTTAACGTACATATCTCCGAGCAGTTTGTTGCAATATATGCAGAAAGGATGCAAGTTTTGAGCGAGTGCAGGTTTACAAACTTCAGCCATGTGGCTGTACTAGTGTGCATATAACACTAGAACATTTCACATCCCATACGATACATTGTGCGCTGTTGTGGCGTGACCACTATCTTTATCTACCGTGAATGCTAGCGCCATGTGGCAGAAGTCTGTAACCCTCCATTCACTCAAAACTTACATCCTTTCTGCATATATTACAACAAACTGCTCAGACATACGTACGTTAACCTATTGCACACAACGGTTTACTTTTCTGACATCTCAAACTGACCACCAGATACATTTCATACCTAGTGAGACCTATAATGTGTTTCTGCAACAATTACGTTAATAATCTAGGTTCTTCTTAAAGGTATGATCCAGTTTTAATTTCAAATTCTTACTGGTCATTTGTTTTAATTAATAAATATATATGCTCTAATAGCATATGCTGAGCAGAGCATGTTTTTATCTTACCTCTCAGAAAGCAGGAAAAAACTTTAACAAGTTCCGTTTTGCTGCTACCCAGGCATCATAAAATAGAGTTAAAAACATGTGGCCAGTAGGAGGGCCAGGAGTATATAAATTTGCTTGTTTTAGTTCAGTAAATATGCTGACAGAAAGCGTTAACTTAAAAATACAGAGTGAATCAAAAGTCACTCAACACCCCTTATAAAATGTAAAGGAGTTACACTGGGTACAAATGGTCATGATAGAAACAGGTTAGGCCAAGGGGGAACCATATTTGTGAATTCCAAGCGGACATCGACCATATTAAATTCAACTCAAAAATTTGTAAATGCGAAGGGCGTGATGTGATATCATTTCAGGCTAGAATTTCACGAGAAATGCAATGGTGAAAGTTTTTTTTCGATGTATCCTTAATCAGGAAAAGTTATGACTGCATGATTGTAACAAATGTCTCGTAACGCGTGAGGAGATAGTACTGCTGTCTGGGGAGAGAAGTTCACGTGCCATTGCAAATGATTTTAATCAACCACACTCCCAGTGAGATCCGGTGTCATATGCGACAGTTCCACAATTACTCCAAAAGTTCCGGGATACAGAATCAATCGACGATAGGCCAGGACGTCTCGGAACTTCCACAGACTCATTAGGAGCATTCTGGCACTGTTTTCTCGCACCCTGAAAACACATTTGTTACAATCATGCAACTATTTCCTGATTAAAGATAGATTGAAAAACCACCATTGCATTTCCTGTGAAATTCAAGCTTGATTTGTTAGATCACGCCACCCCCTTCCCATTTAAAAATATTGAGCTGTATTCAATATGGCAGATGTCCGCTTGGAAGGCACCAATATGGTTTCCCTTGGCCTAACCTGTTTCTATCATGACCATTTGTACCCAGCATAACCTGTAAATAAATGGTAACAACTTAATACCGAACCATAGGCCGAACGAACTGAAGTAATGCAAAAAAGACCAATGAATCCTATACACGGTACAGCCATACATTAAAATTAGTTATATGGTAGTTTAAAGCATCTTTAAGTGTTTTACTGTCCAAAAAACAAACTACATCTGGCCTACTTAGTACTGACAGACACTGATGTTTTTCTCGTCAGGTGTTTTCTACTTTCCTTACCTTCACTTTCAAATGCAACTGTTGATAGCTGCTTCATTAAGTATGAAAATGAAACTAAGAACGCAAAACACAACGGTATAAACACTGTCACTAATTTATATGAGACAATAAAAAAAGTAAAAACTGGTCTGTTAAAAATATATTATTGGCCTACAAAACTAAAAACAAACTTAAAGGAAATCAGCAAGGGTGGGCCGAACCAACCAAAGCCGAACTAGAGGGCGCCTACTGTACTATGTGGCCATTCTCTCCTATGTGTGGTCTAAGGCATCAGGGTACGTGATTGTTTGAGTTTCCCGTGGGGAAGCGTTACAACTTTTCTACCAAGATTTCATCTGGTGGCCACCCACCTTTGTGATGAAATGTGGGAGCTATGAATGAGTAACGTAGCCTGGTTATAGAAAACCCACAACAGTGAGGGTTCGTCGTGCTGACCACGCGTCACCCCGTAACTGGTTTTTTGATCCCCACCTTGGCAGGTGGGAGCGAGGCCAGCAGTTGGTAGTTAGAACCTGGCCCTCACAGGCTGTTGCACCATTGATTATTACGAGGCGTATTTTTAAAGTAAGTACCGTTTTGAAATTCCGCTGCTGCATCGCTGCGGTCGGTGTCCTGTGCATGCGCACTGTGTACCTACATCTGTTGGCAAGCCACAGACGCCATTGCGGCAACAACCGATCGTGTATACATTTGCTTTTGCGTATTTAAAATGCCTCCGCCGATTGAGAATCCCGCCGACTGTGAAATACGTGCTGTTATTAGTTTTCTTAGTGCTAAAGGCATGAAAGCAGTTGAAATTCACAGTCAGATTTGTGAAGTGTAAAGGCGATGAAACATGGGTGGCCTACGTTACACCCGAAACAAAACAACAATCCATGGAATGGCGGCATTCAACATCGCCCAAGAAAGTGAAGTTTAAGCAGACAATTTCAGTCCAGAAAATCATGTGTACCATGTTTTGGAACAGGAAGGGGGTGTTGCTTGTTGATTTTTTGCCTCGTGGTGACACAAATTCTGAAACATATTGTGAGACTTTAAAAAACTGCACCGTGTCATTCAAAACAAAAGGCGCGGCATGCTGAGTAAAGGGATCATTTTGCTGCATGACAATGCCCGTCCACATGCAGCCAATCAAACTCAAGATCTCATCGCATCATTTGGCTGGGAACAATTTGATCATCCTCCATACAGCCCCGATCTAGCACCCAGTGACTACCACGTGTTTCTGCAACTGAAGAAGCATCTCGGAGGTCAGCGCCACGATGACGACGATAGCCTCAAAATGGCCGTGTTGCAGTGGCTGTCAACTCAGGCGGCAAACTTCTATGATGACGGAATACAAGAGCTTGTTGTTTGATATGATAAGTGCCTTAATATTGGTGGCAATTATGTGGAAAAGTAGATAAAAGTGTGGTCTTTCATGTAACAATAAAATTGTTACAAAAAGTTTACTTGTTTTTTGTACATATCAAAACCGTACTTACTTAAAAAATACGCTTCGTATTATTGAATAAAGAATATGTTTGCATTAGGTTCTTTTTCATGTGTCCAAAAAATACCAGGTGTCCCAGTAGTCTTTCCCTGATTACAAACTTTATTCATATCCGCTATATGCAATGTAGAGATGTGAAAGTGGTGCCAAAATATTGGAAAACTAACAGAGTTTATTTGTTGCAGGTTTAAGTAATGTGGCTGTAGTGTAGCAGTGTCAGTGCCAAGGAATCCGGAATTAATGCTCTTGACATCGGGTGGCATCTTTCCATACAATGTTTCTTGGACTTAACAGGATTTGGGAATGAATATAAATTCCATTTTTTAAATACCAACTTATTGATGGCAGATATTCTAGACGAAAGAATTCTGTACATTTGAAAGTTCCTCTGCACTGTTATTGGTGACCGGGTCTCGTGATACCAGAGGACATGCTGCGCTTTTTCCTGATTTGTGAACATATCCAGTTTTCTGGGCACTGACACTGCTACACTCCAGCCACGTTACTCAAACCTGCAACAAATAAACTCTGTTAGTTTTCCAATATTTTGGCACCACTTTCACATCTCTACCTTGCATATAGCGGATATGAATAAAGTTTGTAATCGGGGAAAGACTTCTGGGACACCCTGTATAATAATGTTTCATTGTCAAGGACATACGAGTTTAATAACATGTGGGCAATAGAAGTTTCCTCATGTGAAGAAACAAAAAATGGTTCATTTGTACTTACAGTAATTCTTATTTCTGCATAATCAAGTTTTTATCAACTTGACACCAGCCACAAAAATTACAGGGGATACAGATGATTGCCTGTTAAAAATTTCGAATTTGTCCATGGGCGTCCGGAAGGGGGGGCCGTGGCCCCCCCTGGAAAATGGAAGTCAACCAAAAATTATGTATTTCACACATAATTTCATTTTAGCCACAATAATGTGTGTTAATTATTGCATGAACATCATAAATTCAAATTTAAGCAATGTTTTTTTAGGGAACAACACTATTTTTGGAGAAAATGTGCCTTGTTTGCCCCCCTGAAAAAATACCTTCCTTGCCCCTCCCTGGAAAAAATCCTGCGGACGTTCATGATTTTGTCTGGAAAGAAACCCCCCCCACTCTTTATACTTGCATGTTTTCACTAGCTTCATCATTGTTGGGTAATATGCTGTTTTTTTTAGTCTACTTACACGAAATGATGGACTTCACTAAAACTAAAAGCATATGGCATTCACTATCATCACAACAGCCACCCATTGAGTCCCAGAAACCCTGTAGTTTCTGTGCAATTAGTTGTGCATGTACAGGGTGATTCAAAAGTCTCTTGACATTTTAATCAAATAATTTTACTGACAATACTGCTGAAAAGTACTTAGATAGAAGACAAACTCTGTACATTTCAATGTGGTGGCCCTGTTAAGTATAGACATAGCACCCACCTCTCTTGCTTAGACTGGAACACATGCTCCAACATGGCTGGCATGATCTCCCCTGTTGCTGCAGCTACTCCCTGTGCCAGTTGCTGAATGGTGTTGATCTTTACTCGGTACACCCTAAACTTAAAGAAACCCCAGACAAAAAAGTCTAGGGGAGTCAGGTATCAGCGAGATAGTCCCTAATATTCTGGTGAAATGGGATGGTGCATCATCTTGCTGGAAAACAACAGTGTCTTTTATCCCATCCTGAAAACCACTCGTTATCGTAAGGAAAATGTCAAGAGACTTTTGAATCACACTGTATATTCCTTATTGCAGGTAATTTTTAGTAAAAACATCCTTTATCGATACACTTATAAAAAAATAAAGTTGAGAAATAAAGTAGTACATTTTCACTAAATAATAATCTATTCTTTATTCTTTAGTACAGAAAATATTCCAAAAGGAAAACACAAAATTGCAATCATGGGTACCAAAATATATATACACACACGCGCATACAAGTCTCATGGCTACATAAAGAGATGGAAATTTATTTAGGCAATTCACACCCAAGAAGATAAGAAATAAGAGTTATGATAAAGTTCACAGAACATAACACAACTTCCCCCTTAAAAATATATGTTTTTTTACACAAACATCTTTGCTTGTAACAGTATACAATTCACTCAGTATCAATGAAGCATTTTGGTATAAATTTGTTATTTTCAAACATGATCGAAAACTTATAAAATAATAACCGCATATTTCATGAATTTGGTTATTAATACTGAGAGCCTATTTTGCTAACTATATACAGTCAAAATATTTACAAAGCTGCTTTGATTGGCAAAAATGTATTAGAATTGACAAAACTATCACAGGTACACTACAGAAACAACAGGTACAAATATTAATAGTGTTAAAAGAGTTGAGAAAAGTGTACATACATTACATATTTCTTAAAAGTAGAAGTCAGTCCAATTATCACAATTGGAAATAGGAATGACAACCGCACCAAATTAAAGAAAGTCTTTTTTTTTTTCAATCTAAATCTAGGATTACTTACGTGAAATTTAGAAATTTCGTATTTCTGCATTGCACAATTTAATGGTTAAATTGTAATAATTTCAAAGATCCACTGTCTTCATTCACTAAGGGTACGGCATCTGGAGCGGAGATGGTACCACATCATTGCTTTGTTTGTTTCCAGGTGGCGGTAGTTGCAATTTCTCTCCTTTGGTGATAAATAGCAGTCTTCTCAGAAAAATTTCAAATTAAATCCTGTTAACCTTTTAATACAAAGGCCGTTGCAGAGAAGGTGAGACAGATTTCTTCCTGGCTTGGCAACACTGCCTATTGTTTCGGCACTAGTCGCGTCGTGTAGGATGACTCATTTTGTTTCCGTAGCAAGTTGTCACATGTTGCGAAACCACGTTAGTGAGCAGCTGTGTTGATTTATGTGGAACGTGTTTTGTTTACCCCTCCAGGTTTTTGTGTATAACATTGCTTTTCGCGATGAGTATTCAAGATTAACAGCGACAAGTCATAAAATTTTGTTGGCGTTTAGGGAAAAGTGCTGCGGAAACATATGCAATGTTTCAATAGACTGAGTAGAGCCATAGTGCACCGATGGCACAAGTTGTTTAAAGATGGGCACGAATCAAGCGAATCATATTGCACCACGATAACACACGCCTGCATACCACGCAGGCTTTTCAGAATTACGCGACGAAGAGAAAAATAGAAAATTTCCTGCATCCAGCATACAGCCCGGACCTTGCACCCTGCGACATTTGGCTATTTCCACTTTTAAAGGTCGCTTTACGTGGTCGTCATTTCATGACGAACAAAGAAGTGATCACCGCAGCGTAAGTTTTCTTCACTTCGCTACCTGACGACGAATTTAGGCAGGAGCCTATGGACGCTTGCTTAGCTGTCAATGGTGCCTATTTTGAAAAAGATGTACTCTACTCGATATGGCTGATTCTGAATAAAAATTTTGTGGTTTATAATTTTTTTGTTTCATTTTAATGATTCTTGGAGGGGTCCATGGACATGCTTGTCTTTTAACTGCTACGCAGTCACGACTTTTTGACCTATTGCGCTCATTTTGGTCTCAATCAGCAGCTAATGAACCGAATTTTCACCAGAGTACATTTGCTAGCCAATGGAGGTCGCTGTTTTCCTATACAGGAATTAGTCTCACCTTCTCTGCGACAGCCTTTGTATTAGGAGCATAAGTTACATTCCTAATATTAACAGGGTTACAGGATTTGATTTTAATTTTGCTAACACCAAAGGAGAAATAATAAAAAAAATATTTTCAAGTACATAGAATCAACAATACAAATTCCACAGCTTTAGCATGAACCAAATGACCACTTATTGATATGTTGCACTCACATGATCGTTTGAACCTCTTATAAACACACATCACTGAACCTGGACAGGCACACCCGACTTGGTACCCCATCCTCAAAAAAGATCCCCGACCTGAAAAAAGAAAAGATGCGGTGCGCATACTCGACCCCCCTCAAGCCACACAGGGAACAGAAACTGCACCGCACCGAGCAGCACAGCCCAGCCCCCCCAACCACCACCCAGTAGTGCCACCTGGCAACAGGAAACAGATGACTCAAACCAGAATACACGCGCCAGCGCTGCCGAATGGGAGAAATTGCAACTACCGCCACCCGGAAACAAACAAAGCAGTGACGTGGTACCATCTCCGCTCCAGATGCCGTACCCTTAATGAATGAAGACAGTGGATCTTTGAAATTAATAGGATATAACCATTAAATTGTGCAACACAGAAATACGAAATTTCTAAATTTCACGTAAGTAAGTTTACTGCATCCATCATAAATCTAGGATATTTACTACATATCTTTGGAATGTAAAGATCTATGAGCATAGAACTGTTTCTATATAGCTCAACTATGGCCTAATGCTTTTAAGCTGCTGTCTATTTTATCAGTCTATGTGTTCATGGAATTTTGTGCATGCAACTGATATACCTTAACTTTCAATAAAATTTACACTGCAGAAAAAAGCATGCAAAATTTAATTTTTTCGGTACATGGTAAAAAACTTCTTTTCCTTGGATTAAGTATTCTCTCTCCAAATGAACAAACACCGGATCACTGTTGCTTGTGTATTGCATGCACAATCAAGATCTAAAGAGAATTTTTTACTATTGCTTTTTTTAAAATTTTAATAGTAGACATATTACAGACGAAAGAACTAGACAAAATTGACATGCATTGAAAAGGTCTTCGAAATTTGCTCATACAACTGATTTTACAGTATGATCAAGTCATGAAATTCTAACAGATTTAGCAGAAAAAGAAGAATTATAGGATTTGCATTTCTTTTCATCCTACACAACACTATTAGCAACATTTAACCTAATAAATTTGGCATTTGAGGAAGCAGTTGTGTTGGTAAAGTATACCTTACAGGAGTAAACATGGATTGAAATAAACAGTAGTTCAGTTTCTACAGGAGATCTGATTCTACGAGAGTGTTCCTTGTGTTTAGGCACTAATTGTATTAGTATAAAAAAAATAGTGCCCACTGGTCTAACAGTTATGCTTTTGAGATACATTTTAGTGGAGTGGGCTGTAAATATTTTTATATAATCTCGAATATAACCTTTTCTCCAAGATCTCAAGCTTAGTTTCCTCTAAATTTCTGTTTCTTGTCATCTCACCCTTCTCTTCCCGTACTTTATCTCCTGAAAAGGCATTTTAATCCAAGAATTTTCACGCTGCCATTCATTTCTGACGAAACAAATACATGTACTGAGTTCCTAAATGCTTTTCGGAATGAAAATTCAGCGGGAAAGAAATATTCCAATTTGTATTTACACTAGCGCTAGTTCCTAACTAAATGAATTCTATGTAAATAATCAACAGTACTTTTACACAACTGATACCTACATATATAATATTTACACATTTTCCTGGTCTAATTTTGTACAAAACGGAAATGCAATAGTACCTGAAGTTTGTAAACTATTTGTTGTTGTATTGCTATAATGTATTCAATCCAAACTCTGCAAGGTTTTTCATCAAACTGAAACCACAACGTAAAGTGTCCTCAAAAACTGCCACACATTTATACATGTTAACACTAAAAAAAAATACCCCAAAACAACTTATTGCACATGTCTGAAAGATCATTTCCTTGTACTCCATATTGGAAGACAATTGCCTACAGACAAAACAAAATCATTTAGGGTTTATTGCAATTGTGGATACAAAATGCGAGATACTTTGCAGTATCGTGGAATGTTGAGTACTGTTGTATTTATAGCCAAAAAATATTTGCACCCTATAATATCACTTTAAAAAATGCGAACACATTGTAAAAAAAAGGGGATAAACATTGAATGTCTATGAATAATTTGGTATATACATATGTGATCTGCCAAGGGTACCACCTTTTCGGTTTAAATCATTTAGGTAAGGGTTTTTGGTCTTAAAATCTTTACAATTCACTTGAAATATTGCATTAAGTAGTTATTTGACTTGATGAGACGACTGTGCAATATAAAACTATTTTTTCTAGTCAAACTATGCTGGTAACAGAGATAAATTACTTGACTGCTAAGGCTTAAGATTCTCGTTTTTATTCTCGGTTTCAGCTGAAACAAAGCCTGGTGGTTGGTTGTGCTCATTTCTGAAGAACCCGTCACAGCACAAGCATACTAGTCAAAACATGTTCCACCAGTAGAGTCCCATAACACGTATTTGCTTTCGTACTTCTTAAAGCACATGTCGTACCATTTTCTGCAAGGTTAAATATAGTGGCATTTCTATGGAAACAAAATAATATTATACAAGAGAACTTGCATCAGGGAGTACATTACTGGCAATATAATCAAAATTAAAGCTACAGTTTTAGGAGGGCAAAAATCTGCAGAGACAGTAAGGAATGTCTCTGGCTAATGTTCCTTATAAATATTGGAATTTCGGTAAGAAACTGAAGGGTGTTTCACAAAGAAAATGCACTGTGAAAACAGAATTTCGCTGCTATATAGTTTCGATACAAAAAAAAAACATATTTTTTTCCCAGACAACATGTAACTTCTGGATAACCTTATATCAAATGCCAACTATATAGTGTAATATGACTTCACCCTATTCTTGAGATCAATTCAACACTATTTGGTGCATATTTTCATTCACCAATCTGATTGAATGTACAATAATATAAGCAGCTCATCAACAAACAAGTAACCAGTAGCACTAACCCAGCAACAAAATTACCATACATATAACTTTCTATCAAAAATAATTAACTACAGTAAACAACTTCATCCTTATATCACACTTTTCTTTCTTGATAAAAAAATCCACGTTTTTAAACCCCGATTCAACATTTGGTAACGAGGCCAATGTAAAAAACTGGCGCAATTTACTACAAAGACAATCTCTTAACAATAATTAATGAATATAATTTGCTCGGTAAGCATCAATGTTTGTTCACTTGCATTAGTTGCTCCTAACGTCATCGAGACAAGATCCGCGCTAAGGATGGCATCACTTCAGCTTGGATTGGGCCGTAGTCCACAACTTCTCCATCCACAGTTAGGTAACCGCCTGCAGATTGTGGTTCCAATCTGAATGCAGTCACGGGTATCATCTCTGCCGTTGGAGAATTCAGATGTGTCCCGGATGACAAGCCCAAAAGAAACTGCCAGGAAAAATGCTTTTATTTAATTTGTTGTATGCTATAATCAAAGAACTGTGCCAGCATGCTGTGGCATATACTATATCCTAGTAAATTTATTTTAAGTTTAAGAACATACTGTGGCTCAGGTAATGTTCCAACGTTTGTCTTAAGTGGGCTTTAAAGTATGTCCTGGCATGTATCTAGAAATAATATTAATTTATGTATTATGAATAGACCTATAAATTATATTAACATATTAATGATAAACTTTTACATTATTATTTCTGGGACACTTGGTTTGAACCCATCTTGAAATATACAGAGTGTTTCATAAATAATGGAGGGGTTACAAAAATTTATTGCAAGTAAATTACTGAACTCCGTAAAATCATCAGCTGAGCCCTAGAATTTAGTTCTACGAGGGTTGGGGAGTAAGTCATGGCAACCCAGTAATAATTCGACAATCGAAGGATGTATTAAAAATTTGTATATACAACTGAAGGAGTATCCATTATGGATATTTTGTTGGTAGGAATCATGAATGAAAACCCAAGCAACCCTGTGACATACACATGTATTAATGTACAAGTTACAAAAACCTGTCTGGCCCTGTGACATACACATGTTACAAAAACTTGTATGATTATGACAAACCTTCGAAATAATCTCACGCATTGTCCACAGCACGCTGCCATCGATGTGGAAGATGTCAAATACCATCGGCAGCACCATCCTCTTCACCATACCTGAAGCGGGTGCCTGAATTATTACTGGGTTGCCATGACTTACTCCCCAACCCTCGTATTTTATTGTTTTAATTTAATTTTGAAATTTAATTCTGAAAACCTTTCAGTACTCTCTCACCTGTAACAGCTGGCCTCTGCTGATTCCAGCCTTTATTACCAAGAGCCAAATAACCCCATCGTCAATCTTTGAGTTGGGTGCGAAGAAAGCATCGCTGCCAATGTGGGACTGGTACGAAGCATGGACCATTACAAATTCACCTGGAAATAAATATATTTCAACTGTGTGATACGGAAAACTAGCATTAAATAAAACCACTCTCTACTTGTGTGTGTGGTTTAACACTTTCTTTCTAAAAACCGACGTTTCGTACCTGTTCCCAGATCCTTCCCCAGGGTAGTGCAAAGAAACCACCAGTGGTCAGAAGTAGCGAGCTACTTGTAGCGTCGCTACTGTAGCTAGCTACAAAATTTGTAGCTGTAGCTGTAGCGACGCTACATTTTGAAAATTGTAGTTGTAGCGGTAGCGAAGCTACAAAATTCCTGTAGTTGTAGCGAAAATTTCGCTACAGCTACATTTTTTCTCAGCATTTTGAGGCGAATTTAACGTGGCAACAGCGTCAGAAAAGTCGACAATAACCCTTAATTTTGCAGAAGGTTCATTAAGACAGTCTGTTTACATGAAGACACAGATTATCTAGATTGTAGATTATAGATATCTGCGTAATTTATTTAATTAGTATGTGAATAATTTAGATATCCACATAACTAACTGACATATATGAATATATTCCAGCTAACAGCTATGTTTTTTTTATCTGCATCGCTATTTTTAGAAAAACATGCCTCGTTTGCTTCACCGCTGGAAAAAGTGCCTCGTTTGCTTCACCCCCGGAACAAATCCTGTGGATATCCATGGTGTAAGATACATCAAAATGTCATTAATTGCTGTGTAAAATATAACTTGCAGTGCAAAAACGAGCGATGGATTTTCCACTGCACTGACAAAGGAATAGTGCCAGCAATAAATGGCTCAGTACGTTAACAGCATTGATCATCGTCAGTATACTGAATCTCACCAGCAAGAAATTATTGTTACAAGAATGATATACAGTTTCTGGAATTACAATTATTTTCGCGATAATTTTTGTTCACAAATTTTAAAATTACAATACATTTAGAACACTCAGGTTTACACGACAGTTTCCTAAATATATTTTACCATATTGCAAAAAGTATGCAGAAACGACAATTTTCTTTAGTTAATATACATTGTTTTCAAATTTATGTATTTTTCCTACTTTCCTGTAACTTTTGCTAATCATGACATTCTCATCATCATCATCATCATCCTTCGCCGTTTCCTGCCTCTGGCTGGGTCAGCACAGAAGTCAAGCCTATTAATTTTTTTCCTGGTCTTCCACCACTCCTCTCGTTCCACGGTGTTCCAATCTTGTCCTCTTCTCCTAACACTCTCTGCTATCTGCTTTTTTCACCAACATCTTGGTTTCCCCCTTGGCTATATTCCCACTCCTTTTGCATTATAAGCTCTTACTGGTAGTCTTTCTGCATCCATCCTCTTCATGTGTCCGAACCATCTCATGCGTGCCTGATCTAGTCTGTCCTGAAGCTTCACCACACCCACTGCCTGTCGGATCTCCTCATTCCTTATTCTATCCCTTCCTCAAAAGACTCCTTAAAAATTTCATCTCCACTGCCCGCATCTTCTTTTTGTTTCTCTATGACATTGTCCAAGTTTCTGATCCAGTAATTACTGGCACATAGTATGTGTTATATATTACCTTCTTGCATTTCATAGGTACACCCCTGTTCCATATTAATCTTCGAACGCTTTGATATAGTCCACTACCCATTTGTCCTCTTCTGTTTACCTCCTCATCTATTCTTCAACTTCTCTCAATCATGACAATGAGTATGAATGGTTTATTTAATTATTCTCTTATCTAGTCGCTTTCTGCCATTTTCCGCTAATTGTGAGAACGAGGAAGAATGTTGAATGATGAGCAGTGTGGGGAATGGAGGAGCAGGACGATCCCATCCTCCCAACTTGGCGTGTTTCCTTGTTTTTGTTTTGAATCCATTTTATGCATAGATAAGCTGATCGAGACTGGATCCGAACCACTATGTGCCTCCGCTGGGTATCGAACCTGGGGCCCTTTTTGATTTTGTAATCAAAGGGCTCCAGGTACTTTTCATTCAAAATGCTGCCTTCGTATCAGTCTACAAAAAATGAAATATTTATTCTGAAGAAAAATATGTTGATGTGAACATGAATACGTAATCCTACCAAATTTTATTTGTGTATAATTGTAATCATTAATTTGGATAACACCCTACTTGCAATATTCATATATCAAATTTGAATTGATATGCCACTTGCATAGGTATGGTATTCTCAAAAACTATAGTAAAAATAAGTAACTGAAGTGACAATGCTTTCAAAATTATTGAATGATGGGAATCATATTAATAAATAACAGAATTTATTTACCAGTAGTAGGAGATTTTTAATATCCATCCATATGGTTGTTTTTAATTTTTTTATGCAAAAGTAGCGAAGTAGTGAGTAACGCACATGAGTAGCGTAGCGAGCTACTTTTTGGTAAATGTAGTTGTAGCTGTAGCGAAGCTACATTTTGGAAGAGTAGCTGTAGCTGTAGCGAAGCTACTTTTAAAATGTAGCGTTCTGATCACTGGAAACCACATTGAAAGGATAAAAGTGGAATAAAAAAAATGGCCACCAGCTGTCTTGCGTAAAAGATGCATGTCACTATCTACCACCATGTAGCGCTGGTCTTGCTTTAGAAAAATAACCTGTTAAGCTACATGTAAGGAGTGGCTTGTGATTTATTTAATAATTGCAATTGCAAGCTGTGGTTATGTGAACCTTTAGGGAGATTTCACACTGAAGCAACAAGTTGCAAAATACACTTGTTTCTCTGCTCAGTTCACATGATGCAGTCATCGATACTGATATAATTGCACTAATCAGTTTATTAGTCACCAGAAGTAAATGTAAGAAGAGACATTGCTATGTGTAAATCATTGACTGATCTAGTTTCGAGTGACTTGCCTCCAAGTGCTGGTGGCCGTTTCAAACAAAAGCAGTCTCGTTCTAAATTACCAAAACACGGCATCTTTACATGATGTTGAAGGCAAATTACAGGCAATAACTACATCTACCAAAAAGTAGCTCACTACGCTACTCTTGTTCGCTACTATTTTGCTACTTTTGCACTACATCTGCATAAAAACTTAAACAACTATATGGATTCTGTTATTTATTAACTTGATTCCAGTCATTTGATAATTTTGATAGCAGTCTTACTTTAGTTACTTATTTTTAATATAGTGTTTGAGAATAACGTACCTATGTAAGCAGCATATATGAATTCAAATTTGATATACGAGTATTGCAATTAGGATGATACCCAAATTAATGATTACAACTATACATATATGAAATTTGATAGGATTATTTACATTTATATATCAACATATTTTCCTTGAGAATAAATATTGAGTAGAGTCACATAGCAATTCTGAACCAGTCTCTGTTACCTTACCTGTGCATAAAGTGGACTCAAAATAAAAACTAGGAAAGATGCCTGGAGGATGGGATCCTCCTGCTCCTCCATTCCCCACACTGCTCATCGTCATTCATCATTCTTCCTCATTCTTGCAATTAGCCAAAAGTGGTAGAAAGCGACTCTGGATAATTACTAAATAAAACATTCATCCTCATTGCCATGATCAGTGAAAGTAACAGAAAAGTGAAACAAATATATTGAGGAAACTGACGTGTAAATTTGAGTGTTCTAAACACATTGCAATTTGAAAATTTGTGAACAAATATTATGACGAAAATAATTGTAATTCCAGAAAGTGTAAGTCTATCGTTCTTGTAACAATAATGTCTTGCAGGTGAGATCCTGACAATGGTCAATGTTGTTAATGTACTAAACCATTCATTGCTGGTACTATTGCTTTGTCATTCTATTGGAAAATGGATCGCTTGTTTTTAAACTGCAAGTTGTGTTTTACACAGTAATTAATGACATTTTCTGTCTCTTACACCATGGATATCCACAGGATTTGTTCTCAGACTGGCGCAAACGAGGCATGTTTTTCCCCAAAATAGCGATGCAGCTCAAAACAACGTAGCTGTTAGCCGGAATATATTCATGTATTCCAGTTTAGAATTATTCAGATACTAATGAATAAATTACGTGGACATCTACAATCTAGATTATCTGTATTTCCATGTAATAGACTGTCTTTATGAACTTCCTGCAAAAGTAAGCGTTACTGTCAATTTTGGCACTGAAAATTTTCCTCAAAATGCTGCGACGAAATTTAGCTGTAGTGAAATTTTCACTACAACAACTACAGGAATTTTGTAGCTTCGCTACTGCTACAATTTTCAAAATGTAGCGCCGCTACAGCTACAAATTTTGTAGCTAGCTACAGTAGCACCGGTACAAGTAGCATGCTACTTCCGATCACTGGTAATTTATTATATCAACAAATTAGAGGTTCAAAAATGCTGTAAGGCTGCCGGTTGGACTCTCTTCTAGAGTCTAAATATAGCTTGTTGGGTGAAGCATTCACTGTGCATGCATGAAACACAAACTAAGGCAACACGATGCACAGTACTGAGAAAACGGCCGAGTCTGAGCAACATGTGCAGCTTGTCGTTTCACTTCAGCTCAAAAAGGTTCAATTGATTACTGAAAGTTTGCTTCTAAGCATCTGTTGCTGATCACCTGTTGCATGTCACCTGTCGCTTCAGTCCGAATTCTCATTTAAGAAATTAGGATATGCACTGCACTCCAACCAAAAGGTTCTTTAGAATTTGAAGTCATTCATTGATATTTTGTTGATGGATGGATCTTCTTCAATACATCTTCTTCAAACAACATTTTGTAAAAGTTTACATACATGTGATTCAAGTTTGCCTTATTAATCAACATAGCTTTTAAAATTTATACTGTGCTGTGTGGTTTTTACGCACACAGTTGGAAATTGGAAAGTATGTATGTAAAACTGTATTTATTTGTACATGTTCTGGCCTAGATTGCTTTTGCCCGGTAGTCGGGGAAGTCAACAGTTGGGTTCCCTCAACGGCTTCCCCATTTGAAAGGTAACAATAGAACCCTGCCCCGGTTGTTGGGGGTGGGTCTTTTGTCGGAGGTATAAATACCTGTTAGGTTCTCTCTTATGCTCTCAGATTTTCAGGCTCACAGATCGAAGAAAGTGGCCTTCCCTTAATGGATTGACAGTTTTTCGGATGCAGCAATACACACAGAGCGTAAGCACCGTAGCTATGCGTAGATACCTCTGCATGATAAACTGCAGGGGCGGGTTGGCGCTATGGTAAATAGTGTGCTCGTAGAGTGAAGTCTTGAAAAATGCAATTCTCTGTGTTATGGGGCAAAAGGCAACCGGGAGCGGTTGATATTGGACTTCTTATAAAAGATGTATATACAGCGACGGGTAGAAGTGTAAATAAATGTCGTACATAAAGAGATAAATCCGTAACACGTTATTCTTGTCAACAACTGAAAGAGCATTCTTGTCACTTATCCACAAACTATTCATGTACGAAAAGACTAGTTCAGTAAGGCATTAGTTCCAGGTAAACAGAGAAGAAAGTGGCACATAACTGCAGCAGTGTAGACCTCTAATATAAACTGCGCTAGTCAGATGCAAATGACTGAATATTACTATCTCATAGTAATAGTAGAGAAGGTGTTTTGTTCCAGTAATTATATGCAGATGGTGGGCCCACGATGAGCCTAGGGAGGGAAGAAGAGAGAGAAAAGGAGATACCTTTTCCTTTTCTCTCCTCTTTCTCTCACAATTTGTAATTCAAAATTGGGCCAACTTGAGAGAGAGAGAGAGAGAGAGAGAGAGAGAGAGAGAGAGATAGATAGTTAGGAAGAAGGGAGTTAGCGAGGGAGGGAAAGAATGAGGTTACCCCCATGCGCCCCCACCCTACTTTCCTTCTCTCCTACGAGGAGGGAGGAATGGATGACTCTTCTTTCTTCCTCATTCTCTCTCTTTCGCTTTTCAGAAAAAGAGGAAAAGAAAGAAAAAGAGAGGAGAAACATTAGCTCTATTTTATGCACTTAAATGTGCGACTTTAAGTGTCTAAAATTTTGCCCCACAAAATCCTCCCTACGAAAGAACCCTGACTACACCACTGACCCTAGTATCTGTGCATCTGAAAACAGTCAGCTCATGCTTAATGTTAGGGCTTACCCTCAATAACATCCCAGTTGGAAGGAACGGGCTGCGTCAGTGCAGGAAGCTGTGAAGGAGGACCATACATTCTCACGTTCGACCGTGCCAAATTGTCCCAGCTGACCATGGATGAGCCATCCGCAGACCTGTAGCTCGAACCGGCCGTCGAGAAGTAGGTGCTCTTCTTCGAAACGGCCGAGTAGAAACTGTCCAGCCGCGGTCGACCCGTTTCATCATCCGACAACGTAGCATCCACGTCGCCACCGATTGAGCACTCCAAAATGGACCCCGTCTCGTCCCCGCTGCTGATCACGGAACACATCGACTGGGACGAGATGGAGCCGATGCGGTGGTTCCTGAAGTCCTGGTTGAGGCTCAGGTCCTCGTGGTAGCTCTGGCTTCGATACGTACCGTTACTCACGGGATGCGCGAGGCCATTGATGGCCTGTGTGCTGCTTCTTTTAAGTTGCTTGTTCTGCATCATGGCGTGGTCTCTTTTGGCTGCTTTGTATCCTGAGAGGGGAATGTAGGATAACCTTCCTTTGTACGTTCTCAGTCCTGGAAGAGCACACATGAAATTAACAAAACAACAATGGGGACGAGCCGATAAGAATCTGATAAAAAATTGCCAACGTACTGATGAATGTACGTAATTAATAGTGTGCAGATTTTTAGGTGCTGAAAGCTGAAAAATATTTTGTATGTTCCGAAACAGTGGAAATACTTATGTGGCTAAAAGTCTATTTTAATTTGAAATTCTGTCAAACAAATAAATAGAGACAAGTGACAACAAGATGCTTATTTCATTCTTTGATTACAATGAACAACAAAGCATATTTCCAAATTGTCCATTGAAAATGTACTCCAAATCAGATTATCTCTGAACAATGACTTGTATTGTGAAAACTGCTTTTCCACATTACACGTAGTCAAACATGTACATTTGAAGTGGGAAATCATGCACACTTACACCATGAATTTCTACTACACATTCACTCTCCTGAACCTGAGCAACTTTACACAGTTTTTGGTACCCTCTGTTTTTTCGAACAGACTTCAGAATTTGTCTTTAAGTATCTGCAAGGGTGTCCCTGATAGAGAGTTCATTTTTGTTTCCACTCCATTAACGTCCTTCACTGTTTCGCAAAGCAGTTGTGAGAAAGTTTGCTGCTACACAAAAAGCTTAGATTTGCAGATACGAACCCCGAATCATTTTGTAAACAATGTTTAAGTATTGCAAAATGTTTCGTCTATTTTATGCATTAACTCTAAAATAGGAATTTACACAAAGCATTCAGAGTCTAAAAATATTTACATTTTGTTTCTTTCCTAGAAATGTGTGTTAAAGGTAGGGGTGTGCAGGATCCCGAAAAGTTGGGACCAGGATCGGGAAAAAAATTCCCGTCCCAATCCAGACTTCAGGAAATGACTTCCCGACTCTTCGGGATCCCGAGCAGTCAAGAAATACTGAATGGTCATTTCAAAAAAGTCGTTAATTGTAGACGTTTTCTGCATTGTAAGTTTCTGGAACTTACCGGAAACTGTAAGGTTTTATTCCAGAAATGCGAAAACAATCACTTAACGTTAAAATGGCATGTAGAATTCGAGATTTCCAGAGCTGCGGGAAATTTGGAACATTTCCAGTGTCGGGAAATTGCGAATTTTTCCCGTCCCAAATGTCGGGATTTAAAAAAAGTTCCCATCCCGATCCCATCCTGACTCAAAAAATTCTGTCCCGTACACCCCTGGTTAAAGGTAAAAGTTATGCATTTTTTATGTGAAATAAGACTTCACAGATTACATTGCAGCTATATGGTTGGCACTCCTACTGACTATAGCAGACTTTCAAAGCAACAAAAAATATATGTTTTTACCTAAAAATCCGCTCCCTAGTAATCAGATGACAGCAAACAGAAGTTGCCCATTTAGACATTTACTTTGCAAAACTAGTGCATGGAGCATAGGGAGTGGTGATCAGGGAGATTTTCTATCTCATGGCAGATAGAGTTTATTAAGCATGGTTGCCACTGCTTCTGAAGTCAAAAGGGAACTAAGAAAGCTAGCTCCAATTTTCTCTAATGTTTTAGATCACATCACGAAATCAGTTTTACTTTGAAATGTGCAAAGTACTCACTGAATTACAAAAAATATGTTCATACTTGGTTTTGCATTTTAGTTATTTAGCATTGCTTTTCTGCAACTTTTCAGCTGATTGTGAGGAATAAAATGTGTGGTAACTAGATAAAGGGACAAAGGGACATTCACAAAGAACACCCAGGACTTGAACCTGGGAACTTCGAAAATCTTAACTTAATGTTCTCAGTCACAGAGCCTGTTACCAAAAAGTAAAATGGCCAGTGAAATCTGAATCATATCAAATCACAACCCAAATCTTTAACAACATTTACTCTAAGACATCACACATGTACGTACCTATCAACCTTGCCACACTCCAAATGGTGAACCTCTGCCCCCCGATCGACCTCAAGCGCTCACTCTCAATGTCGATGTCAGCAAGAAGACCCCAGCCAATAGACAGGAATGAAAAAACAGTCTGGAATTAAAAAAAACAAGTATACATATCTACATTAATTGAAGCACAAATAAGTTATTTTCTAAATTTTACAAATTGAGCTGGACCTTGGTAGGATATGAAGAGTTCTCAATATTGAAAGTCTTATTTTCAAGAACAACTGATATTGCAAATCCTGGAACATGGAAACTGTATATGTCATACGCCAGGGGTTTCCAAACTTTTTCGTTTCATGGCACTCTTCGTGTTTCAAGATTTTTCTGCGGTGCCCAATTCATAAGGTAGGCAGTTAGGTTGCTTGCCTTAAGTTAAAAAATAAACACATATTTCAAATTCAGAAACATTTTATATGGAAAATGTACTAAATAAGCACATATTTGGAACAATCATATCATTGATTGAATTTGAAGTTGTTGTTATTCGGTCAGGTGAAGCTGATGTTCACTGCATATCTTCTCCTTTTCTCTTCCTCATTGATTTTTGCATGATACTGGCTCTTTATCAAGTAACCGCCGAACATTGGAACATTTCGCAGTGCCCCTGTAAATCAGCCAAGGTGCCCCAGGGTGCCATGGTGCACACTTTGGGAACCACTGCCATTGACCATTCAAGACAGTCCTTGTATTCTGTACATGTATGCAATAGTTTAGTTATAGTAAAACCATAAAAAATGTTGTAAAACTTCAAGCAATGCAACACTGATTCCACATGTGCTCTAGAAGGGATTTTAACCTTTTTTTCTGTCTCAGAATTTGTAATATTGGTGTGGTTAATCAAAACACTGACATTTTGAACAAAGTCATTTCTGACTTGGCCAAGGAGAAGGTGAACGTTAATAAAATACATTCATAGGGCATTTGTTTGCCTAATTGCATGGCCATGAAAACAGGTGGCTGGTGTCACATATGGGAGAAGCAAAGTGAGAGCGGGACCAAAGATGCTGGTTCCCATGCACTGGTTGGCAACGTCAACCGGGCTGTGTTGCCTAGTTCGAGCATCAGACCGACCTCTCTCCTGGGCACTTTTGTGTAATCCCTGACCTTTCCAGCAAATTCTGTCAATTTGTATCGCATGGAATACAAAGACCAACTCTAGAACAAGATTTTTCATTCTTTTAAACCTCCGAACACACACGGTTTTGTTCTGACGTGGCAACAGCGCGAACTTCTGCCACGTGCTTAATTTCATGGCCGTGCATTTAGTGCTCTGCAACATTCATGAACAGAACTTGTCATTCAACATTTGACAATAGTTCTTTCCCAGATAGCACACAAGCTTGTGGCAAGCTTACGATAGCTTTCTTGTAGCTTGTCAGAGAAAGCTTTATATGGCAAGCTGGACGCAACCTTGAAGTATGTGGTACTTAGCGTGGGTGGATACATTTTTTAAGAAATATTAACAATAGAGACACCCATTAATATAAGAATAGATATACTCATTAAACATAAATAAGTGATAAAATGCAATAAATCCGAAATGCAGTGTAATAAAGTGAAATATAAATGTTCATGTTTCCTATAGCCGCCACCTGATGGCACTGCCAAAAAGTGTGTAAAGTAAACTTAAGTTAAGTTTGTACCACAAATAATGATAGTGTTTTAACACTCATCGAAAGATGTGTGAACGTTAAGCCACAAGGGTGAGAAGAAAATGAAATGCAAAGAATTAAAGTGCATCTCCCACGACCAACTCTTTTGATTCATTACTATATAAAAAGTACGTACATGTGGCAAAGAAAAACTGACACTTACTCAGGAATCTGTTAGTTCGTATGAACTTTCCAGCCTGATCATTACCAGTGCATGGTTAGAGATTGGTTAGTTCATTGAATTGAATTATCCAGCATGACTATTGCCTATTTTAGGGGGAGTAGAAAAATTTCTTTAAAAAAGAAAAAATAATCATATAACGAACATTGGTGGGTGATAGTTGCATGACCCCCCCCCCCAAATTGCTTTTTACTTTGCTGTCAGAATGTGGCTTACTTCAAGCATTCTGTAAGCATATGCTACTTATACGGCTTCGTAAGCTTGCTGCAACTTCCAATTCTGGTAACTACGTAGATTGCTGGATGCAAGCTCTCATCCAGCTAACAGCTTGCAGTGGCGAGCTTGCTTCATGCTTCCAGTAAGCTGTCTGTGCTCAATAAAAACGATAGTAATGTCACAGTACACCAGAGATCCAGGTTCGAGTTCAGGTCAAGCCTGCATTTCTTGTTAAAACTTCTACACAGTAGATCTCCTGTGTGTGTAAAGTATGAACATTTGGTCATGATTTATAGCATTGTTACTGTAATGCCTCCAAATTGTAATCAACAGTCCCTGTTTGTGTACAGCATTAAGCATATTGTTAGAACAAAAAACTAGCATACTGACTTACCTGTGACCGTGTTTCTACCCGCACCAAGTCCATTGGAGCAATCTTTCCTTTGATTATATTAAGGGTGGATATCAACACTGGGTTCTGGTCGTATGGTTCACTGAAAATATATGTTAAATGTGATTGTAATGGTTTACACTGTAACAACTGCACAAGGATATTTGACCTGGTTTACTGCAATAATTCTTATTGTGTATATTAATTATATAGATATAAAACACCAGTAAGATTATTGAATGCAATAAAAATTGTATATAATAATCCTGTAGGAACAATTAGAGTAGATGGCGAACACTCAGGTGAATTTGACATTGAGAAAGACATAAAACAAGGAGACAGCCTCAGTCCAATCCTATTTAACGTATTTTTAGACGAAATTGCTAAAATATGCAAACGACGAACACACAGAACGAAGATAGGTATGTGGAGATTAAGGCCAGTATATATCCAAGCACTATTATAAAAGATAAAAAAAGGTAAAGTGTTCCCCTGTACATAGCACCACACCATGAAGGCGTATAGGGGGTGTGGGAGTAACGCCCCACACTTTCTTGATCCGGTCGTGAGTGGGGGTGATGTGATCAGCATCACGCCCCTGACCGCCTTTACCCCCCAGGGTTTCCCCCAGGTACCCATGTTATTCGACGCTGGGTGGGCGCCGGGGCCGCTTCCAATGTTAGAAAAGTTCCCGGATTTGAACCGGCCGGGGATCGAACCCGGGACCTTTAGCATGGTAGTCAGACGCGTTACCGACTGAGCCACCGTGGCCACCCAAGCACTATTATATGCCGATGATATCGTACTGATATCAGATACACCTGAGAGACTCCAGCAAGCAGTGGAAGAATGGTATGAAGAACTTAAAAGGAAAGGCATGAAGATTAATATAGAAAAGAGTAAGATCACGTGGGTGACTAAAGAGGACAAGGAAAATGAAGCCCTGAATATAATATGCGAAGGGAAACAACTAGAGAAAGTAGAAACATATGAATACTTAGGAACTATCATAAGTAGCAGTGGGAAAATTGATCAACAGATAATGAATGGGACAAAGAAGGCAGCATCAGCATATTATCAAATGAGTAAGACTTTAGTGGGAAAAAGAGAGATCAGTACAAAAACAAAAATGCAACTCTACAACTCAATTGTAGTTCCCATCATGGGCTATGGCACAGAAAGCTTAGCACTCCAAGATAAACATCGAAGTAAATTTCAAGCAATAGAGATGAAATATCTTGGAAGAACAGTGGGGAAAACTCGAAGAGACAGAATAAGAAATGAAAGAATAAGAGAAGAGGTAAAACAAAAGAAGACAATGACTGAAGTAGTAGAGGAACGCCAGCTGAAGTGGTATGGACATGTAAATAGAATGAATGAAGATAGGAAAGCCAAGCAAGTGATGGAGATGAGGGTTGAGGGTAGAGTAGGAAGAGGCAGGCCAAGAAATACATGGGAAGATAGAATAGAAAAGATAGGATTAAAATATGGAAAACTAAGAACGAAATGAGAAGAATGAGTCGAGACCGGACGGAGTGGATGAGATGGACAGAACGAGGTACCCGACGCTTAACGGCATAAGGGAATGGAAGAGAAGAAGAAGATATAAAACACAAATGCATGCACGCATGCAAAACAAAAAGAAGTCTGACAACTTCAAATTTTCCACCAATTTCTATCTATATGAAAAAAGTTGGTTTATCATAATATGGGAGAATATGCCACTGGGAAGTACAAGAAAGTCTCTTTCAGATTTAAAAATATATTTGTCGTATACCGATTGAACTTATATGCCGGACTTGATCTGCATCAGCAGTGAACGCCAGACCTGGTTATTAAGTGTTGCTTGTCATCAGTCCATGATTAGCTTCTGTCATGTATGCCTCAAAGTCATAGCCATCCTGCGTGACGAGACTTCTTGTTTTCATACCATTATGTAAGTTATTGTGCTAATTCTGTTATTGTGTTCCTGAATTATACACTTTTGTTTGTGTTGGAACTTCTGTCTTATTCTTAACTCCGTTTCCTGGATCATCAAAGAACTGAAAGAACACGAAACTCAACCATATTCATATGATAATCATGAGTTATTTGAATTGTGTGTGATATAATGGCACATTAAGCAATCAAGAGCTTACTTGTGTGTGTGTGAACTTCTCTACAGATCCATCACTGTTTGAAACCCTGGCATGGAATCAATGGCACTATTGTTGCTTTAACGGTGTTGGGGAAGCCTGTAGTTTGCATATCTTCTAATGTTTCTGATATCTGATCCTATTATAGTTAACCCCTGCCTGCACTGCAGAGTTGAATTGTTTTAAGTCCAATTTATGCACAGAAAGGCTAATCGGGACTGGGCCTAAGGTTTAAAATGGAATCTGAACCACTGTGCAGCCTCCACCTGGGACCGTAGGCTCTTATTGCTGCCACTGCTCACATTGCTCACAACAAACTGATTGAACATCATAATGGACAATTTGAGTAAATGCATGTATCCTTGAACTTATAAAAATAGCTTCTTACCCTAGTGCATAGCTAATGGACTTTGCCAAGCCATTCCCTGAGCCTTGTGGAATAACACCCAGTGGTATTTGAATTGCTTTATGCCAATCTGGTCGTTCTAGTAACCCATTAATAACCTGAAAGAAAAAAAAAGTACATTATACAAATACATAAGAATATTCACAGTGTTAATAATCATTACTAATCTGTGATGGTGTCTGACTGCCACATGGGAGACGTGGGTTCGATCCCAGGTCTAAGGTCTGAATATTTCCGACCTTGTCCCTGCATAAAGCGGCACTAAAATGCGGCTTCAGTTTAAAGCATAGGCGGAGTTCTGGAGGGATCAGGGTGGGCCTGCCCCCCTAACTTAAAAAAGACTAAAAAATAACACATGATTAAGTTCAGTTACTACATTTTTGTTATGAAGCCATACCACAAATCTTAACATTTGGCATGATGGCATGTGTGGTAACTGCGCCGCAATAGCGGGTCTTAGACGATTTGATTGATGTGTACAGCTTGAAGAAAGAAAAACGTAAAATGAATTTATGCTGAGTGAACAGTTACTGCTGAGGCATCAAAAGAACTTTCCAATTTAATTTTTCTAAAATTTCTGAAGCTTACTATTGTACCGTAACTTTTTAAAAGTAATACGAGTATTGTATGAATAAAAATTTAATGAAATGCAAAATGCAAAAATCGTACCGTTTTGCTTTTTAAAACTGACAACCAATATACTAATTAATATTTGTTTACTTAAGCGAGGAAATTTAACATTTTCAAATCTAAAAGGCCTAAAACTAAGTGTTTTTATGTTGTAGTTTTTTTTTTAATTTCCAGGGGTAGGCCTCCGAACACCTTATAAACTAGGGGATATTCAGTAACCCTCAGGTACATCATATGCTTCTCCCAGAGTCTGCCCCCCCCCAAATCAAAAGGTCAAACTCCACCCATGGTTTAAAGTCAATATGAATCCACAGCAGACTGGCTTGTAATTATCAGTCCCCAGTGCCGGCGAATAGGGGGAGGCAGTTGCCCCCACTTTTCGCCACTTTTGCCCCCGCACTATACTAAACCTTATCTACAAAGGGAAATATATTGTCTTTGCCCCCCCCGCCAGTTTTGGCATTTTGCCCCCCCCCCCCTCCACTGTCAGTCCCTGATAATATTTGATTGACTTGGTTTATTTTACTTCGCTTTTCTGCCAGTTATGGCTAATTACAAAGATGA
Source organism: Lepisma saccharinum (assembly GCF_977018435.1). Classification (NCBI taxonomy): domain Eukaryota; kingdom Metazoa; phylum Arthropoda; class Insecta; order Zygentoma; family Lepismatidae; genus Lepisma; species Lepisma saccharinum. The sequence goes on from NC_139243.1 coordinate 5,895,315, forward strand.
GAGTGATGATATGAAGAAATCTATGAATGGACACTTACAAAGAACACCCATGCCCAGGATGGGACTTGAAACCTGAGACTCCTGGTATTGTACCATGACAAAGTTCCTGATAATAATTAATGCAAATTACTGTGAAGGAAGTGAAATGCGTAATTTAGGCTGATGTGGCTCTCTTTCCCCTTTCAGGGGTCTATACCCTCATAGGTAAGTAAAGTAAAGGTAAAGTTCTCCCCTGTGCTTTGCACCACACCATGAAGGCGTATAGGGGGTGTGGAGGGACCCACAAATTAGGTATCGGGCTCAAAAGATGAAACAGTTTTAAAACATTACAGCCTATGTTTTCTTTAATATACACATGAATGTTAAAAAGGCAAAACTTGTTCCCTAATGATAATACTGTCATATGTAGGAACTCTTTTTGAAGCAGTAATGACACCAGAAGCTGATTGGGGAAGCAAAGAGGAAGGAATATTGTCTAGTGGGGTACATTTAATCTACCTCTAAATGCCAGTGGCGGCGATTGGGTTCCAAAACCGGGTTGCAAGATGCCAAAACTGGGTTTGGGGGGAGCAAAGACAGTATATTTCCCTTTGTACATAAGATTTAGCATAGTGCGGGGGCAAAACTGGCGAAAAGGGGGGGGGGGCACTTGTCCCCGTTGCCCCCCTAATCGCCGCCACAGCTAAATACCATACAAAAATGTGCATTTGTATTACAAATACATTAGTTATACAAGTTTGGTAGTCTTGGAGGGCTGTAGCATCATGGGGTTTAGTTCTTTTCCTGTTTGTTGGGGGGAGGAAGGTTATTCCTCCCGTCCCCCTTCTGGCATAATCACTTTACAGATTAGCTCAAAATGTTCAGATTCCATCACACAATGTATTGAATAAAAATAGAAATTAACTTCTACTTACTTCGAAAAGTACTCCATCCCCTGCCACAACAATAATGGCCCTCCACTGGTAAATGTCCCTGATGCGAACAAAGTCCCTTGCATAATTTGCATTTTTCGTCACCTGAAGTTCGTACGGCAATTCTGCCTCTGCAAGTACTGGAACCACTCGCTGCTGGAAAACTTCCCTCGCCTTCCCAGAGCCACTCTTTGGACTTAGAAGTATCAGCAATTTCTTTTCCTCGCCAACTGCTTCTGTGATGGATTGCTCTGGGGAAAACACAAATAACATGGTCAATGCACATGCTACAGGTTGGTAAAGTGCTTAGACATTACATTAAACCGAAACACAGTAATACTTATAGACAGCACCTGAAGTGAAAAATATTAGCTTTGGGATGTTTGGTCTAGTCTTGGGGTTAGCAGGGAGATGGTCCTATGTAGGGATGTGCCAAAGCCGATTACAGATGTATAAAAATCGGCAGAAATTGACACACCGGTATCGGCATCGGCAAAAATCCGATATTTAAACCGGTACAGATTATACTCGAGTTTACCTTCTAATAAGTTTTATATTTTAATTTTGTAAGATTTATTGAAAATTAGGTTCTGATTCATCATTATTGTAGAGTTTTTCTAATAAAATTATTGCAAACTCTCATTCAGAGGATCGACCTAACTCAAAATCGGAAATAAAACAGTACATTGCTGAACCAGGACCTGCTGTTTTATTGGAAATTCAAAATTGAGTATTCAAACTTGAAGCAAGTGCTGAGAAAATACTTGGGCATACCTGCTGCATCAGTATTCAGTGATTGAGTGATCGGTGTTGCTGAACAGATTTGCGATAAGAGATGAAGTAGGATACTTCCTGAACTGCATCCAAAACTCGTGTTTCTGAAGTTGAATCTGGCAGCAGTAAATTTCCAACATTAAGAACAGGAATTCATTTTGCATTTCCAAGAACTGCTTGTGTACTAATGTAAAATCTCTTGAGAATCCATGTTGTTTTTAAAGGTTCACATAACCACCTTTTGTAGATGCAAATGTACATTCGCATCTCTTGAGAATATATATATATGTATATACATATGATATGCAATACAAATGTATATAGCAAATTTATTTTTGTCATGCTGAAAATAACATCCCATTTCTGTTTAATAATCTTATTATCGGAATCGGTATTTGTTCCAAAAATTATCGGTGAGTACATCGGCATCGGTACATTTTCAGCTTCGTCACATCCCTAGTCCTATGCTTTAACATGGTGACAATGAAACAACTGGAGAAGGGGGTGCTTTGAGAAAATCTTGATAGCGGGGGAATACCATCCCTCCCTCACTTCGAGACCTGATTATAGACTTCGATCCCTAACTCGAATCCATTGGTAGCTTTGGCCTTGCACCAATGTTCGAAGTGAAGAGGGGATGGTATCTCTCCCAGATGGGAACATTTATAGGAAACATTCGCTAGGTCACCTGTTGCCTTCATGTTAAACATATGAGCACCCAAACCAGCTCCTTACTTTTAAATACTATAAGTGTTCCTCTTAAAGAAAGCGTTTATTGTAGAGGTGTATTTAATACATACATAATGACATCAAAATAACAGTAATCTCCTAGATTAAATTGATACATGATTGTGCAATATACTTGTCATGCAGCAGTAACTTCAATAAATTCTTGTCTACACAAATTCAACCCTTTTTAAAGCAAACAGCCACGCTTATGTAATCAGAAATAAGGTTTTGGCGGTACCCAAGGGGGACGTCCCGGTTTGGGGCCCAGTGGCGGCGATTTGGTTCCAAAACTACAAAAAAGTGGGGTCAACTGCCCCCCCATAATCACCTTCACTGGTCGCCGCCCCTGATAACACTGAACCGTATCAACGTTGACCGCTGCAATTTGAAGTTATCGCGTTTTGCGACGATCTGTGCAGGTCTTGTAATTATCTTAGAATGATTGACGCGAAATGAAATTATATGTGTGAAATAATTTTAAGCTGATCATTACCATTGATAGTGGTTCCCCTTGCCCCCACCCTTTCCGGACGCCCATGACTTGACTCGTCCCCACATCCGAAATCTGAGAATATATATTCATCTGACAGTATCGTAGTAACCACTGTCACCTACATGATATTTGGTATAGTCTCGAGCGTTTCTGCAAATAACATTTTTTGGTGGGATGGTGGCCAGGCCGTGGGTGGTTACTAGGGACATTGAATTTTCGCGATGCCCGAAATCGCGAAATGTGAAAAAAAGATGCAATTTTGAACATTCTGCACGTAACTACACCCGCAATGATGAAATATGCATGAGTTTTATTCGCGAAGTAATGCGTAATGTGTGCTTTTCTACGAAATGAACACTTTTTCGCGAAATAACCGTGAAATATCATCAAATTAAGTCGAAAACAGCAAAAACCGGCAATCGAGGTTGTGCGCGCAAACTGTAGATTTGTAACGAAACGTTTGCCTAAAGTTTCCTACCACTTGCAGCTGAAGAACGTCTTATCTTCGATCACATCAGGAAGACGCTGCAAATTGGGATTTCCCATGCACATAATCTCAGTTCGAAAACTTCGCTCTCTGTCAAGCTGCATTCCTTTCTTCCCCCGAATATCTACTAAACTTCCAATTTCATTGAACTTGCTAGCTTTCTTTGCCCCTGCACTATGGCCTCTAAATACTAAGCCTTGTCAATTGCAGTTGAAATCTAAGTACTTGTGTATGTGTACAGTATATAAAAATGAAGTAGTTTATTAATTTATAGCTCTTTGTATGTTGTTTCCTCTCATGATGAAAAAGTGCGTGCCAATTTTATTTACCGCTCTCCTCAGTTTTTATTTACCATAAATTTGTCTCCCTAGTGGTTACGTAATTAAAGTTATATTTTCTTGAAACTACCCCTTCCCTTCCATAACGGATTGTAGTTCTCTAAACGGCTTCCGGTGCTCGGCTGTCAAAGAATGCAACGCCACCGATTGTGTCTCGAAACTAGACAATATTGTCAATATTGGAGGGAAGTTCGGGGTTTATTCACCTGGTTGTTACTGTTTTATTTTCTCGATTATTTTGTGAGGTTTTCAGTGTAAGAGACTTGGGGGTGGATTGTGCATAAGTGAAAATGTATATAGATGTCCGTAGATGACTATAATATGTATAATCTGCAGCAAACTGATCTTGGATCGAATCTAAAACAAATGTGAAGGTTTACATAATCCAGAAAGTAAGTGTTTCAATATTATCTATTACATACATATATACAGTGTGCAAATTAACGTTTATAGTGCTGAAAGCTTCACTGGCAGTCTTTTAGTGGGCAATAAGAACGTAACATTACGTAATACTGTATAATTTGACCCTTGGGGTTGACATTTGGCACCTTGAATACATTGTGTGAATTTTTGTTCTACAGTTGGTTAGCAGCTATTGGATGGCTAGTATCCATGTATACAGAGATGGTGGAATGAATACATTATACCCGGCTGCTGTCGTCTTTCTTTACACTTTTCTTTACAGTATATACTAATGTCGTTTGAAATTCTGTTCGCGCTGCGGGTCAGGCAGTCACATCTATAAAAACATCATTGATTGATTGATTGAGTTGGTGTTTTAAGTCCACTTTATGCACAGTAAGGCTAATCGGGACTGGACCTAAAGTTTAAAGTGGGATCCGAACCACTATGTGCCTCCACCGGGTATCGAACCTGGGACCCCTTCATGACAAGGCGACGACGCTACCAATGCGCCATCGGGAAGCACATCTATAAAAACAATAGTACACCTAAATAATAAATGAAAATGCGTATTTGGTCTAAAAGCGCACTCATTTGCGACGTTTTTCTTGGTTAGAGGGGTGTGTGGACTGGCCACCCCTCTGGCATCGTCACTGGATGCCACTTGACGTTAGGAAGTAACATTTACCTTTAAGTGAAATTACTGCGTAACCAAGTTCCAGAAGAAAGCTCTAATACACTTCGATTTAGCTCTTCATTTCCAACGTTTGATGATAATGTACACACAGATATGCCGATTACATCAAATATCAACAAACCTTATCTTTCTACTAATCTCAGTATGTATCTTTAATCCTCAATATATATCAGATTTTTCCATTATCTGCAGGTGTGTTTAAACGGTATCAATTACCGACAAGTGCCATGTAAACACTTAAATGCCTGGGCCGAAACAATGCCGTTCAGGCAAGCCTATGCTCGTGAATATGATATGAATACTTAGATCATTTCTAACTGAAAATTCTAATTCTGTGAAACAAAACTGCAACAAGCAATAACGAGATGTGATTTTAAACATCGATAATTCAGGCTAATAAACGAGTGGCGAATTCTAGGGTGGATATTGTGAACCCCGAATGTTCACATGTAAATTGTTCGTAACTTTAATCCAACAACACTACTACGCAAAGCTCCTGGAAGCAAACGAACGCTACCTTACTGGTATTGCTCTTGCCCCACCGCAAGCAAGGAAGACAGTGTATATCCTAAAAGCTGTACAGTACGGATGGTAGGTACTGAGCCAAGCAGTGGCGACGATTAGGGGGGGCGTAAGGAGAGTTGCCCCCACTTTTTGCCGCTTTTTCCCCCGTACCATGGACTCTTTTAATGCTAAATCTTGTCTACAAAGATAAAGTAAACTGCTCTTAGTTGTTTAGTGTGCTTACAGTTTACGTATTACATTTTCCTTTTGTGTGCGTTTTACTCCATCAGTACACATATTTTGTTCATGTTTTTTCTTTGAAATGTTACAGTATCTAAGAGCCCAATAAACAGCATTGAATGATTACGAGATTAATGTACTTTCACCAGAAATGATTCTGGTATCTACAAATTACTTATGTACATTATGATGTAAGTTTGTTTCTTTAAAGTGATTTTTGTTTGTAACTTTTAATCACCAGAGTTAGGTGGTAGAGCAGCGCAAGGCTGAATCTCGACGTTAAAAAGAGCAGATCCGCGCGAGTGTCGAAGGGACAGGGGGGGTCCCGGAGCCAGCGGTTTTTAAAAATCACATGATTTAAATCAAGCCAACTTGGTTCTAGAACATAGGCAGGAAAACCAAAGGAGGAAAAGGGAACACAAACCAAGAAAATAACGAGGAAACAATTTTTTCACATTCCACGGGAGAAATTGGGGATATTACTCCCTTGACTTTCCCTCCATGCTTATATTGTAGCTAGTTTGCTGAAGTCTTGAGGTCAGTTTGACCGTAAATAATAAATTCTTTTATTAATAATCTAGTTTCCAATCTCGGCTCGACAAGTCTTAAAAAGAGCATGGTCTCTCGTTTAATCGCGTTCCCACACTCATAACCTCACTACAAATTCTACCAGGTTCGTTCTTGCAATGGACAGACTATAACTTGCAACCTACAGCAATGTTCGCTTAGCAAATCCTCTTCCAAGGAGCCAAACAGCGCGTCACTCAAGATTTCCATTCTGAGGATGTGCGTATGTTACGTGTCGTTGACCCAACGTTAAATAAGCAAACAAACCAACTGCGTGTTTCTCAACATTCCATAGAATGGCAAAGGGCAAGTGATCCCAGTTAGAGGGAGATTTTTTCCGTAACATCTTTGGCAGTTATGCTTTTGAAGCTTCGGAACGAGTCACAACTCGCGAAGCAGCCAATTAACCAAGCGAGCCGCTGACGTCATCTCAATCCAGAACCTATCGCTAAGCCCCCTGCTCAGGCTCTACACGCCCACTAGGCTCGCTAGACAGACTCGCGCAGTCCGCTGGAGATGTTCCGAAAGTAAATTCGACTCTACATGTGAAACCGTAGAAATCAATTGTTTATATAAAAATTAAGTTCTCAAAGTGTGGGGCGTTACCCCCACACCCCCTATACGCCTTCATGGCGTGGTGCTATGCACAGGGGAACACTTTACTTTTTTTTTTTTTTACAAATTTTAAAAGAAAGCAAGTAGTTTGACAAACTGATTGACTGAGTTGGTGTTTTAAGTCCACTTTGTGCATAAGGGTAATCGGGAAGAGACCCACAGTTTAAAGTGGGATCCGAAACACGTGTCTCCACCGGGTATCGAACCCACGACCCCTTGATTACAAGGCGACGACGCTACCACTGCGCCATCGGGGAGGCCCTACTTTGACAATATATTGTGATAACTAAGACTAGGATTTTTATGACTTAGCATATTTTTTTGGAAAGGGTGATGTGTTCCCAAAACATATAGATATTCATATTATGAAGAAACTAATAAAATTAAGGTTCTTTTTAAGGGCATATTTTGGCATATTTGGCCATTTCTGCGTGATATGGCATATGTTCATGGATTTTAGGTCATATTCAGCATATTCTTGCATTTCGAAGAAATATACAGTCATTTTCGAAGTGGATTCGTTCTTACTCCTATGTTTACTCGAGAGTTTTTTCCCTTTGGACTGCAGCAAAATCTTTTTAATTCTTATTTGAAAATTTAGAGAAAGTATTCATTGTGCATTGGAACTCAGTGCCCATAAAGTGAACTAAAAATAGTACGTATGTGAAAATATCTCAGCATTTAGATATTGATGTTTGAAACAGTCCAGTTATAAGGGCATATTTTTCAAATTATAGTGCATATTTTGGTGTTTTTTAGGTCATAGTGATAACTAATTATTTGAAATCTCTAATAGTTCCATGTGGGGAGATGACTAAGTTTGTTTTTAGGGGTATAAGGATAAAATGGTCCTAAATTTGGAGTGTGTGAAGTTCTTATTGGCGTGTGGATAAACAACTGTTTACGGAAAACAAAACTCAATGTTGAATTAGTACTGTTTATCAAATATTGAATTCAAGATCTGTTAAAACAATATTACTTGTATGTTCCTTTCTTAGCTCTGACAAAGAAAATCTTTGTTCCTTTCGTTTTATAGACTTCGTAATAATAGCAAGCGTAAATCAGTAAATGTTTAGTAACTTCATGTACAATGAATCGTTTCGAAAAGCCTTTTACAACATAAAAATATTAAAAATTCGTTGTGATATTGTAACCGATCTTGACGCACCCCTTATAAAAGTTGACCCGCCCTCGCTGGGGAAAAAAGGGCGGCAAGAGAAGTTAACGTCTTTTCTGGGGAACGGTTGATGTGTGTTGCAGAGAGACAGTCCGAGTCAAGCATTGATACGGTTAGGATCCGTGTTACGTTGGTTATTGGTTTCGCGGGCTGTGAAAAACTGTAAGTGAACTAACGGGCATAATCTCAGTCGGAAAGAGATATATTGTCTAAAGAAGAAACTGTAAGTGAACTAGCTGGCATGATCTCAGCCAGAAAGAGAGATAGTGTCTAAAGAATAAACTGTGAGTGAACTATCGGCCTGTGCAGTATCTCTACCAGAACCTGAGAAAAGGTTACTAAAGAAGAGAGGCTACATGTTTATTATGAACCAACGACAGGAGGATTAGAAGATTGAAGACGTCGAACTCAAGATTTGTGCTTTCCCCCCAACTCCCCCTAAATGTTCAACGTTAGTGTTTTTCAGCGTGTTTATCGCCAAGTGAATTGAACACCTAAGTAGTTACATCGAAGACGTAAGTACTCAGTGAAGTAACCACTAAGTTTGGTTTCGGGAAATACCGAATGTTCATTTTAAAAAGTCGTTAATTCTCGACGTTTTTTGCATTGTAAATGTCGGGAACCTATCGGAAATTGTTAGTTTTTCTACCAGAAATACAAAAACAATCACATAAGGTGGAAACGACGTGTAGAATTCGAGATTTCCAGAGCTTCGGGAAATTTGGAACATTTCCCGTATTTGTCGGGAAATTGCGAATTCTTCCAGTCCCGAATGTCGGGATTTTAAAAATTTTCCGTCCCGACCCAAAAAATTCTGTCCCGCACGTTAATAGTGTAGGCATGGACGTCCGGAAAGGGGCACTGAAAGAGTGGTTTTGAAGGTGAAACACTATAATGGGGGGATATGTCTCGCTCGCCCCCTTCTCCCTGTAAGTTCATAGACGCGAAACGTCACAAACGCATCCGTAGGGTGTTGATACTCATCTCGATTCCATAAATAGAACTCGTCTGGGGTTCTTGATTTTTCTGGTAGAATCTCTCCAACGCCTAAACTTCTTATTTACTGTTTCATACATGGTATTTATTAAACTTTCTTGTTCTTCCGCCTCCAGCGACAACGACCTTAGCCGCATTTCTTTCTTCCTCGTCATCTGTTATCACCATTTGTATCTATTTTCTTATTGTGTTATTATTTTAAGCTCGGTCCATGTTTAAGTTATCTTCTGCAGTACATTTTACCCTTTACTTAATACAGTAAAACCTCGTTAAGCCGGACCCCGATAAGCTGGACTTTGCTTAATCCGGGAAAAAAAAGCAGAATGCAAGGTTTTAAATGTGGCTAGAAGTCAACAAGAGAACCTCCCAAAGAAAAGGCAGTCAACCACTGATGAAATTCTGTTTCCCGCAGACTTTGTACTGTACTGTATAGCTATTTAGGCCTATGCCCTTTAAATACACCATAATAAATGTGTTTTGTTGCTATAAACGGAGTTTTAAGGCACTTTCTACTGTTCTATTAGATTAATTCAGTTAATCCGGACTTTCGTTAAACCGGTCAACTTATTTCCCCATTACTCCGGATTAACGACGTTTTACTGTACCATCCTTACAGACTTTGTTCGTCTCGGTCTGCGAAGTGCGGACTTACACAATTTAATCTTCTGTGTCTAAAGATTCTACGCCGCTATCATTGTTTTGGATATCTAACACGCCGATGCGACGATGAAAAACAAGGAGCGACGATTATGCAGTGAAATACGATAGTGACGAAAATATGACCAGACCGTTTGAGACATGCAATATCAGTTAATGTCAAGAATTAATAATACCGAGAACAAAACACGAACCTGATTTCTATGTACATTATTTCGAGAGGATATATGATACTACAAAACAGGGTAGTATAATGCCCCCTCAAAATTTTTGTGCACTCCGCGGGATTTAAATAATTTATGGGGACAAGAGTGGTTTAATGCCCATCTACCGCCCAAACATGGGCGTCCGGAAGGGGGCAAGGCGGCCACACCCCCCACTGGAAAATGATTGTCAAACTAAAATTATATATTTCATACTATAATTTCATTTGTCGCAGTAATTTGTTAATTATTATAAGGGTGTTACAGGGCCACGATAACTTCAAACTGAAGCATAGGTTTTTTGAGGGGCAACACTATTATGGGGGATACCTCCTTCCCTCTGGGAAAAATCCTGCAGACGTCCATGCCACCAAAGTTCATTACCCTTTACAAAGTAAGCTTTGTCATTCATTTGACACCCTCATTTCGTTATGACGTGTATTTCCGTATGAAATGCCAAACCGCAGGATACATGATTCATATTTTAAGCATTTCCTTATAACTGTAATATACCGGGTGGCCAGAATTAAAGTTACCCAACTCAGAGCGCTCTGTAGCCTGTTTGAGGCATCGTAGAACTCTGAAATTTGGTGAATCCACTATGAGGACCATGGGGAAGAGGATGGCGATAAAAAGTTCAATTTTCCACCACCAGGTTGAAATATGGCGCTGTGCTGCCATGATGGGTTGTAATAATGACGTAAACTGCTCCAATTGGTTATGGATTTGCCTTAAATCTTGCAATAAACGAGAGATTATTTTCTCGCAACTTCCAGCCACTAAAAAATGTCTTTCTAACTAATAACTCAGCTAAATCACTTAACGTGATTATTTGTACAAACCATCATGGAAGTACAGCGCCACATTTCAACCTGGTGGCGGAAAATTGAACTATTTTTTTATCGCCATCCTCTTCCCCATGTTCTGCATAGTGGATTCAACCAATTTCAGTTCTACGATGCCTCAAACAGGCTACAGAGGGCTCCGAGTTGTGTAACTTTAATTCTGGCCACCCGGTACTAATTCCGCATGTTCGCCTACATTTAAAGATTAATAGTGATAAGTCTGTCTCCTCGTCTTGAAAAGAATGTCTTCGTTTTTGTATTGATTCATTGAATTAGGCTATTTTATGTTGCTTTTCTGCGACTTTTGGCTATTCACGACGATGAGAATGAATGATGATGTGATGAAGTGGATGAACGGACCCCTGCTAATGTGTATTTGTAATTTTCCCTTCATCCATTTGATATTATCACCATTTCTTCCAGTATAATACATTGTAGACCAACACTTACCCCCCACCAAATTTTCGAGTTTATTAAAATTTGCAACTTAGGGGGCAAAGTAATAGAGAGTAATATTTGTAATTTCAGAAACGCCACAGTTACTATTTAACAAATATTCTGGACGCTGTTTTTATAGGATGGATAACTTTTCGAGTCTTGAATTTGAATTTAAAATTGTGGGTGCGTCAGCACTAAGGCTATTTTGCACCCGTCACATTATACGGGGTCCAGCCCCTTATCGTTACGAATAACAACTCTATCGTTGCAGAACAAAAATCATAAAATATTAAAATGTTCTGACTTTCGCTAAAAGCTGAGGCTGTAAAGCGGCACTCAGCACACAAAAGGACAAAAGAACAGGACAATACAAACAAAATTATACTGACCATGGGGCCAGTCGCCAGAGCCTCGTTTGTCTTCAGTCCAGGGTGTACTAACGTGGAAGTGAGGTTGACATTTGGGTGTACTACGTGGAAGATCACCCCTTACACCCCAACTTTTCGAGTCTCTTCCCCCAAAGTTAAGCCCCAGGTTTGATTCTGCCCCTCCAAAATTATGCCCAGTTTGATTCTGGCCCCTCCAAAATTATGCCGTTTGATTCTGGCCCCTCCAAAATTATGCCCAGTTTGATTCTGCCCCTCCAAAATTAGGCCCAGTTTGATTCTGCCCCTTCAAAATTATGCCCAGTTTGATTCTGCCCCTTCAAAATTATGCCCAGTTTGATTCTGTCCCTTCAAAATTATGCCCAGTTTGATTCTGTCCCTTCAAAATTATGCCCAGTTTGATTCTGTCCCTTCAAAATTATGCCCAGTTTGATTCTGTCCCTTCAAAATTATGCCCAGTTTGATTCTGTCCCTTCAAAATTATGCCCAGTTTGATTCTGTCCCTTCAAAATTATGCCCAGTTTGATTCTGTCCCTTCAAAATTATGCCCAGTTTGATTCTGTCCCTTCAAAATTATGCCCAGTTTGATTCTGTCCCTTCAAAATTATGCCCAGTTTGATTCTGCCCCCTCATAGTTAGGTCCCAAGTTACGCCAATGGTTCTGGTCTCTGGTGTGAAAAGGCCGCCTTGGTCTCGTCTTGAATTCAAGACCCATCCTGAACATAGTTTAAAGATCACCTCTGTGTTTCGGGCAGAACACGGAAAAAAGTTTACAAACAGGATATGAAATTCGGGGCAGATCATTCGTTTTTCAAGTTAACTGATATCGCGATAGTGTCGGCAAGGCACGAATAAAGATAAGAAAAACAAGCGCAACCGACTTTCACAGTAACCTCAATCTGACAGGAGGAACATGGATATTTAAGGGGAATTACAACTAAATCGTATACTTGCTGGGATTCCCCGAAGATTTGTGTTCGAATCAAAGTTGAGTCGCATGACCCAGAAATCGAAATAATTCCTCTTTTTATAATGTCGCAATAGACCATATTAGTATGACGTCACATTGAGTCCAAACAAACCCGTCAATTGGGGTTCCGGCATTCGATTCGGGGACAGCAGCCAAAAGGCTGCACCGCTGCGGTCACGTGACACTGTTGGGAGCCCCAGCACGGGGTCGAACAGAGTTGGACCTATTTCCTTTAAAGATTCTCGGTAAGGTATGTGCAATATATAGATGTATTCTCCGAAATCTCATCCAATGTTGAATCCAGCCACTTTCCTCCGGGGGAAGATCAAACTTCATTGGGGGAATGTCATCAAATAATACTACCAATAAAATAGCTAGTAATATTTTTAAAATTGTCACTTACGTATAATACAGTATGTAATCCAATGAAATTAAGTGTAACAAGACTTAATTAACTATAATTTTAAAAATGAGAATCAATCAAATAATTTATAGCATGCAAAAATTTACATTTACAGCAAACTAAGACGGCTAGGCTTTCAACAGCATATCTGTGGATGACATCACGGATGAAAGTTTCCATGGGTTCCTCTCCTCGGCAGTAGTTACTTCACACAAGCTTCAAGCATATCCTGATCTATCATTGTTTTTAATTTAGCAGTTAACGAACCGGACAATAAATTCGTTCATTATTTTGACTTAATTATAAAGAGGACCGAACCAGTGATTACTACTACGAAAAAAAAAAAAATCAGGAAAAAGTTAAAAGTGAATGAAAGAAAGTCAAAGTGAACATTGTTGCAAAATTTCTTAGCTATTGGTCGAATGCTCTGCCAAATTGGGGGGGGGGGACTTTTTAATTGCCGAGGCCACCTCCTGATCTAATTTCACATTGATGTAAGATACATATCACAATTTTGTTTCATGACTGCTGTCCAGTGATGTGCGTCTACGCGTAAACAACGATAGTCTACATTCTACACGTAGTCTATTTTATACCCGTAGATGACGTAATCTATGTAAACAACATAGCGGGAGGTGATAACTTAGCAAAGGGCGCCGTCGAATTAAAAGAAAATTATACTGCGTATCAGTTGCTGATGTGTGAAGAGAACTTTTCATACTCTTTCTTCCAAATTCGAACAATTTCTCACCTAGGAAGAAACCTAATATAGGAAATATTCTAGTGTTTTATGGGAAAAAGTCTAATTTTGCCTCATGATTGCCATCTGTTGTCTTTTTTGCATACTATTTATCTTCTTCCATAGTTGATGATAGGAGAGAAGAGACATTTAGTTGTAAATAGGATTCTTGTCAGTTCGTTAGGAACTAACACAGTTGAAAATGTCACTTTCCCTTCATGAAAGCCTTGAAAATTAATTTTAATTCACTTTAGATTGTCAACGTAGTCTATGTAAACTACAACCAAATGTAATCTACGCGTAGATTACGTGTAGACAACGCATGTAGACAACGCATGTAGACTTAAACTTATAGTGAGTGTACGGCACATCACTGGTGCTGTCACAATTTAAAAACCTGCCCCTTGCAATGGAAAATCCAATGCTATCGCATGGGGAAACCTTTCATGTTAGTTTGGACCCAATCTTGATCAGTTGTCTGCTCGTGACGTCACCACTAATATGGTCCATTCTGTTCTGCTCTGACGGTAGTGTTTCGAATTTTTCAGCACGTGTAATCGATTGCTCGTCTATTTACGGTGCCGTGCTTTGTCAACTGACGACAAAGTCCTTTCATGTGAAAGTGAATGAAACCGTGCTCAAGACTGGCAAGAAGCCATGGTAATTTGCATAGAGGAGGAACTCGCCGTCTGCAAAGAGTAGCCAGAATGTAAGGTTACAATTTTATGGCCAGCGCTTCCTTCCATCTCGATTGCTTTTTCCTCTTTGCCTTACCTTTCCCACAGAAGAATGCGAGAATAAATGTCTTGGGTATACACAATGTAAAAGACGCCTTTGAATCTGCAGCCAATTAGAGGTGGTACAATGGGATGAATAAATATTAACACAGGTACTTTTTAAATGTATTTTCCTCCCTCGCTCCTGTGGCGTTACTTTTCAATAGTCAAGTCAGAATGGATGATATTCAGCGAACAACTTCCCCCACAATTCATTGCGCGAAATTACGCCCCGCCCTGCGTTGAAAACATGTCATTGTGCGTATGGTCTTTGCCGAAGTGATTCAAGGTATGATTATGGTGATTATATATGATGGTTTTCGTATAAAATATAGCAAATTTCTCGCTGTAAGAATGGTTCTCATGCACATTCCTTAACACGTGCGAATCTGTTTGCCAGACTTCGTGCTGTTTGTTTCCAAAGTGCATCACGTGATGGTGTCAAGCTGAATATCAACCATCAACGAAAAAAACATTCTTCTCTTGGGAGCAAAGCCAACTTCATAGGCTGCGATGAAGCCTCTCAGGAGTAGAAAATTACAACTATCATTTAATAGCGTAGTTTCCAAAGTACACGCCTTAAAAAGGTAAAGTTCCCGGTGCAATGGAGGCGGCTTGTAGGGGATGTGGGGGGTAGGGCCCCACATATTCTCGATCTCGGCCATTTTGGAGGTGATGTGATCAACACCACGCTCCGACCGCCTCTATCCATTGATTTGAGGCTGGGTGAGCCCCGGAGCCGCTTTATGCGGGGACAAGGTTGAAACAATTCGTACTTTAGATCACCCACCCTGGGAATCGAAAGCAGGTCTCCCGCGTGGCAGTCAGACGCTCTACCGACTAGATTACCGCGGCATTCAAAGTACACCCCTTAAGTAAAACATAATTGAGGACAAACGCCTAACAAAATAAAACATATCCATTAAAATATTAAAATTTTCTCATAGTTTTTAACGCTAATTCATTCATTCATTCCTTACTTACATTACATGAACTAAAACTACGCTGTTTCCGAGGATAAAATATCCTTATCTCTTAAAAGCCGAGGCTGAAAAGGGACACTCGGCACGGACAAGGACAATAAAACTCCACAGAGGATTATACCAGGTGGTTATAATTAAAGTGACGGTGTTCAGAGTGGTACAGCACGGGCTGTAATGAGAGTAGCAGTCTGAAACTTCGTAGATATGCTAATGAAGCAATGCGCTCGCGAATTATGCAAAAAAAAAAAAAAAAAAAAGTTCCAATTCTCGCCACCAGGGTAAAAAATGGCGCTGTAAGCAGTCAAAACGTGGAATTTTCCGTAACTCTGACGTCAAAGTCGGTGACATTGCTTAACCATTGTGTGAGCTCCCTGGTTGTGGTTGGTGACGCTTGTTCCTTTTTCCTTTAGTAATGTTCATGTAATTCGAATAGTGAAATTGTAGCGATATTTTATTACAAAGAGTATTGTTTTCTGCGATTTATAGTGTTTTTTCCTGTAACTATACCAAGTTTTGACTGCTTACAGCGCCATTTTTTACCCTGTTGGCGAGAATTGGAACTTTTTTTTTTTTTTTGCATAATTCGCGAGCGCATTGCTTCATTAGCATATCTACGAAGTTTCAGACTGCTACTCTCATTACAGCCCGTGCTGTACCACTTTGAACACCGTCACTTTAATTATAACCACCTGGTACTTGCAGTGGATCCTGGCGCCAAAGCGTCGTTGGCCTGCAAGCAGCAATTACCGGGGTGGGAAAGTGAGGTTGACTTTGGGTCCACTACCACAAGGTACACCCCGATTCACGACTCTTCAGTTCTCGTCACATATACAGAATTGCACGACTGTTGATTTTTGTCGCTATAGCAACGGCAAAATTTCCAATATTGCATCGTTTATATAGCGCTCAGTGAAAATTAATGACAAAAAACTAGGACTGAGCCGTACTATCGGTATCGGTTGAAATTCATCTACCGATACCAGCCGATACTTTTCCAACATTGTGGTCTTTCATGGGGTCTGCAAATTTTTTTTCTGATATTTCCGCGGAGTCTAATTATTGCAAAATTCATACTATATTTTTATTTTGTGCCAATTTTGCAAGAAAAACTAGTTTTTGATTACATAATATCTATTTTAATATTCTGCTGCAACTCTTGAAAGCAAATTTATTGGTAAATTGATGCGTATACAGTAAAACCTCGTTAATTCGGACCCCGATGAGCCGGACTTCGCTTAATCTGGACAGGCAAAAGGAACAAAAAAACAGAATGCAAGGTTTTAAATATGGCTAGAAGTCAACAATCGCATTCGTCGTACGTACTGCATTGTACAGGGTGAGTCATAAGTCTCCATACAAATGGTGAAAACTGTGGCTATGTTTATTATTTTCGTTTTCAGGCAGGTGAACCAATAAAAAAAGAGATGCCACTAACGAAGGAAGAACGGATTGACATCATTCTGTTGGTTGGGAGTGGTACCACCCGTCAATGCAACCCACAGAACGCAGATAACTCATGATACCGGCGTTACCCTCCTTTCATCTGTTTATGTCTTTGGTCTTCCAGGCCTGCTTTCGTCGGCGACGGAACCTGTCCTTCTGAATTTCTTGATAAGTTTGGCCACGGTGTCATGGGTTATCTGCGTTCTGTGGGTTGCATTGAATGTACGTGCTACATGACGGGTGGTACCACTCCCAGCCAACAGAATGATGTCAATCCGTTCTTCCTTCGTTAGTGGCATCTCTTTTTTTATTGGTTCACCTGCCTGAAAACGAAAATAATAAACATAGCCACAGTTTTCACCATTTGTATGGAGACTTATGACTCACCCTGTATGTACAGTATTGCTTTATATTTTACTGTACTGTATAGTGTATTTATGCTTATGCCCTTTAAATACACCATTTTTAATGCACTTTCTACTGTTCTTTTAGGTTATTTCAGTTAATCCGGACTTTCGTTAAACCGGTCAACTTATCCCCCCCATTAGTCCGAATTAACGAGGTTTTACTGTAATTGGAGAAGAATATTTACACACCAATATTGATTAATATTTTGAACAAATTTTAATTATTGCAATTTTCAAGTATCGGCATTGGTTCAAAGTGGTATCGGCTCAGACCTTGTTACCCTGCCCCCGTGTCAGGGCAACAGTGTTTCTTTTCCTTATTGAAATATTTATTAATATGTTAATTAATTGGGTAATCAAGTGTATAAACATATACAGGGTGACTGGTAATTAGATGTATTCCCTGAAAGGGGTTAAAGTAGATACAATTTGCAATAAATTTGACCATATGATACCCCGTCCGAAAATTAGTAGTTTTCGAGATAATCGAGTTTCTATTGTTTTTTCTAAAAATGACAATTTTCCACATAAAAAGATGAATTGAGAAACAACTGATAATTGTAGGGAACTTATTTAAGCGTTTTCTGATAGCTAACAAACAAGTGGTTCGTTTAAAAAAAAGTTTTTTCCAAATAACAATCACATGTAAGTACCGGGTGGGTCTAAACTTACAAGTGATGATAAAAAAATGCACTCTTAGTTTACTTGGCAACGTATTAATAACAAAAATGGTATGACACGAACCGTACAAATTACTTAAATTACTTCCTTGAGTCATCAGCTATCCAACAAGGTACAAATGTTGCTAACATTTACCTTTGTGTACAAGAAATAATACTTCATTCATCTTCATGTGTATGGAATCAATGAACAATACAATTAAAGAACATTACACGTCTTGCTCAAAGTGGGCACCTCCGTTACGAATGCAGGCACGTAAGTTTTTACGGGTCATTTGGTCTCTTAACTCGTGATGTGATGGTGGCCTTGACGTGTTGACCAGCTGTTAAGATCCTCTCCCTGAGCTCTTCTTGCGAGTTTACCGGTGCCTTGTCATGTGGCTCCAAATGTAAAAGTCGCAAGGCGTCAAATCGGGGGATCGAGCCGGCCAGGGAATCGGTCCGCCTCGGCCAATCCATTTCTTTGGGTACTTTTCATCCAGTCACTGTCGCACGCCCAGGCAGAAGTATGGATGGGCGTAATCAACAATCATTTCATCGAGCCATTTTTCCTGCCCCAAATCTTAAATGGCATCACTTATGAACATTTTTTGCGGAACGGGATGGCAATGTTGGTGGAGGATATGCCTCTAGCTACAAGACGTGACATGATTTATCAGCATGATGACTGCCCAGCTCGATCCCCCGATCGATTTGACGCCTTGCGACTTTTACATTTGGAGCCACATGACAAGGCACCGGTAAACTCGCAAGAAGAGCTCAGGGAGAGGATCTAAACAGCTGGTCAACACATCAAGGACACCATCACTTCACGAGTTAAGAGACCAAATGTCCGTAAAAACCTGCGTGCCTGCATTCGTAACGGAGGTGCCCACTTTGAGCAAGACGTGTAATGTTCTTTAATTGTATTGTTCATTGATTCCATACACATGAAGATGAATGAAGTATTATTTCTTGTACACAAAGGTAAATGTTAGCAACATTTGTACCTTGTTGGATAGCTGATGACTCAAGGAAGTAATTTAAGTAATTTGTACGGTTCGTGTCATACCATTTTTGTTATTAATACGTTGCCAAGTAAACTAAGAGTGCATTTTTTTATCATCACTTGTAAGTTTAGACCCACCCGGTACTTACATGTGATTGTTATTTGGAAAAAACTTTTTTTTAAACGAACCACTTGTTTGTTAGCTATCAGAAAACGCTTAAATAAGTTCCCTACAATTATCAGTTTTTTCTCAATTCATCTTTTTATGTGGAAAATTGTCATTTTTAGAAAAAACAATAGAAACTCGATTATCTCGAAAACTACTAATTTTCGGACGGGGTATCATATGGTCAAATTTATTGCAAATTGTCTCTACTTTAACCCCTTTCAGGGAATACATCTAATTACCAGTCACCCTGTATATGTGTGATTAGTGTAAATCAATTTATTATGCATTTTTAGGTTCGTATTATTCCATGTATAAATACCATGTAGCTCTCTGTTCTTTCTTCGTGTTACGAACGTTCAAGAGAAAGGCGGGCTTAAAAATTTTGAAAGAAGGGTCGTTGGCAACAGACGCCAACAAAACGTATATAAACTCCCAGATGAGAGTAGGGGAGGTCGGCTGTTGGAACTGAGACTTGGAAGGGAGAGGCTGTTTTTGCTTCGGTCAGCTAGGACCGGAGGACAGGTCTCCCGAAACGGATGCTGTAAGAGATTGGATTGCCGGGCAAGCTAGTGCCTTGGTGTCCAGTTTACAGGTAAAAAGGTAGTTTGTACTGGATGTTATTTTGAAGTTATACTGAAGTAATTACGGTGCGCCGGGCAGCCTAGTGCCTTGTCACCGTGGAGGTTGAGAAATGTACACGTCGGGCGACCTCGCGCCTGTTAAGACGTTTTTCTTGGAGTAACGCGAGTCTACCTTGTGACAAGCGTACTCCACATGTAATTCATGAAATGTAAAGCATCCAGGTACAAACAATAGAGATTTTCCAACATCAAAATTAGAGTTTTGGCCCGATAATTAGATAAATGAACGTTCGGATACGACTTGTATATACTTCAAATTTTACGTTAATTAAACTATAGAAAATATCCAAAATTTCAGTTTCTAATTTCACACATGCTGGACAAGGTAATTTATCCCCTATAGCAATAAGGTTTCGCAAAGGTTATCCGTTGTCTCTTGTAGTTAATTATATAATTATGTTGACTTGTAGCAACCCACGTGCATTGTCGTACAAAGAAAGATACCCCTAGAGTCGTTTTCACGTTCAGAAGACACAACGGCGCTTATGGAGAAACCGCACAGTGTTGCCAATACAGCGCTAGCTCATGTCGCCGGGAAATGATGACCTTCCTTCACAATGAAGGTGTTACATATTTTGTATATATAATGATAATTATATGTAATTATTAATATTAATATTATACTGTGAACCTTACAGTTACCCTTTTTACTATGATCCATTGCGATCACTACACACGCGAGTGTAATGCACGAATATGACACTTCAGAAATCACTTAAAAAAGTAAAAATCACTGAGAGCTCACACAACTGAAAACACTTTTTCGGGAGAGGAAAAAAGTCTAAACAGACCAAAGCAGATCTCTCACTCAAGTAAGGGGAACCTGGCACATGGGTTAAATTCAAGTTGCAACCCAAACAAACAAATGAGTTATGGCCCACGTGAACTGATAAGACGTGAATGACTCAAGCAAGGCATGTCATATTTCTATCTTGAAGCCCCATATTTTGTCACGTGTTGGAAAGCCTTTCAAAGGTTAATATGGTGTCTATGAATTTATGTGTACGTTGGAAACTGAAAGGTGATCTTCATTTCAGTATTAATGTCGACAGTAATGTAAACGAAAACAACGTGTATTTGCGACAGCTCTAATGTTGCTCACAACAGCAGCATTGGAAATAATTGTCAATTATTAAATTTAAGTAATTTCAATTCTATTATAACAAACTGCATGAAGTTCATATTTTTACTGAATGGAAATAAAATTACAACTCGAAAACTTGGTGGTGATAGCCGGAATGCTGCGGTGAGTCGGCTCAAGATGGCCAGACAACGTCTCCTTACTTCGCGCGCGGTTCGGGTTAAAAAGAAACTCCAAATGCATGGAAGTAATATTTCTGGGAACCTTTGAGTGGTTATAAAAAATAATTTCATTATTTTCTCCACAACTTTGTCGCTGGAAGTTTTTACTTGGAATTACAGAACAAAAAATGGCCAGCGACGACATTTTCTACTGCACGAATATAAAAAATCTCCACATACTTTATTTGAATATTTTTTAATGCAAATATGTTTTAAAGTATTGATAAATTCTGAGTACCACCATCACCTATGACAATTAAAAAACAGTGTCAATTTTTTTAATAATGAATGCTTCAATTTTACGG
This sequence comes from Lepisma saccharinum, assembly GCF_977018435.1. Classification (NCBI taxonomy): domain Eukaryota; kingdom Metazoa; phylum Arthropoda; class Insecta; order Zygentoma; family Lepismatidae; genus Lepisma; species Lepisma saccharinum. Next base: position 5,916,580 of record NC_139243.1, read on the forward strand.
CATGTTTCAACGTTAGGAATGAAAACAATGTAAAAATTGTGTTTTCACGGAAAATTTGAGTTTTTAATTTATCTAAAATTATGTAAGCAAGTTACCAGTTTTTTGTGTTCACCATCGTATTCTCTACAAAATTTCCTGCAAAACTGCAGGTACCGATTTTACTTAAGCTAAATTTGTAAATCCAGAAATTTCACAACAGCGCGCTCGTATTTCCCATAAGAAAAGCATTGCCCATAAGAGCCCATTGTGTCTTCTGAACGTGAAAACGACTCTAGACAAATCTGAGCCGAGTACGAAGTGCACCGAACCTCGAGTGCGGAGGTAAAGTGTGGGGGGCCAGGCTAGTAACAACCTACATAAAGCAATTAATAGGTCTGAGCCGACACCACAGACGATACCGATATTCTTACAGATTACTTATATCGATGCTTGAAAATTGTAACAATTAAATGTTATTCATATTATTGATTAATATTAGTGGGTGAATTTCCATTCCAATTATATGCTTCAATTTACCATAGTTTTGTGTCAAAATAACCAAGAATTACATCAGAATAATACCTACATGTTTTGTAATAAAAAAATAGCAGGAGCGTATATTCTACGCTAGCTAGGCTATCTGCGAAGCCTGAAATAAGAGAATAAAATACAGGAGGAAAATCGATCAGAAATTGTAAATAAAATTATTCATATCAGTTGGAGTTGGCAACCCGATTTCCTGTGAGTTGGCAACCCGATTTCCTGAGAGTTGGCAACCCGATTTCCTGAGAGTTGGCAACCCGATTTCCTGAGAGTTGGCAAACTTATTCCTATTTATAGCCTAGGACCACGCGACATATAGATCCACCAAGCTTTCTGAAACCTCGGAAAATATGCGAACTAACCGGCCTCCCCCACCCCCTTCTTTCACCCCCGGTGTTTGATCTGGCGCTGATCAGGCAAGGACTTTCCCACTTCCGCTGACACAGTGTTGCTAATTTTACTCTCTTCAAGAATTCGAGGAGTGTTGTTGATGTGCGTAGACGTGTTTTTGAGTAGGCTAAGTGTAAAGTGTCGAAAGTTGTACACAGCAGTGAGCGAAATTTGCTACTACGAATCATCGAGAAGGGTGGAATTATCCTCGCGATCAACCCCTAAAGAGAGCAGTATATCTAACGGGCGCTACGACGCCAAGGGTCCCGGGTTCGAATCCCGGTCGGGCTTGGTTGTTTGTGAATGTCCTTTCATCAATTTCATCATTTCATCACTCATCCCCATCTTCGCAAATTAGCCAAGAGGCACAAAACGTGAAGTAAAATAAACTAAATCAAATCAAATCAAAATATCTAACGGGACGGTTGGAGTCATTGCTTAAAACTGAAAAGAGAGAAAAAAGATTTACAAACCCCTGACCAGAAATTGTCCATGAAATGTACGTAGTGAAAAGAGAAGTTCCTACAATATTGAAACTTTTAGCTATTGCTCAGGAAGAAATTAATTATCAGGGGGGGGGGGGCGAGAAACATTACGGAAAATTATGAAACAAATCGGCTTTAAATTTAAAAAAATGTAGAAACTCTCGCTTAGCTCTGGTTGAACGAAGCAACATTGTGGTTTGGAGAGCAAGATATCTTCTTGCGATCAACAGATTCCGCAACGAAGGGAGGCCTGTTGTTTACATTGATGAAACTTGGATTCATGCTTTTTCTTTTTTTTTTACATAATTTTTTTTATAGTTTACATAATTTAGAATATTAATCTTATGTGTTTAAATTGTTGATATCCTTCTGCGAGACAGCAGGCGTTTTTAACTTTAGTGTCCCCCTCCCTCCTCTCTCTTATGCTATATTATTTGAATTACCACGTCTAGCTGCATATTTGTTTACTTGCAAACCTTTCACGGCACACGCCCACTTCTAGATTTGGCAACACAGGGGGAAAACACGTGTTTCTGCCATCCCTTCCCTTGCCCCAGAGTTCCCGAGCTCCCCTCCTAAACATTCGACACTAGCGCCACTTGTTTCTGGCCAGGGTTTCAAATAAGTTGGTGGCTCTAATATTTAACGTTGTACCAAAGTAATTATATACATCTTTAGACCTTTAATAGAAAGTGAGTTGTCTAACAAAATTAGTAATTTAGATAAGCTAAGCCTGTGTCGGCGATTAGGGAAGGGGGCATGGGGGGAGTTGTGCCTAACTTTTTGCCACTTTTGCCCCCGCACTATGCTAAATCTTATCTACCAAGAGTAGTTTTGGCACCTTGACCCCCAACTTTGGAACTCAATCGCCGCCACTGCATATAATCATATTGTGAGGATCACAACATAGAAGTATTACTTTATCGTTCTACAATGCAGTAACAACTTTGAGACCATTTGCAATTATCACGAATCAAACTCCTATTAATTTATATATTGGCAGCTAACGAGAGAGGGTCATTATCGCTCATAGTCCACAGAATGGATCTTCAAGAGCAAGCAACGCAAGAGCAGGCCCTTGCGAAGAATGGGAGAAATTATTCCGTGCATAAAACGAAGTCAGGTGTTCGTGGGTGGTTTGGAACGCCTACAGAAGCTGGGAAACGACCTATCGATTCGGAAGTAGTAAAAAGCTGAAGGCAATATCTGATAACGGAATACTCGCACACGCAGGTGGCGGGAAAAATGGGCAACGGAGAGAGCTTATGGAATCGATGGGAAAACGCCTCACTCGATGTGTGTTTGTCCCAGGTTGCTTTCTGCCACTTGTGACTGGTCGATGATGCATCGTTAACACGATCGGGAGGTGACTGCAAAGTCTAGTTTCGTTTTCGACGTAGAAATTCCTGTCTCGTAGCAACACACACTGCCACTGCGCCAACTTTTGCAACGTATAGAGACCATTACAGCAATTTTTATTAATGGCAAGATAGCAAATCTTAAAACAGCCAAAAGTGTTACCAAATGTCATATACTGGGAACACTATCAATAAAATACGAATATTGCATTAAAAACAATTAAAACAGGTAGAAACAATCAAAGATCTAGGAGTTCTGTTAGATTCTAAACTTGCATTTCACGCGCACGTTAACTTCATAACAAACTAGGCCCACGACTTCTGGGATTTATAATGCGTACATGCAGGAGTTCAAAAGTGTCGGAAGCTTAATGATGCTCTATAATGCTCACGTTAGAGCGAAGATTGAATACGCGAGCATAGTGTGGCACCCTCAAACCCAGCAAGACAAACAAAGTAGAACAAATTCAAATTAAATTCTTAAGACACGTACAAACTAGATGGTATTTACCCTCAAATGGAATCCCGCGAGAGGCTTCTCCGATATTTTAACAACTCTTGACAACAGACGCATCATGCACCAGCTCATTTTCCTCCACAAAATCCTAAACAATCACATTGAAGCTCCCTTCGCCCTGTCATACCTCGATTTCTACGTCCCCTCAAGCAAATTACGAACAAGAAAGCAACTCTTCAGCCTCCATCGTAGTAGAACCAACGCACTGGCAATATCCCCAATTTGGAACAGGTGCAAAACGATGATGTCAATAAATGTGAAAACGGTGTTGACCTATTTTGCCTCACCCCAATATTGAAAAGATAAATATTAAAATTAGTAGATTAATTAGACCTGTATGTTTGTTAAATGTTTTTTCTGTCTATATAGGGTAAAAAAAAGGTAAAGTGCTCCCCTGTGCATACCAGCACGCCATGAAGGCGTATAGGGGGTGTGGAGGGTAACGCCCCACACTTTCTTGATCCGGTCGTGAGTGGGGGCGATGTGATCAGCATCATGCCCCTGACCGCCTTTACCCCACAGGGTTTCCCCCAGATACCCTTATCATTCGACGCTGGGCGCCGGGGCCGCTTTCAACGTTAGAAAAATTCCCGGATTTGATATAGGGTAAAGGTTGGTATTATCGTGGTATAGGTAATATCGTGATAGTTTTGTATTGACGTATACACGTGTGTTTCTGCCTGGCGCCATTTTGCTCACTTATTCGCAGGACCTTTAAGAAACCCTTACGAACGACAGGCAGTTTCTCGCACGCGAGGTTATTTTGTGATACGTCAATACAAAACTATCACGATATCACCTATATCGCGATAATACCAACCTTTACCCTATTATATTATATTAATCGATCTGTGCAATTAATCAATGTAATCTCAACTATTGTATAATGAACGCCATACCTGTTGCGTTCAATTTCTGAAATAAAATAAAATAAAATAAATAGTTTATCACGTCGCTAAGAAAGTAATGACCACGAGCCCAGCCGACAGGCTTGATGCGATACACAAACTTGAGGCGGGTAGACAGATTATTTTCATAACATCTGTCGCTGTCCTTTATGGTAGTGACCCCTTGTTGCCGCGTTTACCTACGAAGATTTTATATTAATCAACAAACCAATACATAAGGTGAATGGATCTACAGTTTAAAATGGGATCCGAACCACTTTGTGCCTCCACCGGGTATCGAACCCGGGACCCATTGAATTACAAGGCGACGACGCAACCACTGTGCAATCGGGGAGGCGCATATGAGGGGTTCAGTGTTGTAACTCCATGTTTCGTGGAAATTGAGTTACACGTATAACTTAGAACTGTGAAGCATCAACATTTCAGTGCTAGAAGTATCTCCTAAGTTTCAAGTTCTTGCTCATGCAGACACCACTATGTTTGCGCTCCAACAGTTAAACATAGTACTAAGTTACTTAAATGTGCCCTTTTCTCAAAACTGTCTTAAATGGAGTTACACTACTTGTGCACAAAGCTTCTCGTATATAGGGGAATGTGGAGGCAGGGCCCCACACATTATATCAATCTCGGCTATGTTGAAGGTGATGTAATCAGCACCACGCTCCGGCCGCCTTTACTCCCCAGGGTTACCCCCACGTACCCATTTAAAACCTAGACATAAACCAACTATAACTTATTACGCCATTATTTATTAATGCGTATTAAATTTCAAGAGTGCATATTAATTAATACATAAAGCTTAAAAAATTGAAAGCTAATTTATCAGTAAAATTGATCGGGCTGCAATCTCACGAAGTTTGTGTTTTGAGTCCACTTTATGCACAGTAAGCTAATCGGGACTGGACCTACAGTTTAAAGTGGGATCCCAATCACTATGTGCATCCACCGGGCATCGAGCCCGGGACCCCTTGATTACAAGGCGTCACGAAGTTTGAGAATCACTGTTGTGGAGTATGTATTCCTCCGTGGCAGACGAGACAAGACTTGGCTCGGACGTCACAGACCCACACTTTGAGACACAAAATCACGACGTCCGGTAAAAACTAACAAAGCGAACAAAACAAGAGTTGAAATCAAAACATGCTTTTCAGTTCGCGCCAACCAAAAACTTGTTTCCCAGTGGCTAAGCGATTCGCATACGCTGTAACAGCCGTCCCAGCAACGCTACCGAAGGAGCAAAGGTGCAATTTTTACACAGACATACGAGGCCGCGTTACAGGGCATAATTTCCCAGAGGATAGTAGAACGAAGCGGGGTTAACACTGAAACGTCGAGGAAAAGATCGATACGAAATTCGAGCCGTGGGCCAATTTCAGAATTAGATTTACGACGGCAGAAAAAAATGAGCCTATGCGAGAGGAGATCGCGTAAAAATTTGTACCCTTCAGGCCAACTATTCTTGAGCTAGAAATTTCCTCTAGACGCTAGAAATTAGTCTTCTCGTTCTGATTTTAGGATATTTTCCTCAAAAGAGTGCCTTTCCCTTACCCATCAGAGTAAATTGTGCTAAATAACGTTAAATCAATCCATCTTAAGCTTGCATTAAAAAAAAAAAACCATTGAAATCTGACCATTTGTTTTAGAGATAGTCTTTTCTTTTTCAAAAGTCTACATCGGCAGCCATTTGTATTAGCTACCACGTTGAAATAGCAATCATGTTTTCTTTTGGCATACTTAGACTACACCCTTAAATTATATCGTATTCTTGGATGGCCCATAGACTAATCTTGACAGGGTGCGAAATCATTGCAAACTGGTGGGGGGGAAGTTCTTCATCTACAAACCCCCTCCCCCACAAACATGTGTAAATTATACGATACATATTTGTAATGTTATTAAAAGTAAAAATAAATTACTCAATTAAAAAATATTATTACTATTACGTATTATTAATTACATAAAGGAAATTAATTTGTTACTTTTATACATATCATATCTTGCAAAGCAGCTAACTTCCTTTACTAACTGGTAAAGATGTAAATATATTATGAAATAGTTGAAGTGGTTTTATTATGTGTAAGTTTTTGTTTAAACGTATCAATAAGATTTCAAGTTATTACTGTTTTGCATTCTTGTTTTACTTTTATTGTGCATATTGATGTAATTTGTTAATGATCTCTTGAGAGAGAGAGAAAGCATTCAATACTCAAAACTACACTAATTTGTGTATGTTTCCGACATTATTCTTAGTAAAGTATATTCGAAATTAAAAGTAATTGCTTATCTTTTGTGTTATAACAAACTCTCTCCCCCCGGAAATTTTTGGTGGGGGTGATTTTTGAGGCCAAGATTGTTGGTGGTTGGTGGGGGGGGGGGGGTTTGCACCCTGCTCGTACAAACATTACCTGGTGTAGGTAAGTAGTGTTTTTGTACGATAAATTTCAACTCTCTTTCACCTGCGCACATGTCTGGCACATCTGATATAGGTATTGCTTGCTCTCCCACACGACCAATGTTGCAATACACCTTGTAATTTCGAAAACAAAAACACATTTTAATGAATATGGTATAATTATCCCGATAAATCATCCGTAATGCATAAAAATTATTTTAAAACTTCTTTTATGAGTTCCATAAAACCCCACAAAGACCATCGACACATTGAAAATTATTTCGACTCCACATCTGTCTTTTAACTATGTTTTTCTTAACTTCGTACAAATTTTCTTTTACGCCTTAGTAATTTTTCCATCATACTGAACGTTCCTGTAGATTCATATTCTTGTTTAATGTTTAAAAAAATATCCAAATGGGCAAAAATACCCAAGCTTCATTTCTCTATCGCTATGTGTACAAAGTCTCGGTTACGTGACTGTTAGGACTTACTGTGTATATATACCATAGGAAAGAAATATGACTATTTTTTATATCTAATAACGACAATTCAAGCCACAGGTTGGTGGTGACACGGACGCAATGTCTTTCGCTGGCCTGAAAAGGACAGATCGCCGGGCACAATATCTGGAGATCTGGTGGGCCAACGTATGTCTGAACGCCCGAGGAGAAATGCCACACATAAGCTCGTGCTGGTAATGAGATGGTGTTCCATCCTGCTGAAGAATGATGTCCAACGACATCTTACAAGCGAGGCACCCGCTGTTACTGCGGATGTGCTGTGACCAGCGTACACACAGCAGTTGTACATACAGAAAAATGTGAGCGGTTTGGGGCGAAAGTTTCATGTTGCCAACCTCTTTTAGTTATTATCCAGTAGTGGATTTTTTAGAAAGTGTCAGATCTTCATGAAACGCTATGTTTCTTCATACAACAGAACAAATAGATGTTTCACGAACAACTGAAGGGATGGGCTTAAAAAGCGACTCCCCATCCAAATAAGCCGTATGGTCATGTATATACAAGTGCATTCTGTATGCATCCAACGGCAACCTACGAAAAGGCATATACCGTAGAAACCCAAGCTACTGTGAAAAGTTGTGACAACAAATTTCGATAAATAAAGCTCTGTGAAAACCTAAAAAATTTAATATTTCAGAGGTTCTCGTGAAAGTTCGTTGCATTTGCATTTCTTCAATCCAAGGACAAACGATTCCTTCACTGTGTCAAAAAGGAAGCAAAATGCACAACACACAGGAGAAAGTGCATTAAAATTAATGAGGTGCAAATTCTGCAAAAATTGCCTGGAGAACGCGTCAGAACACGATATCACATTTGCCAACGGAATCTCGCCTTCCCCGGGCAACTAACCTTGGAATAACAACCTTATAATGTCCCTGAATAATTCATCGTTCTTTTATGAACGTCTATGGAAAAGCAAGCAATACTGCCAGGTCCTACCTTTGATATGTCGAACCCTCAAAAACCCTCGGAGTGCCTTCTTGTTACCAACTTCCTTCCGTGACCACTATGCATTTGCCTCGATCGATAAAGCAAATGTTGTTCTGTTGCCCCATCCTTGTGTGTGTACGTCAAGTACTGCGAAGTGTAAGTTTTTATCTCATGAATAAGATGTGCAAATATAAGGACCTATGTATGCTTATTCCACTTGTACGTTACCGAAAGTAAAACCTTAATTAAAAAGAGCTAAGGGAGAGAAAAATGACGAAACTAATAAGTATACAAAATAATAAAGAGAAAAGTAGAAACCAAAGATAATACATACAGGCAAATCAATCAGGCATAATGAACTGGTATTGGTTGATGGGGAAATAGGCCAATTGTGGACAGACACGTATTTAGAAATATATTTCTGGAGTTCTCCTCACATGTAACAAATCTTCTTGATATTATGGCCATATTATTCGTAATATTTTGTAAGTAATAATAGGCCTAATACATAAAAAACAGAACGGCATACAGATCGATATATGTCGACATATGTCTTGTCTCGTGGGTGAGAAGATGTCTGTAGTTTTCGGTCTCGAAGGGCGTCTCTCGTTCTCGTCTCGAAATAGCTATATAGTTTTCATACAAGTGTCGTGGCACAGATTTCCATAGAGGTCATCAATAGAAAAACATTTTCTTAGTTTTCTGTTTAACGCCTCGTTTCGACGCTAGGAACCCTCGGAAATGTGTTATTGTTCTGGATGTATGCAACCACGCTGCTCAGGTAAAGCGTCTGATTGACCGACCTGTATGTGGTCACCTTGTGACAACATGACACTTAATTGCACTGCGACATGTTCCACCACAAAGCTGCATTTGTTTGTGATTGTCTTTTAAATCGATTCTACTGCACAACAGTTGCGAGATTAGATGAACTATCTGGAAGTAATTTACTTGAAATGAGTTTATCAGGTAATTTCTGCAGTGTAAGGGAGCAGGAATACGTCATACAGAGTGGCGTCCCAATTTAGATTGAGATCCAGATTATGGAGCCAGACAGGCAACCGACTGCATCTGCAACAGACTAAGGTACCCAGAGCCGATAACTTCACGGGGAATGTTGCCAGGTCAACGGGTCAACTACAAACATTTACAAGATATTCAAATTGTACAAAACCCTAATTGTATAAGTGGTAATAAGGAATATATACATATTATATATATTTGAGTATAATGCGTATATACAGAAAAGAGACATTCTACAAAGGCTTATAAACTGTACAATTCCTCTTCTACAATCGTTGATTTATAAACCTAACCTTACAGTGAGATAACTATTTTATCTTTTTAGAAAATGTGGAATTTCAGTATTGTAAAAGTGATATATGTATCAATAGTGGAATGTTTTGTTTATACAGTATAATGTAGACAAGACAAAAAAGGAATATGTAAGATTATTGATATGGGAAAAACAGCAAACGACGGTAATCCCAAATAAATAAATAACACCAGTATATCGTGAGAGCAGCTTGTAGAAACAACCAAGTCTTGAGAAATTATGAACTTCCAGAAGCATTCAGGTCCACAAATTCTCTCTTCATTTATACCAAGGAGGAAAATGAATCAAAGGGAAAGTGAAATGTAATGATGAAAAAGACATATGAAACAGTGAATAAAATAATGAAATCTGCTTTGACAGTACAGATTTTACACGAGGGGCAGAGTAAGCGGGGGTGAAATTGGAGATGGGAAAGAGATTAAGAACACAAAAGAGTAGGATTGACAAAAGAAAGATATGCACTTGAAGAAAAGAAAAGAAAGAAAGCTAGAAGATTTGGAATTGTATTATCAGGTAGAGAGAATGCCAGAAATTCAAAAAAGTCAGAAAGGAGTGACCATGAGTGCAAGAGTCTCGAGAAAGAACAGCAAACAATTTGAATTTGTTAGTTGAACTGTTATGTAACTGTTACAATTTTTGTTAGACCCAAATCATTGTTACGCTTCATACTACAGTCATTATTCATCCCACTTGGTCTAATGGAAAGAGCTGAAACATTTCCAGAAATATAAAAAACTTGTGGTTGAACTTCCGTAGTAGTTAATTTTGCAGTTAAAAAAAGCACATTGGCACCTTATTTAGCTTCCAAGAGCCCTCATCCACTTCACACATCTGGTAAACCAATCAGCTTTCGCTAGAACTCATTAACAGACCTTCATGTATACATTCCACCTTGGTATCGAGTATTGCACGAAAATTAAGTCTTGTGGTAGCCAATAAAATCATCACCACGGTATATGAGTGAACCTTACTTTATAAACATTGATTTAGCGGCTAGGCCAGGCCATGGGTTAAAGTGTTCATTCGCCGGTGATTTTAAAGTCGCCTCAATTTATGCTCCTGTGGCGATTTGAAAAAGCCTTTTGTTTCAGAACTCCTGCTATCCATTTTCTTGCGGTCCCAAGATGGCTGTGAATGAATTATTAAGATCTGCGGTTTTTAGACCACAATGCTGCTTAAAAATTCATGCGCTGGAGTTTAGTCGAGACGCCACGGCTACTTTCTTGCTCGTGCATAAGAGCTCGTGACATTTTGATCGAAATCAATCGTCAAGTTTTTTCTTCCTACCTCAGCGACAATTCACAGCGCGTAATGTGATCCGTATAGTGCAATGAATCATTCTCACGTGTAGATTTTTATGTATTACTCTACTAAAACCTCCACTAAATAATTCAAAATTAGGAAAGATATATTTACAAAAATAAAGTTGCATGATAATTCGATTGCCATTTTTTTATAATCTCAATATCCACGACCGACATCGACCTTATCCTAAAGATGCTATGCGAGATTGAGGTCTGGCGACTGTGGAGTTCACTGGAGTACCAAAAACAAATTGTAACATGGCCCGCAAGAGACAATCCCGCTGGCTTTTAACTGGTGAAAGATCCTTTACTTTGTTCCTGGAATGTGGAGCAAAGCCGCGCATAAAGGTAGAGAAGGGGAGAAAGCGAATGAGCGGAACGAAACAGTACGCGCTGCTGCAGCCGCATTTTCTCTTCTTACATTCACTTCCCCTCCCAGACGTTCATTGGTTGAGCCGTCTCGAAGTCACTACTTGCGAAGAGACTTCATTTCGAACCCTGAAACTTCACGATCGACCGTAAACAAATTATGGTTATCACTTCATGATCAAACCTATGCTCTTGAAAATTAAATCGTAAATATTCTACTGGTGCATGTATGTGGGCAGGCCATGTGGCACGAATGGGAGAGGGATAACGGTTTACAGATTCTTGTTAGGAAACCTGATGGTAAGAGACGTGCAGGAAGGTAAAGACGAAGATGGAGGGACCTAAAGGAAATCTATAAGCATGGAAAAGATTGGATTGATCTTGCCCAGGATAGGGACAGATGGAAGGCTTGTGTTGCTGCAGTCATAAACCTTCGGGTTTAAGAAGGCTAGGGAGCGAATTGGTTAATTAGGTATACATATGATTGGCTTCGCCAGTGACCTGTACCCCTGCTTATCTCATCATCGAACGCCACTGGTTTTAATTTGAAAATCTAATCCATTAATTGGCACCCTGCCTCTAGTCCAGACGTATCTTTCATTGTCCTCAAGTTTTAGCAACATTAAATTACAAATGCAGTCCTTAGATTAATTACCATAATCAAGCCATACATCCAAACAATGGAAGATAACTTGTTCGCTTTGAGCAAGGTTAAAGCTCCGCATCGTGGCACACGCCCAAATGAAGATCGGAAGCTTGAACCGAGAGGCGTGTAGTGCTGTGTGAAAATACGTCATACATTTGACCCAAGAACTCTAAGCGCAATGTTTAATTTAATAGCCTTCAGAAGTCCTCATTATCGTTCAATGCAATCGTCCTCAGCTGTTTGCTGTCAATATGTGACTCAGCCTTGACACAAACCGTCACAGGGCTAGGATGAACGTAGCGCGAGGCTTGCCTTTTGTTGGAATAAATTCCACTTTAATCTACGCATGGTACAGACAATGAAAAAAATGGAGATTTGTCGGCAAGAGACATGGTAAAGCTTTGGTCGTAGTCTTGTGTATCCGGGTGTTTTAGAAATAACTGAGGGTTTACAAGTTGCAAGTAAAGCATATGAAACCAATCCAGAATGAATGAGGATTTTTTTTTTTTCCGCTTAGAAATGTTCAATGTACGCACCACGGGTGACACGGCACACGTCGACACAATAGTCTAGATCTTGCCATACTCGTATCAACATGGGCCTGTCGATAGTGTCTATCTAGTGTTGCCCACGGGACGAGACAGGCTTTTAAAAATTCGAGACGAGACGAGATTGATCATGTGTCCCGAGACAAACGAATATTTTCGAGACGAGACAGCATTTCCACGAGACGAGACAGGCCAAAGTCTCGTCTCGTGGGCAACACTATGTCTATCGCTTCGATGATACGCTCCCTTAGGGCTGCGATATCACGCGGCATCGGTGGGACGAATACCCTGTCTTTCATGAAATCCCACAAAAAGTACTCACACGGTGTAAGGTCCGGTGGCGCATTTTTTTTTCAGTCAACTTGTGAATGCGGTTTCATTTCTTGCTCTCTGATTGGCTGTTTGAAAGTTACGGTGCTGTGATTGTGAGAATATCTTCTTTGCGCTGTACGTTAGGTTAGGTGTGTCTTGTGCCGTCAGTTCTTTTTTAATATTATTATTTCTTTACACTACTACATCCTTGTACTCGTTGTCAAGGTTGATCACTACATTTCTCAAATTCAGATAAGTTTGCGGCCCGAATTACTTTCTTCTCCTACATGTCGATGCTTTAACACATCACACTACTCTGTGGGGTTCTTGATTGTCATTTGTTTCGGCGAACCAATCAGGCATAGCCTTACAAATTAATCTCGGATCAGTTGAACGGAATCTCGTGAACGTCGTTTTTCGTTGGTGCAATGCAAATCTTTAAACCAAGTTCATTTAGAGTGGATTAAAATTGATCTCGTTCATCTGAACTTCGAAATAATCGGCGTTGGTGCACGCGGCCATTAAAAAGCAGCAAATTTGCGCTGAAAATAGAAAATAAGATATTCTCACAATCATAGCACCGTAACTTTCCAACAGCCAATCAGAGAGCAAGAAATGAAACCGCATTCACAAGTTGACTGGAAGAAAAAAAAATTCGCAGTGCGGCGATCTTTGAGACCAAAACCTTGAACAAAACATTGAGTGGTGTGGGTGATTTGAGTGTCGCCTAGTGGCAGGGATACGAACTCTCAGCTTAACAAAACATACACGCATACACTGTTTGCCTTCCTCGATCGTTCTGAACTGGTTTCATTAACGTAACTTCAATACTTTACTTGCAATGAATTTTTGTAAGCCCTCAATTGTTTCTGAAACATCTGGTATACAGCGTTGCCGCACATTCTGCAGCGTATAGAAATCGTTAAGGCAAAAAATTGTTTCTTAATAGTTATTCCGTTTGACGTCTACTTTCGACGCTATAAACACTTGAAAAACTAATTTTTATTCTGAATATTTGCTACCACGACGTCTGGGATTGCAACTTGTGCTACAATTTGCCAATAAGAACTTTGAGTATGGTGCATCGTTTAGAAGAATCGAGAAACTTTGAAGGGGAGGGGGTTGGTGGTCAGAAGTGCCTTTTGTCAAAGCGAATAGTTTGCACTCAAAAGTTTTCATAGCGGCTTCAGTCAAGGTGTTTTGAAAAAACGGGACTTCAAACCTAGAAAATGCACTTGCCGCGGTTGTAGAAAATTTTAGGTTTGTCTTGGAGATGCCAGATGCGACAAGCAAGCGCCAATCGTTTGACACTTTCTCTCATAACTATACTAGACTGGCGGGATCCAAAATTTGTGGTGGGGGGAGCAAGGACAGTTTATTTACCCTAGGTAGATTAGGTTTACCATACTCCGGGGGCAAAAGTGGCAAAACGTGGGGGGGGGGACTGTTTCACCTAATCGCAGATACTGCTGCATATTCTCATTCTAATAGTGGTAATTTAGTTTCAGTAGTTAGGGCCTGACAGTACTTTCCGTGTGCTTTAAAGGGGCCGTCAGAACTGCATGAAATTATTCTAAATCCCTTCTCTCCTCCCGAAATAAATGTAAAAATATGCAACAAATTATTTAGGCTCACACACAACATGGGAATAGTGCGCACAATAAAACATATGCTGATGCCCCCCTCAGTCATGTGCCTGGAAAGTTTATCTATGCGACTCTCAGGTCAAGAACATTTCAGAAACAAATTCATTTTTAAAACAGATTACGTAAATTATCGTTGAGGACTTCCCCGGAGTAAGAATTCTTGGCTTACGACCAAGCATATTCGGTCATATCATCATATTTTTTTTTATTGCAATTTAAGCTGTACATTTGGATGTTTGTGTAAGCATTTACACTTACGTTACAAAATTCAAATGCATTCATTCATAATTAAAGTGGGATCCATGAGTATTACTATGCAAATTGTCCATCACCATGTTCGTGCACTTTATTTGACCCAATAACAGCTTCAAGAATTAAAAGAAAACTCAAACAAGCTGTTCACAACTTCTGCACCAGCATCAGGGTGCGAAATCCCGGGGGGCAGGGGGGAATTCCCCATCAACGATCTTGTTCTAAAATCCCCCCCCCCCCTTAAACTTTTCCGGGGTGGAGAGTTTGGTAAATATGCGATATCGCCCGGACGGATTTACTAGGGTTGGATAAAAAGTAATGGCAACACTGGTATAATTGGTACTTGACTGTATTGGCAGAGGAGCATGTGTTATATTCCTTCAATGTTATCACCCCCCATCTCTACGACCTTCTGCCACACGTATGGAAGGCGTCGTACACCGTCAGCGCGTCCATCTTTGTCGGTCCCGCAGTGACCGCCCTATAGCACGTATGATGGCTTCGCGCGTGTCGTAGTGCTTCCCGCCCAGTGGTTCCTTCATTTTGGCAAAAAGGTCGTAATCACACGGTCTCATACCGGTGAATACGGCGGATGTTCCAGTACCTCCCACTACCAGTTATGCAGGAGCACCGTTACAGTGTTCGCAGTGTGACACCTTGCATTGTCAAGCATGATGATGGGACACCGTGCCAGAACATGCCGTCGCCTGCCTGAGAGACGTTGTTCTTCTTGCCTAAACATATTGTTAGGGCGCTTGCACTCTCGTCCTCTGCTTCAGAGCACTGCTGTTTTTGACTGAATAACATACAATCGCTCCCACTCACTATACTTCCTCGTCTGACATTCTCTTATCAGCCACGAAACGCTTGTGGCGCTGTGACTCACCCCTTTCACGGGACAGCAGTGTTGCCATTACTTTTTATCCACCCTTGTATTCTAATTTACAGGAGAAAGTACTTACTGAAATGAGTTTCTTTAGCATTCTGGACGTTCTTGGAGGTATTTTCTTTCACGGGAAACTAAAAACTTCGTATTTGAATGCGGCCGAACAAGAATTAATCACTTTTTACGTAAGAAACTTGCATTGCCTGCCATATTATGCCGTTGTTTCCATTGTGTGCGTGCAGATGGCGAGAGCGTCGAAAGTCACACGGTCTCGTCAGTGTTTCCAAACGTGCATTTTTTTACGAGAATTTTTTCTTTTTTTTAACTATGCTTACCTAACCTAACCTTGCCAGAAATGGTTTTTGGGGCTATCGTGAATGGTTTTTGGGGCTATCCGGCAATGGTTTGTGGGGCTACCGTGAATGGTTTTTGGGGCTACCGTGAATGGTTTTTGGGGCTATCCGTCAGTGGTTTGCGATGACATAATGAACACGAAAGTAGGTATTTTTCGGTTAAGAAGGTTGAAACACTGCATACCTACTCCAAATCGACAAAACACAAGCACGACGCGCGATGATCCATGACGAGTGCACGCCATATTGTCTGTTACCCAAGCGGAACAAGGAAGACAAATAATTAATCGTAATATGAAAAGTTGACACTATTTTATGGAAAAAGGCATAACTTCACCTTAAAGAATGTTCCGCAATGCAGAAAAGGTAAGTGCCAGTGGTAAAATTGAGGAAATAAATGAGTTAAAGGTGTCCGGGCGTTATCGCATATTTACCGCGAGTTTTTGTTATCATAAAATAATTAGTTTTGAAGTCAAATATACTTTACTGGAATAATATCGAAAACACACAAAGAACGAACAACAAAGAGCCTTATCTCTAAGGACACTGAAACCAGATCCTCAGAACACAGAAATTAGTCTGACTTGTTATTCCTTCTCCATTTCTCATCGAATTTCGTCAGTTCCCGCAAAGAATATAAATCTAATATATAAAAATGGATGTATGTATGTTTGTACCGGCATGGAGAGATTTCTTGAACGCCTGGAGAGATTTCAACCAAACTTGGAACACGTATCACTTGCAATCTCGAAAGAAATACTGTGTGGGTAAGACACCCCTGGCACCCCTATAGGTGGGGGTGGGAGGGGGTGACATGCAAAAATAATCGAAAACGACCGATATTAGTGTGGAATAAATAGTTTTCGGGGTCGCTAAGATAAATAGTGACACTCCCAATGCCGTTCAACTCCAAGTTCAGTGTCGAATCCATAGTTCTCGGAGTCTCTAAGCTAATTGGTGACATTAACGATGCCCAATCTTGGTACACATATCACTTACAATCTGGAAAGAAATGCTTTGCGGCTAGACACCCCTGGCACCCCTAGTGGTTGGGGGTGGGAAGGGGTGACATGTAAAACGACCGATATTAGTGTGGAATCAATAGTTTTCGGGGTCGCTAAGATGAAGAGTGACACTCCCAATGCCGTTCAATTTATTTTTTCTTGCTCCTGGAGGTGCACAAATTGTTGTTAAGTTTATATTATAGTGAATTTGTAAAAGATATTACTTCATAATTTGTTTACTGTACTTATACTTTTAAATACCTGTAAATAAAATTAGTTACATAGTTACATTTTACGCTATAGTTAGAATTCATTAAGCACCCGGGCAACGCCAGCTAATCAGCTAGTATATTAATAGAACAAAGCACGTAATAGCATTTAGATGTGCATTTTATGTAGGAAACTATTATCTTCTTAATGTCTCTTAATTTTTGCCTCTCCCCCCTTACTCACGCAAATCATTGTTCATAGCATTATTAAAATCTTAATTTGCAATCGAATTTTGAATGAAGGGCAATTGATTTAATCTATTGTATATTTTATAATATAATTTAATTATTTAATAATTGACAACATGTAATGACATTATTGTGTATATATATATATACGCCACAACCCCTGGCGTCGTAACGGGCTGTGCAAACACTCCGCCACGGAGGTCCGCCTGCGTTCCTTCACAATTGATGTAATCAGTTGGCGACACAAAAATAATGAATACGCATCTCTGCCTACAATATGAACTCCGAATTCTCCGCAACAGGATTATCTACAAAATTTTCGACATGCAATTTTTTAAGTGCAGCACTCGTACGTGTTCGTACACAAGCAGCTGGCCTTCGAGTGTGCAACTGCAACTTTTCAATGCCAGCGCCGAAAGTGGACTTCCTTGTAGCCGTAATGAAAGCGCCGTTTTCGGTTACTGCGGCTCAGGCGAGTTTATGGTGCAATTTACGATCCCTCGCTGGAAGACCCGCCTCGCTTGGGACAACTCACGCGAGACCGTCGGGAGAGAAAAGTACACACCGGTCCTGCTATGCAGAGCAAATGGTCTGAACAACGACCAAAAGGGGTGAAGCGACCTTCCGTCCTGTCGCTAGGCTTTCGGTCTCCTCGTACTAAATAGGCTACGTGCGTCATCTTCCAAATTTCAAGCAATTAGGATTTACCATAGCATTTATATTTTACGTACTCCACTAATGTAAACCCGGTGCCATTTATCCTCAACACATCTCATCTTCTACAAATCCAATCAGTTATCAGAGCGATACATTTTAAAAGGGGAGAAAGAGAGTTGGTGGAGCAGTGTGCTGTTGCTGGTAGCGGAATTCACTTTCTCTCTCACAAGTTCATTGGTCGAGCCCTTGCGAGTCACCACTTGCGCAGAGGCTTATTCTCGTTCTGTCGCTCCAGAGATTCGCGGGACAGAGTATACTTTTGCACAAAAAAAAGATATAACTAAATATATGGATATTGAAAAGAAAGCCTTAGGAGTTGTAGTTAGGTAATAGGTGTAGTTATTTATCGTGAAACCCGCCATTCGATATATTTTGATAGCAGGTTTTGAACTAGTTATCGAGAATGAAAAGGTGCCTCTGCATATATAAGTGGCCTCTCAACTCAAATCTGACATCTGATAAAGAGGGTGAATTTTCCTGAAGACACTCAAATGGCACCCTCTCCTCTAGTAGTACTCCCTGGACTGCACTTTCAGACTAACGAGGCTCTGCTGTCTGGACTCTCAGCCAGTATTATTCTCTGTGGGGCTTGTGCTGTGTCTCATACATGTGCGTTTGTGCTTGCCCTTTCTTCAATTTCATCGAGGGGCAAGTTACAAGTTAATTATACTTTTGTTAACACCCTTCGTACCTGAGAAGGATAGTAATGAGTATTTTTTATGGTTTCCCAATTTTAACAGTCATTTAGCAAAATAGTAGTGGGGGTATTGTTATGGGATAGAAAACTTTTTGATTCTAACCTCCTCCCAAATTTAATCCCCACGTTCGATTCTGCCCCCCCTCCCCTCCCACATCATTTTTTTTGTTTAAGTCCACTTTATGCACAGATAGGCTAATCGGGACTGGAGTTACAGTTTAAAGTGGAATTCGAACTATTATGTAAGGGAAATATACTGTCTTTGCTCCCCCCCCCCTGGTTTTGGAACCCAATCGCCGCCACTGTGTGCCTCCACCGGGTATCGAAACCGGGACATCTTCATTACAAGGTGACAACGTTACGTCCATGTTCGCAATGTACCAAAAGTAGAATGAAATCAATTAATTAACCTGCTCGGTAGTACATTGGTAAGGATTCAATTTAACGCCGTAACGCCGGCTTTAGAAGAGAGCATTTCCTTTAGCATTTTTCTTAACATTTGTGCCATGACCAAAATGCTACCGTGTAAAATGAGAAATGGTATGGCATTAAATGCCATATTTCATGGCTTTTCTCAAGGATAGGCTCGGTCCGTACCATTTTTCGTAGCGTGACCAATCAGAAGCGACCTCTACGTCACGAGTGGAAATGTAATGGCGGCAGCATGAGATGTAAACATATCACTTCACACTTTTAAACGACGATAACTATTCAACCGAGAGGAATATCGCTTCGTATTGAATGGTTTTAGGTAGAGAAGAATGGCGCTGATTAAATACATACTTTACAACGTTTACTGTACACGCATGGAAGAATATTTTAACTTTTTCAATTGTAACCACCGTGCACACAGCATTGAAGGGTAACTCGTGCTGTATGTATTGTACATTGTAATTGAAACAGCTAACCGAAATGTTCCATGAAATGCTTTGGTGTAAAAATGTTAAAGGAAATGCTTTCGTCTAAGCCGACTTAAAGCTTCAGGAGTTGGAAACAAATGCGCTGGGTTTCAAAGGGAAAACAATTGTAAGTTCTTTGTACCCTCTGTAGCCTTGGAAACGCTCCAAGAATGAATGGTTTCCGGCGAGCGAATGAACGCTGCCCACGGTAGGTCAAGGTTGGATGGCCAGCAGTGACGAATGACTCGCTTCCTCTACAGGGTGGTTTTTTTGCTCTTGTTGCCCGTGGAGTCGTGATTGGTGTCATGTGATAACCTGGGGAGGTTAGGAATAAGACTCGTCATCATGCAACGAGAACAAAAAGTGATTTAAAAGAGTGCCCTTGAAAAGTATATCCAAGGTCATGTAGTGAGAGTGATGGCATCCCTTCACCTAGAGTACTTGGAAAGATTCATCGGGAACTCTGCTCCCAGATAAAATTTTATGGAATGTAGATATGGTACCGACGCCAGACACTTCGAGACGAGATAGGCATCTAAAATCGAGACTTCCGGTACAAGAATAGTCTCATCAGAGACTTAGCAAATTGGTGTGCAAACCACATGAGACTTATTCACATAGAAACGGGTGAACAGATATAGTCGATGCGCTAGCTACGTTGACGACCGTCTGGCTTTGAAGTCTACGGAGCTTGGGTCCGGTATCCCATTCTACACCCTCGATTTCGGAGGTATTTCTTATGAAGATTATGTGATGCTAATTATGAAGAACAAAAATTTGGAGCGCGGAAATAAGTATTGACGAATGTACAGCCGTTTGAAGTTGAGATATTGTCGTTTGAAATTGTTGAGTTCAAATTTCCCACCGATTCCGGGCTCCGCCCCTGGGGTAATTGACATACCGCCCTATCGCTACCGCGGCCCCGCCTCTATCTATAGAGTCTCTTTTAAAGGCATGTTAGAAATTGGCCGTAGTCACCTGCCCCCAACACTATTTCTCACTGTTTTCCGCATTGACACATGAAGATACCAAAAATGAAGGCTAAAATTAAACCTACCAAGGCCAGGCACTGAATTCCGGGTCGAAGTTAAACGTGTAAGTCCAAAAATGAAGTAACTCCTACGTTGAAAGTCCTTGTTGTCCTTTTCCACACAATACCACCCTCCACTCGCTTCCCATCATAAAAATAAGAAGTCGCAAATTATCCCATCCAACAAGTCATTTAGAAAATACAACCCTCCCCTTTACGGCCTGCAGTTGCCAAAAATAAATAATTAATTCCAATTTCTGAAGTTGCATAAATGAAATCCAATGTCTGAAATGTCCAATCCGCCAATATATCACATAAATAGCATATCGCAATCGCAAATGTTCCCATTGCATAAGTCAATTATAAGAAGAAAAAGAAAACATTCAGACGTGCGCCTGTGACATGAATCCATGATCCGAAATCTTCAGACTTGCGCCTGTGACATGAATCCATCATCCGCCATCATAGAAGCTGTGAAAACCCTTTTTGACGTTACGCAAGGAATTTTAATTTAAAAAAACACTAAATATTTTCACGAAAATATTTGAAATGTGCCTGAAATCGAAGGAGGGATACCGGAGCATTGAAGTCGACGGAGTGCGCCCACCAGCTGCACCGATCACACTGAACGTACAGTGTTGCCACACATCTACTCTACGCCACCTTGTCCCTCCGCCTTCCCACGGTCTCCACATTGAAGTTGCAAAGTACGGCAACAGCGTATCCGCAGTCATGTGACAGACTCCACGTGGAGTAGACGAGCAGAATGACAGCTGCGCCCATTGGCTGAAGGTTCAGTGTGATAGGACGAAAACAACTATTTATCCCCACCCACGTTCGTGGCGGCGGCTTTCTTCAGTTCTTGGACGTTAACGAAATAAACGAGTTGACTATAACTCCATGTCTGTATTATTCTACAGGGTGATTCAAAAGTCGCCATACATAGTGTTCACGCCCGCTTATCAACAGAAACACTTCTTCTAGTTTCGGGACGCAGTCTGTAGCTTTCTCAGGAATGGTTGTGATGTTGTAGACAAGGTACACATGATGGAAACACTAACATACATATTACAATGTATTTATCTGCTTATACATTATTTACAGGCAGCTGCGAGAGAAATCTCGTAGCGTCGCTGCTCCACGATCTCACAGACTACTCATTCGCTTTATAGTACGCACCAGTGTCATGCGAGTATTCTGGCGGCCATCTTGGCTCCAATTGTAGAAATTACTGAACACACAGCATACAAAGCAGTTTTGTGGTTACACAGTATGTTCCATATGACCCCCGTTGTTGTGAATACACGTGTCAATGCATTTGACCCACTCGTCTTGCGCTGTGTGCGGTCTCTTGACAGAGATCTTAGAACATGCAAGAATGCAGCGTTGCAAATGGCCAACATCTCCAATCTTCTGATACACAATCGCCTTCAAGTGTCTCCCACAGATTAAAATCCAGTGGTTTCAAGTCCGGGGAGCATTGCGGCCAATCCAGTGATTGTGGAACTCGACATCCAGACACTGGTGTACACACTTGCCGTAGTGGGGGAGTGCAGTCTTGTTGAAAGATGGGAAATGCACCATCTTCGTTCAGACTGTATCCTGGAGCATACCAATGTATCTCTGCGTTTAAGTTGCCGTCGATGAACAAGGGTCCAATGAGTGTGCTACAGTATGTAACATTGTTATTCGTACACATAGAATTTACGAGGAAAAAATGTCATATCTACTAGTAAATATAATCATTTTCATATGTACCTGGAAATTGATGTTAATGAAGGTTTGACCAACAAATGTCAATAAAAATGTATGTTCAAAGTGTATAAACAGAGAATATAATTTGTGTGAAAAGAGAAGAACACGCTGTTTCATGCAACATTGTTATTCGTACAGGCAAGAGTTTCAATTTCAATCTTTCTCGCATACAGCGCCACCGCTACTCGGGCGATTTCCTGCAGTTTGCAACTTCGTAACAAGTTTGAACATGCAGGCGTGCTCCCCGTCAAGCGGTATGTTGGCATAGGTATTGTTGTAGGCTTATCATCTATCTATCAGCGTGTTCGAAATGGGCAAGGTGAAGGAACTTAGTTCCGATCTGAAGGATGTTATTATAAATTTGGCCCTTAGAGGTTATTCGTTAATAAAAATTAGACAAACAGTCAATACATAGTAAACAAATTTAGAGAGGAAGGTTCAACACAGAATTGGCCGAGAAAACCAAAAGAGAGACGGTTGAATAAACATGATGAACGCTTTATTTTAAAAAGAGTGCGAGAAAACCCTGACTAAGTGTTCCTCAGTTACGACCGTTAGTAGAAAATGTTGCTGGCAAGATGATGTTCGATCAAACTGTCCGACGTGCCTTCTGGAAGCATGGATATCATGGCAGAATACCACGAAAGAGGCCGTATGTAAATAATGTGAATCGCAGGAATAGACTTTCATTCGCGAAAGATCACCCACAAGGACCAGGAATTTTGTGATAGTGTCATATGGTCAGACGAGTCCAAGATTAATATATACGGGTCAGATGGGAAAAATAGGGTCTGAAGAAAATCAAATAAAGACAAGATCACATTAACACAGTTCCAACAGTTAAACACGGTGGTGGGTCATTAACGATTTGGGGCTGTATGTCGTCCAAAGGTGTTGGTACCATCTAGTTTATTGATGGTAACATGGGTGCATATGTCTATTTGGACATATTGAAGAACAACGTAAAGCAGAGTGCCCAAAATGACATGCCGCCTATCTATAGATTCCAACAAGACAATGACAGTAAGCATAAGGCGCGAGTTAACATGAATTGGCTAATATGGAATGTGCCCAAACTACTACAAACACCAGTTCAAAGTCCGTCAAGTCCAAACAAGAGTTGAAAACTGTTGTGCAAGCAGAGTGGAATAAAATAAGCTCTGAAACATGTCGGACACTGGTTATGAAGAACAGGTGTCAAGCAGTAATTAAAGCCAAAGGATACGCTTCAAAGTATTAGAACTGTCAGTCAATTTGCTCTGAATATACTTTTTTCTTTTATATTATTAAGTATACGAATAGAAAAGTTGTACAAAAAATGGCATGTTTCTCTTTCAGTTTCATTTAATTTATTAGTGTCATTGGTTATACAGAATTTGGGTAAGATTTTATGTTGCTAATGATATTAGTTATTGTATTATAAATAAAAAATTTCAAATTCAAAATAGTGTATTTCCTTTTAGATTAGTGTTGCCCACGAGACATGTCCCGTCTCGTCTCGTGTCTCGTCTCGTTTTCGAGACGGGACAGGCTTTTTAAAATTCGAGACGGGACGAGACTGACCACCTGTCTCGTCTCGTTTTCGAGACGAGACACGAGACGGGACGAGACGGCTCCTGAAAAGTCTCGTCTCGTCTCGAAAAAACATAAACAAAATAACTAATCAATTCCAAATATTTATTTATTCGGAATAAAGTATTTTCTTTGGAAACCCAAAACATCTTATATTACATGAATAAAGATCTGTAAGATTCCCCTTCGAAAAATCCTAATTCGTCACACGTTGTCCGTAACGAATTTGCCGAGACTTTAGCCTCGTGTCCGAGCTATCTTAACTTGCAAAATCCCTGTATCTTTCTATTGACATTTCCTCAGAATACCTTAAATCTGGTAACTATCTGCTACCCCAAGAGCTCTCTTCCATTCATCCTTGCGCACAACGATCCGTAGGTAGTCACTGCCATTGTTTACTACGGCCCTGTTCCAGCCATACTGGCGACAATCGTCATAAAATTTCTCTCCCAAACAGACCCTTCTTTCATTTTGCGACCGTCTTCTCAAAATCCACAGCAGCCTCGAGTGCTGGTTGCAAACTCCAAAGATTTCGCACTAAAAACCTAGGTAAAGGTAAAGTTCCAAATGCATATAACACACCACAGTACCATGAAGGCACATTTACGGGATGCGGGGGAAAGGTCATTTTAAAGGCGAAGTGATCAGCATCACACTCTGGCTTCTTTTGCCCTCCAGCATTGTCCCCATTGATATGAGGCTGTTGAGCCCCGGAGCTGCTTTATGCGTGGACAATACGGAATAATTCCGACCTTTATTCAGCCACTCCGGGAATCGAACCCGGGTCTCCCGCCTGGCAGTCAGACGCCCTAACGACTACACCACCGCGGCTCTAAAAACCTATAAAAAAGCTAGTGCAATTAGATACTCTGCTTTGACATAACGAACATAAAATTGCCTTCGGTGTGAATTATACGTGTCGCTTGTTGCTTTGGTGCGAAAACCCTGAGTCGCTTGTCGCCTGTCGCTTCAACCTGAAAGCTATCTTGTAGAAATTTCACACCGAAGCGACAAGCGACACGTATAATTCACACCGAAACGACAAGCGACACAATTCCCTTCAGTCTGAAGGAAGGCATTCACCCCGCATCCGTGAACAACGGACCGAAACGACAAGAGACACGTGCAGCTTTTCGTGTGCATTCTGTTCGAAAGATTGCATTGACTACTGAAAGTTCGCCTGTAACTTTGGTTTGAAGAAATCTTCCTCACAGGAAACTCTTCGAACCGAAGCTGCACGTCTCGCTTGTCGCTTGCTTGTTGTTCTGCTTAGGCCGTTTTCTGGATACCGTGTATAGTCGCGAGGATTGTTATCCGCGCATGCGCGATGCATGCTTGCTTATAAACTGAAGTGTCCCAGTCGTTCGTTGCTTCATTGTGATACTTCTGTGTCGCTTGTCACATTGAACAAGCCACAGGAGAGAAGCGACAAGCAACATGTTTCGCTTGGATACGAACCCTCGGTAAACGTAACCTTCCGAACCGAAGCACCACGTGTCTCTTGTCGCTTGCGTGTCGCTCAAATTGTGTCGTTTTCTTAATATCGAGCGTAGAATCGCCTCGATCTGTTAATACTGCCCGTGCAGTGAATACTTTTATCATAGACGGAACGGAACTTCTGTGTAAACCCCCGTGTGACTTGTCGCCTGTCGCGTGTTCCTTCTGTCTGAAAGCGCCTTACGTGTACGATGGATAAAGAGTGGATGGGAGTCAGAAAAGCAAGGCAGATTCTATACACTATCTAGCTATTGACAATCAACAAACTTTTTTTTTAAATACTCATGTTCTTATGATTAAGGAATCATATTTATTCTCACTATAACTACAGTGAGCAAAGTGATTACAGGTTTAACCCATTTTCGAGAAAAATATTTTGTGATGTCTCCCAGTTATAACTTTTGTTGGCATAATATCCTGCATTACTTTTACGAGACGAGACAAAACAAGACGGGACGAGACGAGACAGAACCCTTCGAGACGAGATACGAGACGAGAGAGCATTTCCACGAGACGAGACAGACCAAAGTCTCGTCTCGTCTCGTGGGCAACACTATTTCAGATATTAAAGCATTTTCTTTGAAAATCCGTGTGTACGAATAAGAATGTTACATACTGTATATATGTATGGCGACTTTTGAATCACCCTGTACAGTGACAAGGGTTAGATGGGACAGCAGTAGGGATGGACGATGTCACAGACGATACATTTTTCAATATCTTGATATTTGGGATATATCGTCACCACGATATATTTCTCCATCATATCGCCAAATATCGTGACGATATATCGCCGACACGATATATATCGCTAAAATATCGTGACGATATATCGTCTAGTAGATATCGCGATATATCGTCTGTACCCAACACAAAGAAATATTACATACAGAGATAGCTCGCTGAAAAAATACATTATTAGATTGTTGCATCAGTTGAATGTGTAATTTTGAAATGATCGTGTCTGATATAAACTGATGCATTTTAAGCGCTCTTCTATAAGTGAATTTCCAACTTCCATTTCGAGACCGAGACAGCCCAGCACTAGCAACCAGAGACGAGAACGAGGCTGTTGAAGTCTCGTCCCCCACGAGACTTGGCCGCCCCCATCCGCAACGTGCCCCTGCCTGAGGAAGGGCGTGCTGTGGTGGGAGATCGATAGTCGGGGCTAAAACCCGGGAATCGCCAGAATTTTGGCCAAAGCGCCGTCGGCAGGAGAAACAGCCAAGGAGAGGAAACGAACAGCAGGCCTTCTGGATGCGGAACAAAGACGGCTTTGGAGGCGTGGACTGCTTACACGAAACGTCACGCGTTTACACGAATGAGAGGTCTTGAAGTTTCAGCACCCCGTGCTATAATTAATTTACTTAAAATATACATATTTTAGAATATAAAGCAAGTATCTAGAAATGTATTTCAAATGGACCCTCAAGTTGCAATAAATATACATGATATCAATATATAGTCAGTGGCGGCGATTGGGTTCCAAAACCGGGGGCGCGAATACAGTATATTTTTCTTTGTAGATAAGGTTTAGCATAGTGCGGGGGCAAAAGTGGCGGGCAACTGCCCCCTCCCCCTACGATGATGAAAAATATATTTTTTTGTTAGCCTTGAAAACCATGCTAATCCAAATATCAGTGTTTCCCTTCAGTTAGAACAATAAATTATTGATTTTATTTTGCATTATTCGGCCTATTTTGGCTTTCAGGTAATTTTCAGTATTTTTTGACGATTTTGTTGCATTTTTCATCATTTTTGAGGTTCATTTTTCTCTTCCACTGTTTAAATGCATTTCCTGGAATAACTTACACATTTAAATTTCCTGACAGTCCTTTTAGCAAGTTCGCCAATAATCGACAAAATATGGTCAATTTGGTAAATTCATTTTTTCTTCCGCCAAACTTAAAAATGCAGGCTCGCTGAACTTTCGCTGAAAGTTCTACGTAGCACATCTCCTGGTAAAAAGGTAAAGTGTTCCCCTGTGCATAGCACCACGCCATGAAGGCGTATAGGGGGTGTGAGGGTAACGCCCCACACTTTCTTGATCCGGTCGTGAGTGGGGGTGATGTGATCAGCATCACGCCCCTGACCGCCTTTACCCCCCAGGGTTTCCCCCAGGTACCATGTAGGCGCCGGGGCCGCTTCCACCGTTAGAAAAGTTCCCGGATTTGAACCGGCCGGGGATCGAACCCGGGACCTTGAGCATGGTAGTCAGACGCGTTACCGACTGAGCCACCCCATCTCCTGTGCGTGCCTAATCATATAAAATACTTTGTGTGAAGCCAACTTGCTGGCCACTATTATCGCTTTCATATGTGGTTTTAAGGTAAAAATTATTCAGCTACTCTTGTAATTATGTAAAAATGAAGCTTTGATTTTAAGAGCGTCATCTTTTTAAAAAAAATAGGTCAATGTTTTAAATAATTTTAAAGTTATTTTTTGACATTTTTTAAGTCATCAACTTTCGAGCCCTACTAGTAACATTTCTTAATAATACTGTTTAGTTTTTACATAAATACGTTAATAGCTGGCGTGAGAATAGTGATAAACATTCATTATGTTTCTAGTTTACATTATGTTTTTTGTACTAAATTATATAACTACAGTAACACTCTTAAGTCTTGTTTCAATGTTAATAAAACATTAAAATGCTGACCAAGGCAAACTTTTATAATATTAAAATATACATAAAAACGTAACGATTCCACCCTCTAACAGGATCTTCTTCGGACTTCACAAGCACATATGGACGGCACACAGAAGATTATACTGGCTTTAGACGCCAGAGCCTCGTTACTCTGCAAGGGAGGACTTTTGGCGAATTTGGGTGCCTTCCCTAAAGGCCACTCTTTCCGCCAGTGGCGTGCCCAGGATTTTCGATTTTGGGGGGAAGGGGTTACGTATACATATTTTTTTAGTAGTCAGCCCTCACTTGGCTATCTTTTCCTGCCTTTGAAGTTCTATTTTCAGAAACACTTGGACTAATTTACAGATTTACAGACATAACTCACGTTTCTGCCCTCAAAACCTACTTTACAATGTGTGTTGTTCCTATTCTTGAATATGGCTCCTGTATTTGGTCAATGGCATGTGAAAGCAATTTAAAGAAAACAAACAAAGTAGTAAGTTTCTTCGTCAGAATAGTCAAACACAGATGCCCAGCCCTTGCAAACTTCTCCAAACAAGAAATTCTATCCACTCTACAAATTCATGACCTTTCTCTTCGCCGTCAACTCTCAGATTTAACACTACTCTTCAGAATCATTAATGGACAACTTTTCACCAGCGAACTCTTGCCACTTCTTAATATCAGAATCCCACGTCCCAACAGTAAATGCAACAACTTCTTTTACATTAAATCTTCACGGCTATCCTTAGAACAAAGATCACTTCTCTACAGGCTACAAACCATTTACAACTCATTAAAAGACGCTCCGGGCTTCCATTTATCAAAGCAGACTTACAGAACGGCGTGCATAAAGCAGCTGAAGTATAAATAATATTATTCTTGATCTAGTTGTTATTATTCTTGTTATATATGTATATGTGTGTGTATGTGTCCATCTTATTATTTTGTTTATTTCTTTTCCGGTTGATATCCTGATGTAAAATGGATTTTTCTGTATTCAGGACTTTTCAAATAAATAAATAAATAAATAAATAAATACTAGGCCAAAGGGGGCACGCCACTGCCTTACACCCCCATTTGACCGAGACGAGATGGTTGTCTACACAACTCGAGACACACACTGCCAAGTATCGTCCCGTCTCGCCACCATCCCCAAATTGTACATTTTTCAGAAATCCAAGTATGACATTTCAACTGCAATAGCCAATCCCCGTGGCGGAATGGTTAGCACAGCGCGCTACGATGCCTGAGGTCCCGGGTTCGAATCCCATGGGTGTTCCTTTCGAGTGTCCCTTTATCATATATCAATGATACTCATCGTCACGATTAGCCAAAAGTGGCAGAAAAGCAGTGCAAAATAAACCAAAGCAACGGCAATAGCCAATCCCAAATACACCACGGTCACCCCGGATGGTGCAGTGGTAGCGTCGTCGGCTTGTAATCAAGGGGTCCCGGGTTCGATACCCGATGGAGGCACAAGTTGTTCGGATCCCACTTTAAAATGTAGGTCCAGTCCCGATTAGCCTTACTGTGCATAAAGTGGACTTAAAACAAATCAATCAACCATTTTGCATTCTCAGGGTGGCTACTCTAGTATAATTCCCGGTTTTCAAGGCGAACTTTCCAAAAATTCAAGCAGATGTTTTCTCTATTTCAACCTTACGTATTGCCTCCTCTCATCCCCCACGTAAGGGTCATTGCATGTCAAGTGAACCAAATTTTGGTCAATTTTATTTTCAGGTGGTTTTCATTGGTTCACTTGACACAAAATGACCCGTACACACAGTCACACACCCAAATATATTAGCAATATAAGGGGTCTGTGTGATTCCAATATATCCAAAAATTCAAATTCAATTAAAAGGTACATATATTTAAAATATTTAATTTAAGGTGCGGATTTTAAATTTGCCATTTCACATACTCAGGCCGTGTCCGAAAGGTGCAAGACCGTACTTGAAGCGAGCATCCTCCGAGTATGGTCTTGGAGTGCGGTCTTCAAGTCGTGGACTGGAAGTACTCGTCTATCGAATTGCACTTCGACTGCAGCGCCAAATACGATCAGTAGATAAAACTGAGAACTCGATGTTTTCTTCGCGTTTTAAACACTTGTTTATAACCATAGAAATCACACAGCATTTTCAAATGTTCGTACACATACATTTCCACACGTTAGAAGCACTTTAACCAACAACTTGCTGACCCATAACGTATATTTAACCTGTGTTGCTGGCTTTCTATCTCCGCGATTCAAAACAAATGAGCAACGAGTGTGGATATCACGTGACTTAGTAGTCACCAAGCATCTGTGCTGAGAGCTGCGTACTTGCGTGCTTCTGTTCTTGGCGCTTTAGAACTGTATTAGGTGACGTGTCAAAACCACACTTCAAGTATGTACTTTGCACTTTTCGGACAGAGCCTCAGACTCGAAATACATCTACAAACACAAGTCACAGATGTTACGGGATGTACAAATCTATGAAAAATTGTTAATTGTATAAGAATTTCAAACTCAAATTTAGCTGTCAACTTCAAGATATCTTGCAATAATATTCCGTCTGTGAGATAGATTGTTCTACAAAGGAGACTAACAAAGTAAAGGAATTGTGAGAATTCTGTTTTATTTTCTATGCAGCTTTCATTTCTTTTCCTTCCTCGGTAAAAAAAACCTGAGAAACCTGCCTAAGGGCATTAATAAATATGTATAAATTCAATGGGATTTGGATTAATAAAATTTGCCAATTTTCACGTCTACTGAGAAAAATTCACGCATAATTCATGGAATTCAAGGAATTCCCGGTGAATAGCCACTCTGATTCTTCACGAATGAAAAAAAGGCATGCATTTATGTTAAATATCCGCCCCTGTCAACAACAAAAACAAATCAAGATCGCCAATTACACAGAAGCATGGGGTTCACTGCGCCAATCCGCAGTGATAACGACAGTTCCCTTGCAGTAGAAACGTTGGCAGTGCGCCACCTTTGTGTGATGATTATGACGGCCACATTATGTGAGAAACCCGAGGATGTGGCAGCGATTAAGCTCGCAGATAGTCTCTTCTCAGATGGGGAGGGAGGGGGCAAGCTGAGAGCGGCAGATGCTTCAAGAATCGATACCTGCAGTTGTAGGGGGGGAGATGCCGCGAGCCCAGTAGTACAACCTTCACTCCACCTTCGTTTCTCGTGAGCGTTACATAAGCGGTATAAGTGGATACGTTGCTTGAATGATTATGCTCCTAGTATGAGCTAAGATGGTGGGGAAAAGTCTTCACTGATGTGCATTAATTATTGTTCTCTCTGTGGCAGTTAGGGGTAATAAAGGTGGGTTCAAGGTGCGAAATCACTGGTGGGGAGATCTTACTTTACACACACAAATATATACAGGGTGTATCATAAGTAATAGCGCAAACTGACACAGTTGAAAGTACACGATAATAGAAGCAAAAAAGTCTTTGTAAACATGGGTCCGTAAACAAGCAGTTTTCGAGATAATTGCAAACGTGTGGTTACCAGCCGCTTGTAAACGTCGTCCTAGTTGGTAAAATGTACTCTTCGTTGCTGTAAGGTTCCGTTTTGCCTACGCAGTACAGCACAACTGACGCAGGGAGTCGTAACGTACCCAATTTGCGTTACACGGTACGTTCCATTTTGTAGGAGGAAGAGTATGGTTCAACTGCTGGTACCCATGTAACGTAACGAAATGCAATATCTTATAGAGTGACGTTACAAGGAACGTAACAAAATGTATTATGGTAGATATTAACGTTATAAAGGAACGGAACGAAATGAGCACATTGGAACATAACGTAATATGCAATATGGTATATACTACCGTTACAAGGATACAAGGAACGTAGTAACGAAATGCATTGTGGTATATACTAGCGTTACAAAAAAACGTAACGAAATGCAACATGGTAGTAAATAACGGTACATAGGAACGTAATGAATGCAATCCTCCGTAACGGAACGAAGTGAAAGGCAATATGGTTAATTAACGTTACATAGGAATGTAACAAAATGTAAACCACTGTAGCGGAACGGAACAAAATGCAGTTGGGTACATACCATCTGCATAAGGAACGTAAATAAATTCAGTATGGTAGATGTTAACGTTACAAGGAAAGAACAATTCACAAATGTTTGCTAGTAACGTTATAGGTGCGTGACAAATATAATCTATTAAACATCAAGGAAGAAAAAGGAATAGCCCAAATCTCTTGCCATTCATTGGAACATTGCGAAAAATAACTCAGTATATTGTGTGGGATTAATGTTTCGTTAAAAATATGGTTGTTTGTAAATTAATGAATTTCCACCAGGGTTGTTAAAGGATCAGGAATTTTAAATCAATTCAATTCAGGTTCAGCAGGGAATATTAGCAAGCATAAATGGATCTGGACCGTAAAGAGCCTTTTTATGTTTAAGGTATTTAAATAAGTTCCAGGAACCTTTTTTCTGGATCAATTGAAATACGGCACAGGGTCCTTCGTTCCGGATCAATTTAAAGACGGTCTAAGTTCCATATTTGAAATGAAACAATACGCAACTTGGACCGAATTTACACTGTGATAGAACAGGTTCCGGTCTTGTTGCGGAACCCAATAGAACCCATTAGAATTTATGGGTTCGTGGACGTTTAACAATCCTGATTTGAAAATTACATTTTTGGCTCGAAATTGAATAAAGCTTCCAACTAGAGTAGAAATGAGTAGTCATAGACTACTCTTGAGGAATCTTATCGCCGGATTAAACGATATTATGCTCTTGAAGAAAATGAAGTATTACGAAGCCGATGAAAGTTCACAAAGCAACAACGGCGGAAGAAGGTGCAGTGGCGCAACCACAGGGGGCAGGGGAGATTAGCCCTCAAACTTGTACGGAAATCAATTCTAGGAGGTAAGGAAGGCAAACATTGGACTATAGAAAGAAAGGTTGCAGAATCTAAGAGTAGCAAGACAAAGGGATACTGAAGATGGATTTAGTTTTCACGTCTGTCGTGCACTATTTCTTCAAGACGGTCAAGAGCACCTGCAAGGAGGCACAGAGGGGCAATTGCCCCCTCTTGATTTCTATCTTTATACAAATATAAATAAAGTTATATAAACTTGGACAGTTGCTGCTGCTTACGGTGTACGTTTTGCCCGTGTAAGGTAATAAATAGATGTATTATTAATTTTTGAAACCCCACCGTTCATTTATAAACACACTGTATATGAGTCATTGTGAATTCGAGTCAATTAAAACATTTTGCGTTGTTGGGAGATTATATATTAGGATAAAATTTGGACATAATGAATCTAAGTAGAGAAAATGCAACTTGTATATCAAAATTGCCATGTCCAACTGATCTCCGAAAGTAGTGTTTAGCACGTCACATTTCAAGTATATTGTAATAATCTTCAATTAGGCCAAACGTTAACGAACAAAACAACATTTATTTAACTTATAACTTCATGTTATATAAACTACATGAAATACATTTAACAAAGACAAAAGACAAAATACAATCTCTCTCCAATTCGACTTGTTCACAGTATCTCTTCTAAAATTTTTATCTTTTTCTTAACTTCCATCATATATGATTGATTGATTTGAGTCCACTTTATGCACAGTTAGGCTAATCAGGACTGGACCTACAGTTTAAAGTGAAATCCCAATCACTTGTGCCTCCACCGGGTATCGAACCCGGGACCCCTTCATTACAAGGCGATGACGCTACCTTGCGCCATCGGGGAGGCCATTTCAAGTATAGTCCATGATTGTATCTAGTAGTATATGAACGAGATGTGTCCCTCCATTCAAACAATACGTGGCTTGTCCCTATAAGTGT
Organism: Lepisma saccharinum; assembly: GCF_977018435.1. NCBI lineage: Eukaryota > Metazoa > Arthropoda > Insecta > Zygentoma > Lepismatidae > Lepisma > Lepisma saccharinum. The sequence goes on from NC_139243.1 coordinate 5,950,353, forward strand.
GTCACTTATAAATTAAGTTTCCGAAAGCAGGTATTATGCATGGACAGAACAAAATATACTCGTGAGAAATTACAAAAATTATAAGTAAGTTCGTGGCGGGAGTCATTGACGGTTTTCCCCACAACCTATCCGCTTTAGGTTCCGGGTTCGAGTCCTGGTCTGTAAATATCTTTTTTAGGTGTCTCTTCATTAATTTAATCTAATTATCATCCATCTTCATAGTTTCGATTAATTATAAAAGTCACATAAAAGCGAAGCAAAATAAGAACAAATAAAAATAATTGCAAAATGATTACAATGTCAGAAGTACGTTTGAAAAATAAAATGCGGACAGAAGATTCATTTTCAAACAGGTATTTGGGTAGAATTGTGTAGACAGACAGCATGCTCCCGAAAGTTGCCAATCCACGTGTGGCATGACCTTCGATACTGGGGTTGTGCTTTTTCAGGAAAGTTTGCTCGACGCTCCTCAAGCGTCTTATCAAGAATGCCTCGGTGTTTGCAGCATTACCAACTTATTTTCCGTCGGGAAAATCTTTTTTCTCCTATTTAATCTGCGGTTGACTCTACAATACAGCATATTAATCAAGATACAACAACTGAATTACGGCGAAGTAGGTTAGAAACCCTGCGTGCTCAAGAGCAGCTTCGATAAGGCACCTGAATTGTTTCGAGCTGAACCAGGAAATGGGCGATGTTTATTCCCCAAGGCCATTCTGTAAAACTAATGCCACAAGAAGTTTTCTGTGTGGATTTGCGAGCATGAAATTGTAGGTTAATGATAGTACTACAAGACGTCAAGTGGATTTATTTTTCTGTTTCGTTATTTTATATAGCTTTCCTACCTATATAGTTTGAATAACTAATTAATCATTTCATAAGCAGACAAACACGAAGAAGCCGATCCCGTGGCAAATTGGTTAGCGTAATAAACTGCGAAGTCTAATGTCGGATTAGATTGATTGATTTAGTTTATTTTACTTCGCGTTTTGTGCCTCTAGGCTAATTTGCGAAGATGGGGATGAGTGATGAAATGATGAAATTGATGAATGGACATTCACAAACAACCAAGCCCGACCGGGATTCGAACCCGGGAGATGTCGGATTAGAGCCTGGACTAGAAAATATGGATGGGTTGGGTCATTGTCTTTATACCACTTTCATCACCTATCACATCCTTTATCATCGCGATTAACCGAAAGTGGTAGACGCGAAATAAAAATAGAACCTTTGCATGGAAGTCCGAAAGAGAGGCAAGGGGGGGGGGGTGCACGACCCACCTGGAAAATGAAAGTCAACCAAAAATTATATATATATCTCACACAATTCCATTTCAGCTGCAATAATATATGTTAATTATTGCATGAACATAACTAGCTAACTAACTAACTCTCTAGCCTTCTTAAACCCGAAGGTTCATGGCTGCAGAACACAGGCCTTCCATCTGTCCCTATCCTGAGCAAGATCTATATACTCTTTTCCATCCCTACCGATTTCCTTTAGGTCTATCTCAACGTTGTCCCTCCATCTTCGTCTTAACCTTCCTAAAGGTCTCTTACCATCAGGTTTCCCAACAAGAATCCTATAAACTCCTCTTTCCTCTCCCATTCGTGCCACATGGCCTACCCACCTAAGTCTTCTTGATTTAATTATTCTAATTATCTCCTCATCCCTTTTAGGTCCAAATATTTTCCTAAGGATCTTATTTTCAAATAAGATGAATATGATAACTTCAAATTAAAGCAATGTTTTTTGAGGAGACAACACTGTTATGCACCTTGTTTGCCTCCCTCCCCCCGGAAAAACTACCTTGCTTGCGCCTCTTTGGAAAAAAATCCTGCAGACGTTCATGAACCTTTAGTATCGACTTCGGAGTATAAAGCATTGATTCTTCAATGTATAGAGCGGCAATATACCGCGACAGCCTCTTACAGAGTATTTGCCAGGAAATATCAACACGAGAACAGGGATAGGAATTCCTCTTATTTTAGATTTTCTCAAACTAATTTCAAGTATCTGGTGAAAATTCTTTCTATTTAGTATGCAAATAAAGGTTTTAAATTTGAATGGGCGTATTAATTTTCTGGGTTTTTCCTAGAGACGATATGAAGCACTGCGGATACGAAGGGCGAACTCAACAAAGTGCATTGTGAGGGAAATGCGTTTCAAGTTGTCAGGCACAATTCGAGCTCCACAAAAACTTGGTAACTGTAGATCGGAATGTTTCATGCGTGATTTTCAAAGATTTTATGGAGTTTGCACTGTGCCTGGCAACTTGAAACGCATTTCCATCACAATGCACTTTGTTGAGTTCGCCCTTCGTATCCGCAATGCCTCATATTTTCAATTACTTTGAAGCATTTTGGACCATTTTTTATTTTTATAAGCAACTGCATTAATTGATAGAATGATCTTAAACATGAAACTAATTGTTTTTTCCAATGATTGACTGTTTTCTTTGCCTTTCATTACGCTAGGTCACTCAGCCGCTATCTTTGTTGTGAGCCTAGATTAAGTGTGATTGGAGCTTATCCTATATGCTCTCTTCATACAACATGGCTGTCGGCTACATGTTTGACATCTTAACACAACTTCTTTGAAACATCGCTCATGAAATGTATTTCACCTATCGTCCTACGGGAATCAGAGGAACGTAACTACAAAAATTCTGTCTTCAGTTTCGTTAAAAAAAAAATCCTCTGAAGAGTATTTGGAGAAAATCGACATTTTCCACTTCTAATTCTTATCTGTAAGGCGGAGTCACGTTTAAGAGTCATATTCCTAAGAATACATTATTTCCTCTCCTATTAATTTGATAAATTAGAGTTAAGTCGCTCTGGTTCTCACACACGCTATCAGCCCCTATTTTCCAAAATTTGGCACGTTAGGTATTACGCCAGATGTGTCATTGGGTATGATGCATTTTTGTTATATGCCTGTGGAGATTCGAACAGTGTTCTCGGCTTCCGAGCCAGGTTATATCGGCGTCAGCGTCCAACGTTTGGAGCGCATACATTGCTCTAAGCAGGATGCTCTCTACCTTATGATGGGACACTTTTTTACCCATGAAAGTTATTGTCCGTGGCCTGCAAGCAAAGTTCTTGCAACAAACTGCCTCGAGAGAATTATGCGTAGGCTATGTGTGACTTTTCTGTTTCTCAGACCACGTGTGACTACCTACAAATTATGTGAAACAATAACATAAACAACTTCCCATGTGAGTATGAGAAAACACTTGCATTCTAGCCGGGTTCGATTCCTGTGATTCGAATTCCACTTTAAACTGTAGGCCCACTCCCAATTAGCCTATCTGTGCATACAAGTGAACTTAAAACAAGACAAACTTTCATTCTAACCTCAGTCACTTATGGGAGCTGCTTAGAAGTAGTAGTGTTGACTGCCATGACTAAAATTTCTGGATCCAAGTTCACTTCCTCTCAACGATTTTATTTGTTGTTTTAAGTCCCCTTTATGCACAGTAAGGCTAATCGGGACTGGACCTACAATTTAAAGTGGGATCCGAACCACTTGTGCCTCCACCGGGTATCGAACCCGGGACCCCTCTCTCGACGATTTGACTGAGTCTGCACTCCTGCGCTACACTCCGCTGTCTATGCAATGTAGTTTTAAAAGTTGTTAACTGAGGTATCCTAGTCACTAATTCCACCGTGCCACCGGTTAGTCAAGGTATGACTCATCATCAGCCAGGCTCGGGCGAAATGCAACTCATTAAACCGTCGCGGACGAACTGTGGCATTTTTCTAGGAATTTCGCTTTCGGACCAAACGCTACTGAACGTACAGCAGTCCCAGTGCCTGCTCCAAGTTGCACAGCTGCTTTCGGAGCCCTTGGTTTTGGAAGGGGATGGGGGTGAGGAAAGGGTCTTTATTTTTCATACTGAAGCTCGTTCATTTCGTTCTCCTATTTCTCTTGGTTGAATTTTCTGAGATACGGAATCTACCTCATTTTCCTTTTCATTTTGTTTTATTGCGTCACCCACGGTACTCTTACATGTACTTAACATTTTTAATTTCCCTGTACCTGCACCCTTTGGTTAGGTAAAAATAAATAGCTGCAGTTCGTCAAATGTTGTATTTTTGTTTTTGTTACCCATTTTTCTCGTACTTCAGTCAGGGGCAATGGAGCTACTGGTAACAGACGTAGTTAGGAAATAGCATGAATTGTTTCTTCCCCGCACTGTAGTTGACCGATAAAAGAACTATGTAAAGTCTCGTTTCTATTACCACAAATTTTACCGCGCAACATGACACGCGGCATGCGACGCTGCATGTGCCAAGCATTTGTTGAAATGGAAACTGTCTGCAACATGCCGCGGCGCAAGTGCCGGGGACAAAATTGCCCCAAACGATTAAGACGCACAACGTGCGCGGCGGACAATGGAAACAGCCTGCAGCAAGTTCCTGGGGCATACGAACTAGAGTAGGAACAGACGACGCGACTACAATCTGTGGTCCAACAAAATTTAATAACAATGCAAAATCACTTGCAGTCATTCTTACAAAGTTTTCGTATCCACTTTGAAGACGTAAGTCTCTCATCAACGAGTTAATTTTTTGCTAGAAAACTTCTAATCCACCATCTACGTTGTTTTCGCCTCTTTTTTTAGAAATTCATGATACGCGCCTGCCATAACCACAAAACCCGCCATAGCTTTATTGTTCATCTTTACCCAAGTTAAATCACCACCAAATTATTACAATACAAGAGAAGGAACACTGACTACTCTAAAGCACTGCACAACGCTACACTGCGATCCTGCACTCCAGTGTTGTTGCGGACGTATTTTGAAGAAGTAGTTTTGAATTGGAAGCAGTACGAGTACACTAAATGACGCGCAACATGCGCCGGCACATGTTGCACGTCATGAGTCTGGAACTTGTCTGAATGGAAACGTAGCTTAACAGAAACAGAAGGCTTTCACGATTTGTCTGAATATTAAAGTGATCTCTTCTTTCACACCAAAACATAAATAACTATTCTCAGATTTGAAAACGTAACAGGGGTGTAAGGGGTGACCTTCCACGTATTACACCCAATCGTCAACTTCATTCCACGTAGTACACCCTGGACTGCTCTTTGCAGACTAACGAGGCTCTGGCGACTGACCCTATGGCCAGTATAATTCTGTGTGTTCTGTTTTTTGTCATGTGTGCTGAGTGCCCCTTTAGAGCCTCAGCTTTTTACCTAAGTCAGAATATTTTAATATTTCAGTTATTCGATATTACAGTTACGTTATTTGTTATGGTAAGGGGCTGGACCCCGTATAACGTGGCGGTTGCAAAATAGCCTAAGTGCTGACGCACCCAAAATTAAAAAAGAAAAAAAATGTAACAGGGAATATAGCTTTAATAAATGCCTATAAATATTTCACTATCGTTTATATTTATGTACATGTTGTTAATTTCGAAATATTGTGAAGAAATGCAGCAAAATGCTACATATTCGATTACTAATTTGAGCCACTATACATGTTATGTTTTTATTTCATGAACAATGCGACACCACAGGTCCCGAGTTCAGATCCCAGCCTGTGTATTGTTTTCATTATTTTCTTCGTGATGTCCTTTCATCAATTTTGTCATTGCATCACCCATCCTCGTCTTCGCGATTAGCCAAAAGTGGCAGAAAACCAAAGTTAAATATAACAAATCAAATCAAACATTACTTGCAAGACAAGAATGGATAGGTTATTTTGAAGCTTCTGTTATTAAAAGCAAATTGTGTGTAGCTTTCCTAGACAGAAGTTTCAAACACAGAAAGTGATTGATTGGATAAGGGCTGTGGATTCCTACTCGAGCAGAAAATATATATGTTTCAATTTATTACTTACAACAATAGCAAACTGATTTCCCGCTAAATCAAAGAAAACTTGCATTCACAGTTACAAATTGACGTGTTGAATGACCTTAACTACAGATTTCTCTCACTCCAATTCTGATTAATCGAACAGCACACCACAACGTGGGTCATTAAATATTTCCAACTTACTCTCGAGTTCCTCAACTAAAAATAAATTGACTGCGAGACAAAAACTCCTCTCCGATAACACATTATATGCAGAGTATACGTAAGTTGAAATTCCATCATAATAATTTGAATTCTTCAAGTAGTAGCTACAAATATAATTTTTCATGCATATTTTCTTAGCAGAATATGAAGTTTCTCACTTCAGATGGATAACATATACACAGTATTTCACAAGCGTTTTTAGTTCGAGCTAGTCGTAGGCCTAATATGAATATAAACGTGACTTCATTACTTAGTTTAAAAAAGTGCCAGGCAATCAAAATTCGAGGGTATGCCTGAAATTATTTGTAGTATCTCATGTGTCAAGGGGGCTTTATAAGTAGTAGTAGTAGAAACTTAATTATACTGCATGTTGCAACTGAAACCGTAGCCTCGAAGACCGAAGTCGTTGAGTGGTCCACTCATACACTCGGTACCAAACATTCCAAGTTCGAGTAGACACCTGGGCATGGCTGTTTTTTTTTGTAAGCATCCCTTCATAGATTTAATATGATCATCATTCATCTTCATCGTCGCGATTATCTACAAGTGGCAGAAAAGCGATATAAAACAAGAATAATACAAAAGTATAACAAACAAAAGAGGATAAAAGGATGAACTGAGTTAATGATAGGAAGTTTTATGAAATTACTGTTTCTTGAAGAATCCTGTCCTTTGTTACGATTGTATTTCTCAGTCACACGTTGCTCAATGTTCACGTCGACTGTCGTCCTTACGTACTTGAAAATTACTTTCATGTCTGCCTATGCTCTTCTTTCAAACGTGGTAGGTGGGCGCTCTGTCTGTTTCTACACCAAAAAAGTTTAATGAACCTCCTGTCCAAGAAGACAAGAATTACTGAAAGTAATTTTCAAAATTGTAAGCGGATGAGGGCCCTTGTAAATGATAAAATATACTGTCCTTTTATTCGCTTAGTTTTGAGAATCACTTCCCATACAATTCTTGCCTTCTTGAGAGTCCAATGGCCCTGTCTAGCCACAAACTAGTTGCACAAACGCGGTTTCGTTTGTTTCGTACAACAATTCCATCTAACGTTTCGTTTCTACGTAGTTTCTACTTGCTAAAAGTGCCTTTCATATCGCCCCAGGGCGTTGTCTACTCGGCTGCTTCGTGACCGAAGGTCACGTGTACAAAGTTTGAGGATTCACATTTTCCGATTTTGCGTGGTGCTGCTGCTGCTACGAGCGAACACAAGTGAAAAAACCTTGGACGAAAAGTCCGCGCACAGCTCTTCTACTCTTCAGCTCGGCCCATAAGGAAGAACGGTCAACTCTCCCCCTCCCCTCCACGTGGTAGTACAGTGCACAGGAGTTGCGGGTCTGCACAGGTTTCTTTCCTTGTGGTTCAGTTCGTCTTATCAAGGTCGTGCAGCAAATAATTATTTTTCGTCTTCCGATAGGAAAAAGCTTGCCTCTCGCTTACGTGGATGAACGCGTAGCACAGATGATTCCTTGGTTGGTCCTTTGTGTTTCGTCCTTCAGCAATTTAATCTAAGCATGAATCATTCTCATCGCCAAACATACTGTATTTTTTAATTGATGTAACACATGTAAACTGAAAGAGAGAGACAGAGAGAGAGAGAGAGAGAGAGAGAAAGATATACATAAACGTTTTCTTACAACAAACGTTTGTTTTCTATCGTATAAAGTGAACGCACATGTTAAAATTCATCTTGCATACATAATCAAATTAGAACAAATCCACGTAAAGTGATTTAGTATGCAGAAAATAAATATATTTGTGATAAATACATAGTTAATCAGTAAATTCCAATAACCAGAACTTCTGTCACGCTGAATCTTGTTTACGGATGTTTTCAAACGTTTTGTTTTACAATTTCATTTTTTCACTGACATCCAAAACGAAAATACGTATTATAATTTAATGACTTTCAAAATGTCAAATGCTGTAATGTTAGTATGCTGCCGATCATAATTGTGAGGCTTCTTCGAAAACGCCTTCGATAACGGTATTTACTATTCGTAACGGATATGTGTATCACTTTTTTGAAACAGACTTTTGTGAAGGGAAAGAACTGTAACGTTACAAAAGTAACGAGCACAATTATACGAGAGACCTATGTTATTCTCTCCGGAACACGGCATCGGACACGTTATTGCACATCGGAACGTCTGTATGATACCAGCTATAAATAACGTTGTTGCTTTGAAGCAAAGAGTGTAACGTTTTTACAGTCGTGACCTCAATTAAGTTACTGGTTAATTGTAACGTTACTATCACTTTCCACACACACTAAAGTTACTAGTCAATCGTGACGAACTTGTTTCTTACCCTGTAACGTTACTGGTTGCCGGCAATGGATGGAACGTTAAAGCGTCACCTAACGACCTACTGATTTACAGATCAGTTATGGTTCGGTACCGTTATGCACACCTGTAACGTAATGTTCATATACCTGAGGTAACGTTTCTGTTCACGAAAAAAGTTATTCAGTTTCTGGTTGTAACGTAACGGAAACCGTAATTGAAAATACCGTTCCATTTCGTTACGTTACGACTCCCTGAACTGACGTGACTCCAACAGTACGATTAGACCGTGTACTGATTGTATCCATCCTGTTATCCTGCTTGATTACAAATCTGTTCTGTTTTGTAAACCAAGAGCAAACCTCGGAACGCGCAAGGAGTAAAGCACTGTGTTTACAAAAAGCAATCCGTGACTGTTTCGAACCACACATTCGCACACATTATTAGCATTTTACCAACTAGGACGACGTTTACAAACAATGAAGTCAGTGGCGGCTTGTAACCACATATTCGCGATTATCTCGAAAACGGCTCGTTTGCAGACCCATGTTTACTGAGACTTTTTTGCTTCTATTATCGTGTACTTTCACCTTTGCCAGTTTGCGATATTACTTATGATACACCCTGTATATACATGAATTATTATATGCTACAAGCTTATGTTGTTCCACATGAAAGTAAATTACGAAATATTTAAATGTATATACATGACTAAATATAATAATAATCTGTGACTCGACAGCCGTTGAAGGGCCTTGGCCTATCTCCAGGCTCCCTCCCAAAATCCTACCTAGAGGTGTGGAGATCTTCAACCAGTAATGGGGTAACGTGTGGTCAGCACGTCCAACCCCCAACCATTATAGGAGATTTCCGAGATCGGATTACGCTACTCACTCGTAGCTCCCCAATTACCTCACCATGGTGGGTTGTCGACGGTCCTATACGAGCCGAGAACCAAGAGACTGAACCCAGGCGGACTCGAACCCATTTCGTAGAGACATGCATATTTTGTTTTTGACGAAAACACGAAATGTGAAATCACACATTGTAATGTTAATTTTTCATGTTTGTGAAAGGTGTGAGGTGCATTTTCCTACCCAGTTTTGTCACGAAATAATGCGAAATGACCTGCAAAATGCGAAATAGACTCTTGAACACGAAATTTAGAGTTCGTTTACCGATGCGACACTTTCTGAAGTCAGAATTATGCTGAGAGTTATGCAATTTACGGAAAATTGATTAATTCTGCTGTAAATATTTGAGAAGCAAAAATGGAACCCTTTATACAGGAATAAAGTTAATACTCTGGTAACGACATAAATGTGCTATCAGAAGGAATATGTTTATTTTGTGTAGTAAGAGCAGTTTTTAAATCAAAATTAAGGATTATATTCACAATTTTAAAACCAAAATATTATTATATATATATATCGCTTTTTCACCGCTATAACATTGACATTTTATTTTATTTACCGCTTTTGAGCCTGAAATTTTGCTTTTCTATTTACCAAAAATATGTGCCTTAGACCGGAGGAGGACTACATTACTAAATATATCAGGTGGGATTAATTTGTTACTATTATGTACCATATCATGTAGCAAACTCCTTTAACAACCGGTTAAAAATGCCAATTACAAAATAGTTGATATAGTTTTGTTATGTACAAGTTTTTGTTTCGAATTTGCTTTCTGTTCACATACATCAATTGGATTTCATAGTTATTATAAGGCTCTGAAGTTGAAGACCTATAAATTGCCAAAAAAAAAAAAAAAAGACCTATAGAAAGACCTCAAAATATCAAAAAATGACCTAAAACTGAAAAAAGGACGTATAAATGTGATCCGAATTAATTAATAACTTCAGTTTTAATTACATATTTAATGAATAAAAAATATTACAAAATTCTGGTGGTATGGAACACACAGTGCGAAAAAACTATATGAATGAAATGCATCTTCTTTCAGTCAAGAATGTCTTTCTTTCGTTTCAGGGATGGTTCAAATATATTTCTTTCCTTTTTATTTCTTTACAACAGAAAGGATGTTTAAGAGGTGATGAACTGATGATGATTCGAGATAATGGGCAGTAAAAACGTAGTCGAAAGAAGGTGAAGTTGCAAAAAAAAGGCCGTTAAGACCTAAAAAAAGGTTAAAAAAGGACCAATAAGCCAAAAAACGCCGAAAAAGGCAAAAAAAGGACAAATAAAACCCACCTTTTTGTGGCCTACATTGACCCAAAAAGAACATATATTATGTTGGGTCTAGTCTTCGCACACTAGGGAAAAAAAGGATTTTTCCTCAACTTGCGAGCACTAGTTATTATTTTCTTGCACTCTTGTTTTACTTTTATTGTGCATATTTTGTTATTGGTGTAGATTGTTATTGGTATCTTGAGAGTGTTATTGGTGTCTTGAGAGAGAAGGAGACAGCACGCAACACTCACACAGATATATATTATCCTTCGTTGTTTTGTGTTTTCTTGATATTATCCTTAGAAAAGTATATTCAGGTCAAAACTAATTGCTTATCTTTGTTAATGTAACAAAAAATCTCCCCGGAAATCTTTGGTGGGGGATTTTTAGGTCAAAATTATTGGTGGGGGGAAATTCACCCGTTTCTTCCCAAGATTTCGCACCCTGGGTGGGGAGGGGTCAGTTCGGGAAGGTATTTTAGCATTGTGAGAGTGAGTCGATTCTTTTAAAATACAAAATTATGATGAAACTCATGTAATCCCTGGGTCCGAATCCTGGGTGACAGACGCGTGTCATTGTGTCCATTATTTCAATTGAACCGTTTCAAATCTTCGAAACAAATTTTCCGACTTTTCAAACTATTTTTAAATGCATTTATGCCTAAACACACTATAGCCACTTAACGGTATATATTTATAGTTGGAACATGAAACAGCAGGTCCCTGTTGCAAAGGACGCCATCTTTAAAATATTTGTTTTCAGATAAGAAAACTTCCTGTTTCACCACTTGTGCCCGACGTTCTTAACAACAAATTGAAATTTATACAGGTGGATCCTTTCAACGTCTTCCATACAACGCCTGAGCGAAGAATGTTTACGTGAGACGTCATCATTGGTAGGTGATGGATCAGAACACAATTATGTGTTTACATTCAAAACTTTCCGCTTATTTAACACACACTGCAACCTTAATACAGGGTGTTTCATAAAGGAAATTTACAACACTGTAATTATATATAAAATTATTCACACGCCTCACAGATCTGGTTTCGGTGTCATTTTGTAGCAAAATACATCAAGTTTGTGTTTCATAAAGGACTTAACAACTTTGCAATGATATATACATTTATTCACACAACTTACACAGCTGATTTTGGTGTCATTTTTGTACCAAAATACATCAAGTTTTTACCCTATAAGTCAGTAACGTTCAATGTGACTTCCATTGCTACTTTGGCAGACATTCCATCTGAAGTAGATTTCTTGCCAAACCCGCTACAGCATGTCAGGCGTAACTTCCTCAACTGCAGCGTAGATTCTTGCTTTGAGATCAGCGAGTGTAGCAGGTCATCTGAAAACTGTCCTTGATAAATCCCCAGCAGTAAAAATCAAGAGGTTTTAGGTCTGGTGAACGAGGTGGCCATGCAATCTGTCCACCTCGACCTATCCACTGATTTGGAAAGCGGTTACTGAGGAAATCCCGGACGTCGTTGAGGTAGTGCGGCGGTGCGTCATCTTGCTGGAAGTGAATTTGCAAACTCTGCAAACACTCACTGGAAACCAGTGAAGGCTGCAATTTTGGTACAACTGTCGCTAGCACTAGTGGTGGTGTGATTCGGAACTAAGCTACTGCGCGAGTCAAAACTTGATGTATTTTGCTACAAAAGGACACCAAAACCAGATCTGTGAGGCGTGTGAATAATTTTATATATAATTACAAAGTTGTAAAGTCCTTTATGAAACACCCTGTATTACGGTTGCAGTGTGTGTTAAATAAGCGAAAAGTTTTGAATGTGAACATGGTCTTTCTAGTGTGGGTGTGTGTGCGCGCACAGATAGTGTAAAATACGCACAATTGCAACTGTAATGATGTCGCAAGTAAACAAAAATGGATTGATTTACTTAGTATAATTTCCATTTTTGGCTAATCGCAAACATAAGGCTGACACGACGATTTAGATTGATTCATGTAGTTTATTTTACTTCGCTTTTCTGCCACATTGGCTAATCGCGGAGATGAGAATAAATGGTGATAAGGTGAGATGGATGAAAGGACAAACATACAGGGTGTATCTAAATTCCTATTACAGACTTTGAGGGCTTGTAGTGGGGACCAAAACGGTTACGTTTTGCATGGGAACTCATGTCCTGAAACGTACAGTTTTCCCGCTACAAGCAAAACAGCACCACAACACACGTTGAAGTCTCCCGCGTTTTCGACGCCAATGACCAGGGTATACGTACGTCATTCGATGATCGATCACCTCATGCCACGTGTCCGCTACACTGCAGGTTTTGTTAAAAGTTTCCAATTTGACCTTCTTCGTCACCATCCGAGGTCATCTGGATCAACGATTTGGGCGCAAGTGGATAGGTCGCGGTGGCCCAAGTCCTTGGCCTGCACGTTCGCCGGACTTGACTCCGCTCGATTATTTCCTGTGGGGCCACATGAAGAGCCTGATTTACGAGACCCCGGTGGAATCAGAGGAAGACCTGCTGGCGCGGGTTGTGGCAGCGGCGAATGTTGGACTAGCAGGTGTTGGTGATCGTGTGTACCAGAACATGATACGTAGGTACGGTGTTTGTGTTTAAGTCAATGGTCGCCACATCGAGTCATTCTTGTAAGTGGACGCTGTAGCTATGCAAACACAATGTACAGTAATCAGCAGAAGTGGGAGAGTTCAACGTGTGTTGTGGTGGTGTCTTGCTTGTACCGTTTCCGGACATAAGTTCCTATGCGAAACTTAACCGTTTTGGTTCCCACTACAAGCCCCCAAGTCTATAATGGGAATTTAGATACACCCTGTATATGAAGGACAACACGAGCCCCACAGATTATACTGGTTGTGAGTCCAGACGCCAGTTAGTTTGTAAAATGCAGTCCAGGGTTTAATACGTGGAAGGGAGGTTAATATTTGCGTGTCTTCGGAAAGGGTTACACCTCTGAAAACATGAAACTGATGGACAATCACAAACATGCAGGGACAGCGCACAATTCCCACATGCGATTATACTGGCTGAGTAAAGACGCCAGAGCATCGTTAGTCTGCAAAACAATGCAGTCCAGGGTATATTCAGTCCTACTGGAAAAGAGGCTGACGCAAGTAAATAGACTGCGCAGGCCTTGCATATAAGAAGGCGTTGGTCCGGACAGAACGAAAAATTGTTGGCTGACGTTACGTGGTGGATTTCGAAATTCTGAATAATTTAATTTTGAACATTTTGAGACGGCAGTATTCATAAACAATATTAATGTTAAACACTAACATATATTTACTTCCTACTATCACTAACCTTTATCTTAATCTTCTTACCTCGTAGAATGATGTAAAACCAACTTTGTTCAGGAGAACCGAACAAATTTGGTTCTTCACACTGGGGCATGCATGCCAATGTCGCAGTGAATTATTGTAATAAAAAAAATGGAAAGTAAAGGATGAATCAAAGAAAAGCGGGTGAATCCGTAAAAATTCGCGGAACTGACGCCCTGGGTTAATTTTCAGGTACCAGGGCATAAGCGCATACCTCCGAAAGTAGTTTGACTACTTTTTGATCCATCCGTATACATAAAATAATAATCTTTCCATGTAACCATATTTTGTAATAAATTACTATATATATCTTGTTTTCTTCAGACTACAGTACAGAACTGTAAATTGGATAGTTTTAAACACACATCGCACGAAAATTGCCAACCACAAAGATTGTACAGTGGGATCCAAGAGTATTACCGTGCAAATTGTCCATCACCATGTTCGTGCACTTTATTTGACCCAATAAGAGTTTCAAGAATTAAAAGAAAACTCAAAACAAGCTGTTGACAACTTCTGCACCAGCATAAAAATCCATCGCCTAAAAGCACATAGGATGTAAGAGAAAAATTAATGAAAATAGTCATGGACAATTTGCACGGTAATACTCATGGATCACACTGTACGAACTGCATAAATGCACCTTGAAGAAAATTGGAGAAATATTCACTTTAATTTGAGACAATTAAGTCAACGCGATAACAGCAATTTCCAATCGAAAAACTTATTTGACAATTACGAAAACGAAACAAAAAATAAGCGCGAGTTCTAATTGAAACTGTGAGCCCCTGTCATAATCGTCCCGTTCGAGGGACCACAGTAAAAACGCACAAAAAGGGAACAATTTTTAATTAGGAAAAAGTCAAATTGTCCATTCCAGTTTCCGTCTGCGCAGTGCATGATGGTCTGGTGCTGTTCGATTCGCCAAAATGCCTGCAATTCTCCGCCTCAGTGTCTGTTCACGAAGCACTCATCTCGATGCTGTAACTTCATTGCAACTTCACGACGACAGTTCTGTCACATTGCCAGGTCGTTGTGGCGACCGCCCAAATGTCAATACAGTTCTGGTTCCGCCCCCTTCTTGTCTAAAATTGATGAAACATCTAACCCAAATGCAGGTCAGGTCTCCTCAGTGTTGCCAACCTTGCCATATAGTTACCAATGATATCAAATTGCCGCTTTTTGATTGAATTGTTATTTTACGTCGTTTTTCTTCCTTTTTGGGTAATCGCAACGATATAGCTTTCTGACAATTGGCTTTTAAAGGAACCGAAAAAGGGATATCAGAAAGAAAGTTAAATAATAAAGCTCACACCTGTGCGTTACAGAAGTGCTAAACGTTTTTCTGTAATTGCCAGTGAATGTTATGTGATCAACACCATGCTCCGGCAACTTCAGTCAAAAATTCGCGAGAGGCTGGGTGAACGTCAGAGCCGCTTATGCAGGCGTGGAGAAATCCCACCCAAGTTGGAGGCAGCCTATCTCATTGGGTGCTTCCAAACGTGAGCCGGTGATGCTAAAACGGTGCCCTCGTCACTTGCTGCTGTGAAACTGCTATACTCTGTCGCGGGAATCTGTGGAGGAAGCGAACGAAAACAAGTGCTCTGCGCAAGTGGCGACTCGCGAGGGCTCGCGCAATTAATGCGTGAGAGGGGAAGTGAGTGCGTGGAGGGGGAAACGCGACTGCTGATACCATCCGTTTGCAGAAGCGCGTACTACTTCGCTCCGCCCACTCGATTTCTCCACGTCTCTACCGTTATGTGCGGCGTTGCTCCACAGAATCCTGGCACAGACTAGACGAAATTTTACTTTCGATTTACTTGAACAAAACACAAGCGATTTCAGGTTTTTAGGCTCTGTACGTAAGGCCCAAAAAAGCAGTCTCGAAGTACGGTTTTGTCGGAAATGACGTCACCTATTGAAGTTTGAAATTGTATTTTTAGTATATTTGTTTGAAAACGTGAAAGTTGCGAGCGAGCCAGATGTTCGTTGTAGTTCTTGTAATGTGTGTAAATGTAAATGTAGGAACTTTTTTAAAATGCAGTAATTTCTATAGTGAAAAGCAAGAGTTTATAACGCGGGAAAAAACAATGCGTTCTTAGTTTTATCTACTGGCCGTATTTGGCGCTGCAGTCGAAGTGCAATTCGAAAGATCCTTGCTTCCAGTCCAAGGCTTCAAAGACGGAACTGCGCGACCATTCTCAAGTACGGTCCTGTGCATTTGGGAAACGGCCTTAGTACGGCAGAAGTGTTCATTTTGAATCCACCTCCCTCACCCTTAAGACTTACCCTCGCCCTAACGTTCACGGCCCGCCCTCGAGGTCACCCTTACACAAACTCCCTCTCGACTCGTCCAAGCCCTCACAAGTCTTGCTGAGGGTGAGCTCTGCCTTGTTCTCCGGATGTTGAACACCTCCGCTTTACGGAGACAGGTGTGGATTTCTACAAAGAAAGTGCAGTATCTCATCTCTGAACTGTCCAAGGCCCGCTTAAGAGGGAAGCATTTCCTTTAACTTTTTTGCTAGCATATATCCTATGCAAATGCTTCCAAAAATCTTGTAGCAAATAGTACATTTCATGTAATATTTCGGCTAGCTTTTGCGATTACAATGTATATATACAGCACGGAAGGCACGTCGAGTTGCGCCATCTATGGTGAGTGCAATTGAAAAAGCTAAAATGTTCTTCCATGCGTGTACAGTAAACGTTGTAAAGTATGTATTCAATCAACGCCATTCTTCTCTACCTAAAACCATTCAATACGAAGCGATATTCTTCTCGGTTGAATAGTTATCGGCTTTTAAAAATGTGAAGTGAGACGTTGTTTACATCTCACTCGGCCGCCATTACGTCTGCACTCGTGACCATGAGGTCGCTTCCGATTGGTTATGATACGAAAAGTGCTACGAAAATTCGACGAATCCTATCCTTGAGAAATGCTGATTCCATAAGATTTTTCACTTTATACGATAGCATTCTGGTCATGGCATAAACGTTAGTAAAAATGATAAGGAAATTTCTTTCGTCTAAATCGGGTCTAACATTGGAAAATATTCTACAAGAAACGGAAGGTGGAAAAACACATGGATGAATCAGTTTTACAGGAAGTAGGTGATGCAAAAACAAATGTAACTGTCCTAAATAAACATTTTTCGGGATAATGTTATCAACCGCAGTCTCTGCCTCTTTTCTTATCTGCGAGTTGGCAACATTTCTCGTGAGTATTGCGTGGACAAGGGAACAAGGGACATCTTTAAACGAGAGATTTGAGGTTAGCAATTGGATTGGTGTAAGGAAGGCCCCTTGAGGATAGAAAGCACAAAGGTGGTAATTTTAACTGTATATTATTTACCGTATGATAGTTTCATAGTGCTAAGCATACGCATCGCCAAAATAATTTGTAGTCAGGCACGTATCTAGAATAATATTTCGGGGGGGGGGTCCGGCCAAGTGTCTATAATATTAGAATAATTAAATTAAAATATTAAATATTAAAATTAATTAATATTGCACTATTATTACACGAATAGGTAAAGAGATGGTAAAAGAATAAATGAAAACAGCATATATTCATTATCTAGCTTACGCATAGTTAAGATCGCCAAATTTTGCATAAAATAATTGCCCTGGCAAGGAAATTAATGTCAAATAGACACAAAATTGAATATTTATTGAATAACAAAAAAAAGAGTTAGATGTAATTGATATAGGCAAGAATAATTGCACGATTATAACTTTTAATTGGCTATTACAATTGACGAAAGGTAAAGTTCTTGATTAATATTTTATGCATATTATCAAGAGTAGTAGCGTGCATAAATCTTCTTTGATACTGTCATTCAAAGCCGTATGATCAAAATATAATCTTTATCTTCCAATAAGTTCGGCTGGAATACATATTAAATAAAAACAATAAATATAGTACGAATGATAAATATTTTCATTGCTTAATTTTAGTACTTGGTTGTCTTTCGGGGGGGTCCGAACCCGCCTAAATACGTCCTTGTTTGTAGGGGGTGACAGGCCATTGATAAAACTTGAATAGCAGAAACAATTATCATGCTTACGACTATTATACAATAATAACTTCTAAGCTAATAACAATAAAGTAATTTTATTCCAAACTTGTATTATATCCTTGTGGAGACTTTTTTACTCCATCCACCAGATGAGTTAAAATCCAGCACAACCGTTTTTAATTTTTTTTATTTACATTTTATACAGCTGTGTACTGAAATGAATAGTTATTCTGCTCTGTAATTAACTTTCACATACCATGTCCAAGAAGACACCTAAAAGTTAGGGACAAGTTGAGTCAAAGTTATGTTGTTTTGACATCTTACTTAAAACTGTGGTTTGGGAATTTAAAAACTGTGGAACCATTTAAATGGTAGAATATGAAAGTATTGTCTGGTTTCTGTATTTTACACTATTTTTTCGATCAAATAAAGTTTACTTTTTTCGAATATTAACTAACAACTATATTTCTGTTATTAATAGAGATAACATTAATATATATAAGTTTCAAAGCAAGGAAATGTGGCTTAAGGCTGCGACAATTGACGTCATATGATATTTCTAAAACAGAAAGAGTCAAGAATTCACCATTACTTTGCGTACAACAAAATATCTATATTGCAATCTAATCTTGATTTTAGTATCTCAATCAATGAGTACAAAATAATATTAAGACAAGTGTTTACAACATAAATTATCAGATTTAGTGTTATACTTAGCAATATATCACTGCATATGAATAAAAATGACATCTGTTTTTTTTTCGTCTTGTTTTGTATTGTTTTGGGTGAAGCGCTTCTAAATTGCTAATTGGGTGTTATATAGTATATATAACTATTCTATAGTATAGTTTAGTAATTTATATTGCATTATATTTATGTATGTGTTATACCTGTGTTATGTCTCACTGTATTATATTATGTCTTTACTTTGTTTTTGTTTCTTTTTTTTAGCAACCTTCTGTAAAAGGAGATAATTTCTCTGTTGAAGGAAATAAATAACAAGGTATAGTTCCGGAAAAAACCTTTTATAACTTCAAATGGTTTGATTTGTTATTTCTACAACTTTTGGCTAATCACGACGACAAGGATGAGTTATATGATGAAACTGGTGAAGGGACACTCACAAAGAACATCCATGCCGGGATTCGAACACGGAACTCCCTGGCGTCGTAGAGCGCTGTGCTAAAAACTCCGCCACAGTGGTCGGCATGACTTAAAATGAATCCATGTCCATTTCTAGCGGGGGTCTACGGACCAGTTCCCCGAGGCTTATATGGTGCTGAATAGTATAAAGTTTCAGCAGCTCTACAAATACTCACTTGTATTTAGTCAATAGTTTGTGAAGAACGTGTGGCTGTACTCGTTACTTACACAATTATCAATCATAATCGAAATTTATTAGTTTGCGTCACTCTCTGTACGTCAGTGGCGTATTCTCCACGAGGCTGCGTTTACCGCAGGTAAACTAACTTTGTTCACATACAAGTTAACACATTTAGCTTTAACATATCGGTAACTGCTGATTATAATCATGCGAACTATTAAAACAAACTTCTAAACAAGGTTTTTAAGAACATTATTTCAAGAACTTAAAGAGTGGTTCATGTACGCCACTGGTCGTTCTCCATTGCACCCTTCTGACAACCGGTTTCCTCCCCGATTGGACAAGTGGAGGACCAGGGAGCCGAAGCGTGTGGAAACAGCGTTGGCGGGAGAAAACTGCTTGTTCCTTCCAGTTTCCTGTGGCGCACTCAGAGGGCTGCACTGCGGCCAGAATCGCTTACTAGGCCCGCCTGGCTGGTCGGGCGGGCGAGTAAAACTATATACCTTGGTTTTGACCCGTCAAGCATCGAAAGCCCACGGGTACCTGGAAGGACTTGCAAAACGAAGCTCGCTTATCTTCAGCGAACGCTCATTCCGGTTTTGCACCGTCTCCAGATACATGAGTCACGCAGTCACCGTTGCCAACTTTTAGATTCTAAACTGGTCTAGGAGCACTTAAAATGTTCATCACTTTTATCAATTTGAAATAGCAGACATTTATTCCTCGGTAGAAAACATTTGTACCACTCAAACCCAGTGGGTTCCAAAACTAACGGGCCAAGGTGCAAAAGTGGGGGAGGGGGGCAAGGACAGTTTAATTTCCCTTCATACATGATGAAGGCCTCCCCCATGGCGCAGTGGTAGCGTCATTGCCTTGTAATCAAGGGGTCCCGGGTTCGATACCCGGTGGAAGCACAAGTGGTTCGGATCCCACTTTAAACTGTAGATCCAGTCCCGATTAGCGTAACTGTGCATAAAGTGGACTTAAAACACCAACTCAAACCTTCATACATGAGGTTAGCGTGGTGCAAAAGTTTCAAAAAGTCGGGGGGAGGGTCAACTGCACTTTCTCGGCCCCGCCCCTAATTACCGCCACTGCTGACACCTGTAAAGGAGTACGAACTAAGTTTCGCAAAAAGTGCCATCGTAAATATTTTGAAACTTTGTGTGACTGGTGGTTGTTCTATATTATACTTTTTTTTGGGGGGGGGTGCTCCCCTATGGCGCAGTGGTAGTGTCGTCGCCTTGTAATCAAGTAGTACCGGGTTCGATACCCGGTGGAAGCACATGGTGGTTCGGATCCCACTTTAAGCTATAGTCCAGTCCCGATTAGCCTTATTGTGCATAAATTGACCAAATAAATGAATCAGTCAATCAAACAGATTTTCTCTCTGGTGTAATTTTGCCAATTCAATATCCGAATTAGTTGCTCAAGATCCCCCCCCCCCTTGAACACTAAGGCACGATGGTCCATAAAATGGAACATGAAATCAGAATTTGCATTGTAAAAGGTTTTTGAATATTGTCATCTCTTTCAACAAATCGTCGTTCGCTCATGTTGTTGTAACACCAGTTAGCCTTGTTTCCATGATATGAAAAACTCAATATGCTGACCAACGCAGAAATTTATTTTATTTTAAAACATAAACTAAACGTAACGTTTCACCCTTCTAGCAAGGTTTTCTTCAGACTCTGTACCCAGTACAAAAAAAAAAGTTGTTGCTAGTTATGTAGTTCTACAGACCGCATTGATATTAATACGATGCAAAATATAATTATTGTTAGCTTGTATCTTCAAAGGAGTGCAAATAGCAGGCAATGCTACTTACACATTCCAACAAACGAACAACGTAAAAATGAGACCGAGATTAGATTTACGATTTCAAGACCAGAAAAGTGACATAAAATGAACAAGACCCACAAACCAATCTGAAGACCTTCGAAACAAATTTGGAAAATGTGTGGTAGTTGGTTTGACATAATAATGAAACTAATTTGAGAAGTTACAAAAAACTTAGGTACATTGGCGTAGCAACATATCGCGAGGCCCTGGGCGAGATTAGAATGCAAGGCTCCATCCGTTCTTCAAGTTTGGAATATCAATGTGAATCGATATACAGTCATCAAGGAAACGTCAGGAAATTATTATATTTATATAATAGCCTATAATAATAATTAATTTCTGTCGAAAATTATATTTAATAGTACGCGACAGAGAAATTTACACTTGGCAGAGCTACATTAACACACTGCTGGAATTTTCATTAACCAAGGCAGTAGTAATAGTACGTTTTTAAGATGTTCTTTAGACAGTAAGACAACTGAAATATCCTTAAATAAGAACCTTTAAATATAACCTATATATTATTTAAAGAATCGTTCTTTGTTTCCTCATTTCAAAATTTGTAGGATGTAAATGTCACAAACCGTGGCTTAAGTAGAAAATATCGATGGACGCACATAAAATGTCTGTGCTTGATAGAGCGGGGGGAAGGGGCTGCGGTAAACCACAATCCTGTCTAGGGGACTAAAGTATCTACCTTCAAGGTCTTCGACACAATCGGTTTCAACATCAACAAATCTTAAAACGACAGTCATTTGCACCATAAGTGTGAAATCTTTGAGGTAATCAATTAATACAGCTAATTTGACTTTTTTAATTAGCAATTTTGCCTTTCTTGCACATTAATTGTACCAGTTTACTTTGAATTTTAGGGCTTAGATGATAATAATAATTGTGAATCTCATTTTGTTTTTACGTCTTAATGTTCTTGTAATATTAAATATTTGACGCAGTGGTGTAACAAAATCGTAAAGTACGCGTCCGCAAGAAACAAATTTGGGTCCCTCAAGTACAGTCAGATTCTTCCAGGAAATGTATGTAATTACTTAGAATGGCTGGTTGTGGCTACACTTACATTAATAATTATACAAATCGATGCTCTACCTCTGAATTTTCACATATTACAACATATCTTTCTTTGACATTTATGTATTCAAAAGAGGAAAATACAAATACTTACTTATCCCCTTCCCCGCCCCTCTTAACAGCTGGGTGGATAAAAATAATGTTTTTTTTTTATTATTTTTTTATTTTTTTATTTAAATCGATCTTTTCTTTGGCATCGTACACATAGACATATTTTTCAAATAGAAAGGCTTTTTCTGATAAATGGCCCTGTAAAATATTTGAACAGTTTGATTAAAGCAAATAACAAATTACATGTAAATATGCATTTCTCTGTTTCTGGAACTGAACATAATGAACGTAATATGAAAATGTTTGTTAATGAAACTATTATAATTTCAGTAACGTTTCTTACAGTGCAAATATAAATTCTGGATGTACTTTATACTTTAACTTAAAATAATATTTACAGTCTTTGTAGCCGAATTTTGAGGTTTTAATGATAGTTATTGAATTTTAAATCAAGGGAAATTTAGCTGTTTTTTTTTTCAGATGACATATTACATTTATTTTCGTATGAGCTTCACCCCATCAGGACATATATTTTGTTTCCTTTATTTCCTTTCTTAGAGCATAATAAACACCATTAAATGAATACGAGATTAATATGCTTTCACAAAAAGTGATTCTGATATCTACAAATTTCTTGTGTACATTATTCTGTAATTTTATTTAAAGTGATTTCAATAAGTGATTTTTTAAAATAGAATTCCCCAATTTAAATTTTGATTTAAATCAAACCACCTTGCTTAACAGAAAGCTGGCTTCTGGACAGCGAATGACACTTTTACATTAGATCTTGCCCTTTCTCGTTCAAGAGTGAGATTACTGAGTCCGGTAAATTTGGACTGAATCATGCCATTCGACACTACCTTCCAGAAGTTTTTGCTAAGTTTCAATTTTGAGAAAGATAGTTCTTTCTTCGTGGTTGTTACTTGAAGAGTAGGAAACAAACAGAAGGCGGTACAGGATACAGAGAACACTGGAAGCTAGTGTAGAGCTATCAAGGAGTAGAAACTTTGCCAAACCACTTGATTTCAGATTTAATCACATTCCTAAAACGTAAAACTTTATCAGGATATTCTGAAGATAAATCATCCTCGTGCCCGTTACAGAGGGCAATAGCCGCATCTGAAGTTGTAGGAACGAAGGAAGAACTGCTAATATTATCCATACCCTTCTTCAGTTTAAAACACCGGAAGCATTTAAATGCCCCATACTTTGCTCCGTGGCAGTTTGAGGTGCTTTATCATTAACATATTAAAATCGTGTAGGCTATGCAAGGTCACGAGACAGAAGAAAAGCCTAGACAAAGCGCTTTCTATTCAAGAAAGTAGTAATTCCATAAAATTGTCCAAGCAATTTTTGCGTTAATGTTTCACATGAGAAATGAGAATTGTTTTGACTTTTTGGGGCCCCTTAGGCTTAGAGCTCCCGCCCGCCTCTTATTTGACGTATTCATGCAAATTATAACGTTAAACTAGAATATAAAGCCAGATAAAAAAATGTTTTAATTTTATTGCCCACAAAAATTAGCCTTTTCTTTCTCACTTCCATTTATTACGTTTTTCGTATCAACCTCATGGGAGGCGAGGCCCCTACATGCGCGAGGCCCAGGGTGGTCGCCCACTTCACCCATCCCTTGCTACGCCAATGGTTATACAACCTCAAGGCACCTGCGCCTATCAGAAATTCAAATATTTCCATGCGTAGTGAAATATAATGGCCGTTGGCAACACTGACAGGAGTGCTCGCTTCTACTTGCAAGAACTACATCGAGTCTCACGGGTCTTGTTAAGACCCGGGTAATAGAAAAGCCTGGCAGGCATCGATGCCTGTGCACAACTGTGACGTGAAGCTCGCTTGCGCGATGTCGAACACCTGGGCTTGACGTGCGTGTTGCATATTATTGTAGGCGCGCCTCCTCGCAGACGGGTTTGTTCCGGGTCTTGTGCAGGTCTCTAGGCGCACTTGGCAGAGGCAGTGTTGCTACATGAAGGGAAATTTTGTTTGGTGCAGGGACATCTAGGCCCAATTATAAGCAAAAAAGGGAAATTTTATGAAATTGCCTTAAAATTTCGTCGTCGAAAGTCTTTTTTTTTATTTACTTCCATGCTTGCTATGGTGTATTATTTCTATTACAACTAGATGGAGTGTATAATGAATGTATAGAATAAATAAGAATTGTTGCGAAAAACCATGTCAAATTTTCAGAATACCCCACTGCTGTACGTACGATTACACTTTGTAAATCGGCGCTATCATACAAACAAAGGCCACACACAAGGATGATCGCTGCCCTCGCATTTCACCGATAGGACCGCCAACCCCTTTCACGTCAAGCCGAGGGTGTAACCAACGCGATTCATGAAAAACAATTCCGCTAGAATGGTGGTGGCGGGGGAGGGGGGCCAACAATGGCCGCGTGAAATATGAAACTGACGAACAATCCCGCTGGGGGTAACAAGTGTCAAAAAACGGCCAACAAGGCTTATTCCCTGCGGCCTGATGCTTATGCAACCCGTTCGCACTGACCTGTGATGCGGACGGCATAAACTCTGGATAACAAGCAGCTACGAACAGACCGCCGCCAATAATTAAGCATCGACAATAAACACTATTCGCATTCATTTCTATAGCAGGAACGATTGTACTGAAGCGTGAGGAGTACTGACACGTCACTGAGTTGCTTCAGTTGATCGATTTGGTTTATTTTGCTTCGTTTTTCTGCCCCTTTTGGCTAATCGTGAAGTTAAGGATATGACGAAACTGAAGAAACGACATTTACAAAGAACACTCATTTCCAGGTCGGGATTCGAATCCCGAACCCCTGGCCAGAGGCGCAACCACGAATATTTGTCTGGGAGGGGAGGGAGGGGGGCAAGTAGCAGGATAAACGTACCAATAATCATAATTTTAATAATTATGTTAATAATAATATTATTATTATAACATCATTATTATTGATTTATTTATTCAACACATTCAATTTCACATTAATAATGGAATTAATAATGGAAAACAAGCACACAAACTACTTTTGAAAGCTAGAAAATACTTGATAAATGCATTCCAAATAAAATTCTTTTTTACATTAACATGTATAACTTTCATGCACTATATACGTTTCGCAGATATGCAACATGGAGCGACGTGGACACAAAATTGTGTACATATTCAAAGTTTATTTAATACATATTATAAACAATATATATTATTTAAATACATTACACAATAAATTTACCCATCTCACAATAAATCAACAGCAAGAATTACATAAATTGTGCCCGCTCCCTTTCCTCAAAACAATTGTTCATACATTTAAAACAAAATCAATTAATACACGTGTTCCTTCTCTCTCTGGTAATTTACAATGCATTACGGAAAACCACCTGGCGAGCAAGAAAGTTTTTATATCCAATTTTTTTGCAGACTGATATCAATATTGATTTAATAGGGCACAAATAAATTCACAGGACGCCAATGCATTCTCTCTTTTACAACTTTGTAGTGGTAACATCGTCGCCTTGTGATCAAGGGGTCCCGGGTTCGATACCGGTGGAGGCACATGACACAGTGGTTCGGATCCCACTTTAAACTGTAGGTCCAGTCCCGATTAGCCTATCTGTGCATAAAGTGGACTTAAAACCACAATTCAATCAATCAAACAATCAATTTTACAACTTTTTTTTTCATTTAGATCGTTCGGCGCCCAAGGCCGACTCCCGCCGCCTCTTAGCTAAGGTACCGAACTTGCTTAGACTACGAAAAGCAGGTATTGCAAGCGAAGCGAGCAAAAGAAAAAAAAATACGAAAAGTATTTTTACTCGCATAAAATTTGAAGTTGTTGGCGGTAATTGCTTCCGCAGGTACACTTGTCCGTCAATTTTTGCCCCCCCCCCTTGCCCCCTTAGAACTCATTTCTGTACAAGGTTGGGGGCAATGCCCCTGCCCCGCCTGTGGTTGCGCCACTGCTCCTGGCGTCGTAGCGCTCTGGGCTAATGGCTTCAGTTACGTCGATTCCATCGGTTACTAGCGTAATTACTAACTTTCTTCTCTAAGCAAAATGCTTGGATGGTTTCTATATGTGCGCGAGAATTGATTGACCGCTTTAATTTTCTTCGCTTTCCTGCCACTTCTGGCTAATCGCGATGATGAGGATGCATGGTGATGAGATAAAATGCATGAAGGGACAATCACAAACATGTACGACACAACACGAGCCCCACTGGCCTTGATTCCAGACGCCAGAGACTCGTTAGTCTGCAAAATGTAGTCCAGGGTGTACTTCGGAGAAGGGAGGTTGACATGTGGATGTCTACACACCCTGAGGAATGTTTCAAATCGAAGTAATTGCAAATCTAGTAGTTTGAACGTTAATATTTATTTTGTTCAGACTTGCTTCAAGTTGTTTTGAATATCTGTGAAACATGTGCGTCGGAGGAGGAGGGGAGGGGAGGGGGAATCGTTGCTCCCCGGGAAAATTAATGTTCGCCTAACATTACATATGTATAACCCATGGCGCGACAGCCCTCGAAGGGCCTTGGCCTATCTACCAACTGCAAGTCTCCCTCCCACAATCCTACATAGAAGTGCGGAGATCTTCAACCAGTAATGGGCTGACGTGGTGTCAGCACGTCGAACCCTCAGCCGTTAGAGGAGATATCCGATACCGAGTTACGCCTACTCATTCGTAGCTCCCCAATTTCCTCGCGATGGTGGGTTGCCACCGGTCCTATACACAGGCTGAGAACCCAGGCGGACTGGAACCCATGCAGTCCCGCAGTCGGAGCACAAAGCACAGCGCCTTAGACCGCACGGTCACGGATGACGACAGTAGCGAAATATACAAACACACATACGTATTTCATTTCAATCGCAGTAATTTGTGTTTGTTATTATTTACAAGGAAGAGCGGTACCGATCGTTGTAGAAACTCGATAACTTCAAAGGGGGGCAGTGTTTCAAAGGGGAAATGCCTTGCTGGCCCACCACTGGAAAAACTTTATTCCTCCCCCCTTTTCTCGGAAAAATACTAGGTGAAACTTCCCATACTCACGCACGTAATCTCCTATCCGGTTAGATGAGGTTTGGGGAATTCGCTATCAGGTTTGGTGATACAGATAAAGTTGTTCTTTTTTCAAGAATAATACAGATAATAGTTTCCTTCTTTTCAAGAACTGTAATTATCGCCTGCAAACGCAACCAAAATGCGCGACATTGTTGATTTTCAACAATGAACAACGGAAGTCATTGGAACAATAACGCCCAAAATACCGAGGAACTGAATACTAATTGGATATTGCACATGCACAACTGGAGTGCATGTTGAGTTACTTTGAAATCGGAAGAGTTCTGAACTGTTGTAGAAGTTAGATCAATAGGTCAATGATACGATTTGAGTTAATCCATGTTTTGATATCTTGGATTCTTCGGTTCTTTTACTATTCACGCTGAAAAGCGTCAAGTAATTTGTGAACGCCCTGTATAATATTCCTAAGGCTACCAGACCTCCCGATTCAGTCAGGACTGTCCCTTTTTTTCAGTCCGTGTCCCGACTTTTTTCTGACCTCATTCGGTACGTCAATTTTTAATTTTCTAGTGTTTACTCAGCCATAATAAACATACAAACGCACATTTTCCACAAAACATTGTTGATTGCGAAAGATAAAGAAAAAGGTAACATGCAAACATGTATTCATTACTAACAATCATTTTACATCTAGTAAAATTTGTTCAAACATATCGAATAAAATCTGGAATTAAACTACACGAACAGTTTGTAAGAATATTGCTCTAAATTTTTCATTTACATTTCCATATTCTAATTTCGGCATACTAATCTGTTTTCTTCATTTCCAGTAATATGCTTTTGTTCTTGTTCTATTGCATATTGTGCGTAATAACATTTGTTTATTTTGATTAATTAATAACATATGTATCATTTATGTGTACGCGCACGCGGTCATGCATTGCGACATAGGAATAGAGTACTAAAAACGTCCCGATTTCACGTTCTGAAAATATGGTAGCTTTAAATATACCCCAATAACATCTCGGATGTTTGTTATTAACTGTGAGCAACCTCTCATGTTTTATCACAAATGACTGCAGGCAGCTCCAAACAAAATTGCAACAAAACTACATTTTTACACGCTTGTAGTGTCCTATTTCGCTTGTAAAATAAGATAAAGATGTCTCCTACGCATTGCACTATGCCACGGAGGTACAGTCACAGGCAATAAAAATGATACGCCTCCTGAAATGCTCGCTTATCTGCTAGGCGTTATGTGGGTTGCCTAACAGCGATAAGTGGATTTAATAGTAAACTTTCAATGGCAACTTCTACCATTGCCGTAGTTAGGCACCTAACACCTTGAGGAAGAGCATTTCAGGACCTAGATGTCCCATTTTTATTACAGGTGACTGTACAGAGAACGTGTGGAATGTTGTGGATATCCGCCTCAGTGGAGATGGCGTGATGTGATCTGCAACACGATACAGTGTGCCAATGTGTGCTGTTTGTACATGTACTCAAGACAGAGCAAAGCTTCGTGTAAGAATTCTCCTTATTCAACAGCATTCAATGCGAACTACACCTTATGTGTTATTTTGATTTGATTTGATTTTAAAATTTTGGGTGCGTCAGCACTTAGGCTATTTTGCAATCGTCACGGGGTCCAGCCCCTTACCGTTACAAATAACAACTCTAACGTTGCATAACTAAAATCTTAAAATATTCTGACTTCCGTTAAAAGCTGAGGCTGTAAACTGACACTCAACACACATAAGGACAAAAAAAAACAAAAACAGGACAACATACAGAATTATACTGGCCATAGGGCCAGTCGCCAGAGCCTCGATTGTCTGCAAAATGCAGTCCAGGGTGTACTACGTGGAAGTGAGATTGACAGTTTGGTGTATTATGTGGAAGATCAACCCTTATTTGTTATTTGTCTTTAGCATTTCAAGCTTATGAACCAGGGCTGTTTCAGTCTTATGGGAGATTGGTTGACCGTAGTTAGTATTCTGTGTTTCTACTGTTCCTCGCGAACCGGCTGAAGTCAAATTCGTGTCCATATTCACGAACCTTTTCTTCTACTAAATTTTATTGCGAGAATAAGAGTAGAATACGTGTAATATTTACAAATAGTACCAGGAATGTACGTATTCTACAACTCTTTCATTTACACAATATTTAGTTTCTAATTTGGATAAGTAGCTTCATCCGGCCGACCAGTCTGTTTACATTTTGAAATTGTGTTGTCTGATTCTTGTCATTAGAATATTATTTTGGGGATGCGATAAGTGTTGCCTAATGTAGTTAATGAAATCGTAATTCAACATTGTATGAAATCACTGCGTAATACGTATCAAAGCTTTTTTCAAAAAGTGATAAAGAAGTATCGCCAAACGCGAACCAAATTCCGTTCATTTCATCTCTGTGGTACAGGCTTGCATTCAGTATCGAAATCGAACTTTCTGATTGTAATTGTGTATCATTTGTTGTTTAAAATAAAAACTCAGGAATTTTAATGAAATGGTAATAATATTATATACTGTTCTGTAAGGGCCAAGTTCCACGTGTATAACTTATTCTGTGATGTTATGCTTCTACAATAACTTATTTTTTAATTCCTCTCGTATTTTCTTGCTTGAATGGTTTAGGTGGACCAGGTTTGGTTCTCTTACTTTTATAATTATACACACGCGCGGAAATAATCAGATAATTAAACCTAATGATCCTATCCTACTTATGTTATGATTCTGGTAATTATTTGAAAATAGTCGCAGCCTTTTCTATTTGTATGTAGCTAATGCTTAAGGATCATTTGAGGTAAATGCAACTTTGTATTGAAAGCAACATATTTTCAGTTACTATTTTCACCAAGTGGTCAACCTCGTTTTTGTGCAATTTTCACCTAAACTCATGATTCCTCACAATGTGGGAATTATTTTATAAAACAGTCACGTTCTCTTGTAAGATTTTGTTTTGCATTGCTTGTTAGGTTCTATGTCTCAAAAAATAATCATCTATACCATGTGATATCACTGCTCTCTCTAAAAAGTGGTAATAATAATCAATAATCATCATTTTTAATTTGTGTTAAGCTCTGTGGTTAGTTGAGTGATTTAACTTGCAAAAATTGACAATGTGTGGAATATAATAGCATCTGTACTTAATAATAAAGGTACCAGTTTCATAGATCCGAGACACATTAAAATCAGATATTTTGTGTTTTGCATGGTTCGTACTTACCAATTGTGTATTGTGGAACATAGTTCAAGGTGCCAATATGCTTTTTACACGAAAACAAACACTTTTTCTACTAATTTATCTAAGTGCTACTGATTGCACGTAACGGTGCTATATCGCTTACTTTGTGAATGATATCGCTTCTTTTGTTTTCGAATATCAGTGTTTTCCAACCTTCACCGAAAAATACCTACTATTGTGTTCGTCACGTGTGCAAATTGTACATTATGCACTGGTAGCTGACGGACAGACCCACGAACCATTCCGATAAGGTTAGGTTTGGTTAGGTTAGGCAAGAATAGTTAAAAAAAGGGTGGGTTGGAAACACTGACATGATTTCCCGGTCAAATAGATACCACGATAAAAGAAAATACCTCTACTAACGTTGGAAACCTTAGAGAAACTCATTTCCATAAGTAGTTTCTTCTGTAAAAATGAAGAAATGTGTCTCCGATGTATGAAACTGTTACCATAATAAAAAAAAATGGTGAAAATAACTTGTTCTGCTAGTCTCAACACCTCATGAATGTAGTTGCACTTTTTTTTTATTTTTGAGAATAATTACTGAAAATCATGGTTCCCATTGTGTGATTTTTTTATTTTTTAGAAGCTATACAAGAGAATGAAAAGGTGCTTTCAGTACTGCAAACAACTGTGGGAATAACTTTGCAGTTCGGTGAAACCTTTCTGTGGGAAAAAAAACAACACTTCAGAGTGTGATCATTTCCACAATTTATCTATTTTGATGAACATTTTTGTGTTCAGTAACATGCATGTATCATGATACACGCAGTACAGTAGTTACTGATATAACAGATAATCAAGTCCAGTGAGATGTATGAAAGTAAGTAGTCTCTGCTGCACACTGTTTATGCTGTACTTCATTAAATACTAGTTGCTCATGTTATAAAACTATGCGTAATAACTACAGAAAGGAGGTATGGAGTAGCAAGGTCCAATATGAATTTTTCATTCTTGTAATGGTGCTCCTTAGGAAAAAGCAGCCAAAGTTGATAATTAAGTCATGCATTTCTTAAAGTGAGTACATTAAGTACATTATTTTTGTTTGTTTGCCATAGCGTCGGTCAACTTTATTTTTTCAAAGTGTACTCTCATTTATGTGGTGAGCATTCTAGCATGTTGGCTACTGAAATGTTAGTGTCACCAGGGAAACTATGTTACCCATTGGGCAATTCCCAGTACATAGTATTTGAAGATGAAAATGCAAGAAAATGAATCCTACTGTACGGCACTGTAGAGCATTTATTTAATTTCTAGGAATTATCCACCTGTGTGCGTGTTTTATGCACACATCAAGATAGAAGAGATACAAATGCAAAGTCCGGTATGGGACTTGGACGTGGGAAGTGTAATAAATATGGCACTTCTCTGTTTAAGTCTCGTATCAGCTGGCACAAAGTTCATCGTGGAGGGAAATAAATCAACATTTCTTCATTCATGTTCAGCTATTTAGTAAATGATGAGTATTTGGTTTTTAAATAAGCTGTTTTATGTGAGAGATATTGTAGATATCATTTTATATATATATATATGTGTGTGTGTAGATATTATTTTTGTTAATACTTTCTGTTTTTTTAAAGTAGAAATATTAATTTTCAATATTAGGGGTTTTCATTTTTTCAATTGTTTTAAATGCTGAAAGAAGTCTTCAAGGAACAACTATTAATTTTCCAAAGTATATTTTCATACTTTTCTTTCAGTGTAAAAAGCATGTATGTATAGTAGGTGCTGCTGCACTTGCTACAATAAGGTATGAAATTTCACTTCAACTTAATGGTCAGTGTCATGACAGTAAATTTGTGTTAAAAGGCTGAACCTTTTCGTAGCATTCAACCTAGTACTTTTTATTTATTTGATTTTTTGAGAAAACTTCCGAGCATTCTCTTGGTAATTATTATATTGTTTCTGTGCAGACTAACCTATTTCTAATCAGTGCCATAAGCATGGGCGTCCACAGGATTTTTTCCAGGGAGGGGCAAGTAAGGCAATTTTTTTTTTCCAGGGGGCAAAGGAGTCATATTTTCCCCCATAATAGTGATGTCCCTTCAAAAAACACTGCTTCAGTCTGAAATTATCATGTTCTTCAACGCCCCCTTTTAATAATTAACATAAATTACTGACAAATGAAATTATGTGTGAAATATATACCTTTTGTCAGACATTCATTATCCAGGGGGAAGGGCGTGCCCCTCCCCCCTTTCGGACGTCCATGGCCATAAGGTATGTGAACTGATCCCTGACAGTATTGAAATTTTTATTATCGAATGGAGCGTAGTTGCTGTAGGCAGTTATTTTTTTCGTTTTAATATGTGGTAAACAAAATGTTTTATTGATCGGTGTAATATCTTGCAATACAATCCTGTATAGCGGAAGGATGTCAGTTTTTTTTTTTTTTTTGCAAATATGGATTAGCATGACATAAATCGTTCTGAATTATTGTATACTTATTTCATTCCATTTCTCCACCCAAGAAAAAAAAAAGTCACCTATTTTAAGACTGTCATTTTCGTATGATGAAGAATGTTTTTAAAAATGCCTTTAGAGGAAATTATATATTTCCGCTTAAAGTAAGAGTGCAATTTCAGGAAGTTTTGGTAATAGTACGTTTTCCATATACTTTTCGTATACTTTTATTTTTGTGATAGAAATCAATTTTAATGCGAAAAGTTTGTACTTAAACGAAAGCATTGCATATAATTAATTTCCGCCACTTCTAACTACGTTTAGTCAATTTGCGCGTATAATTTATTAAACGCGCAAATCGGCTGAACGCGGTTAGAAAGTATCGGAACGCGAATGGTACGGAACACGATAGTGTTTTGTCTTTTCGAGCAATCCGCGAGTCCTTGCGCATAGCGTTCGTCTTCTGTTTTTCTCCCCGACGGTGCTGCCGTCGGTGGTCGCGAGGAAACGACCTTCCAGTGCCGCCATACTACTGTCAACCATTTTTAACCCGAAGCTGTAACATCTTGTAGTAGTATGTCTATGTTATGAACTGTTGAAAGTTCCATCTGAAATCAACAATTCCATGTGGTAATGTCCCATCCCTCCAACTGCTTATCGTAAAAAGATTTATAATCAATTAACTATTGTATTCTCGAATTCAATATCAAGGCGGTAATTTTACTTGTTTTCGTTATCGTATTATCATCGTCACGTTTAACCTTCACAACCAACAATAATTAATCTTTGTTTTAGATATGAATTAAGTCTGTGCACAAACATTATAGTTAAATGATTCATTCATTCATACTTTATTGGTTTTAACCGTATACCAGCTCTGCACGAAGTGTCCTAAACATACGTCATGCATGTAACACGATACTATTACATAAAATTACTAATTTTGAATATATATACAGTTTTCATATACATTATATATCTACATCAATATCATGCAAAATCTAAAATTGATAATAAATACAATTGTTATATCTGGTGACTATATCAAGTTAAATATTTTACATATTTACAATTTTCATATGTCAATATTAATATTATGAAAAAATCTAAAAATGATAAAATACAACTGTTACATCTGGTGACGATATTAAAGAGAATAAAGATGTTGGGAGAGGTATTCCTTTTTTTATTAAATTCTTGAATAAGATCTCCCTTTGAGTGGCAAAACGCGGACATTTATATATAACATGATGAGCATCTTCCTGATCTAGATTGCACTTGCACATAGGTGAATTGACTAAATTAATTTTATATAAATGGTGATTTAAACGTATGTGACATGATCTCAATCTTAGCATTAAAACTAAAAACTTTCTAAAATTTTTGTTGACTATTGCAACATGAATCATTACAAATAGATCTGAGCTAATATTAAAGTAAAAATGGATATCTCTGTAAAATACGAGCAGAATTGTTTTCGTAACTGCTTTCACGTTAGATTTTATTTTGTTTATTTTAAAAAGTTTTTGTGGCATACTTGCATGCATATCTTGCTAGATTTGACTGCATATAAATCCCCAGTCTATTTGTAAACATGGAACAAATACGGTGCAAAATGAAATCCGGCAACACTGTTCGAATGCGTGACGTTTGACGTACTTCAGTCATTACGCACGAGTGGTAAAGAAAAGGAAAACATTATCAGGCTTGAAACCTCCCGTGGACTACAAACACTGACTGAAGAATATTAAGTCTACAATTCACTTCTCCTCCGACAGGTGAGAGATAAATATGCTAAATATGACACTACAGTTAGCCAAACTGTTAATACAACTTCAGCCACAAGACAACCATTTGTCTCACTGTTGACAGCCTCTACTGTCGATATTCTAAAATAACTTAAACTTCAGTTTATCTACTAGTGGTTGACCATTTATCCTTGTCGTTGATAGTACAGTCCAAACAGAACAGTGAAAGAATTTGTTATTTGAAATATACATTGCTTAGAATTCTCTTTTATTGAGAAATAAAAAAGAATATTTTCAAATTTCGTTTGACTATACTTTAAGTTGTGATTCATGGTTAATTAGTTAGTGAAATTGAGAATATGCAATTGATTCAAATGTTGAATATTATAGCTAACTCCTCGATGTGAAATTAGATTTCAAAACCAACGTGTATTTTAAAACATAAAAGCACTAGCGTACATAATATTTTTTTCAAGGAAGCTGGAATTTTAAAAGTGGATATAAAATAGCTGCGTTCTAAGGTTGGGGAAGGGATGGAGTGTACACAAAATAGTTCGTAATTACCATTTTAACCTTCCTTTTGAAAGTTGTTCTAAGACAAAAATTGCAATCGGGGGTTCATTTTAAGGGGGTTTATATTTACCTCGGCTTCACCCGAGTTCTTTACTGCTTTCACTTGAACATTTTGATTCTCTCAAAATTTCGGAAAGGGCTCTAGCCCCATAAGCTCTCCCTCCGTATGCCATGGTTCTAGAGTGTCAAAGTTAACCCCCCCCCCCACACACACACAAACAGACTACATATCAGTATTGAAAATTAACGTCGCACAATGTTCATAGGTTTTGCGCCTATGTGAATTCTCAAATTGCCAATTTTGTCGACTGGACTGTGTAAACGCGCGCATAAAAGCTAATCGGGTGTGGATCTAGTTTGAAGTGTAATAGAACCCAGCAATATTTCATTGTAGGTGACTCATTAACCAATTCGCTAGTGGAAATGAAAGTGTTACTTTTATTTATTTACAAGTTAAATTTCAAACACTACTTCATTATATTTATTTTGAAATCGAGAGTTAATATATTCAATTTTTGTAAGCTTCAATTAAAAGTAATTCCACTTTTTTTAGAAACTTTCAAAGAAATTCCGGTCATATTAGCATCAACGATTACCCGATCAACAAGACAATATTTAACTAGAAGATTATCAGGGTGAAGGTATAGAACACGTCCAAGCAACATCGTTGAGACCAGTTCTGCAGCAAGTTCAAATTATTTAACTGATTATGGCACTCGTCGATAAGAAACAATACATAAACACATGTTGGGGATTTCGCAAAGAAGAATGTTATCTTTGTGTGATAACAGGCTTATCACGCCTTGCAGTTACTTTGCACTCCTTAAGTTCAACTTCAAGACAGTTGAATTGTTTTGTTAGAAGCAAAGAAAGCAATGGAAATAACACAAGTTGAGTATCTGATAATAGAAATGTACATATTAAAATACTGCATAAGTTTATGAAGTGAATGAAGAAAGAATGGTAGACTAAATGCAAGAAGACCTACTGGAAAACCAAGGAATCAAATGAACAGATAGTCACGAACGATGTGGACAGATGTAGAGGAAGACAATAAGATTCCTTCGTTGACCAGTGCAAGATACACAGAACGTGATGATATTATTTTCACTTTTGGATCGAATGTAATATTACTGCTCATAAGCCAATGACGCAAGTCGACGAAAGAATTAGAAGAATATTCTGTAACCGTTTGCGTCAAGTAGACCCTGGTATCACCTTCTTTATCTAAAAATCCCTTCTTCAAATGGAAAGCCAGTAACTATCAATCTTTTACTTCAAGATTAAACTATTACCTCTAACAGAACGCTGTTTCTATATGATTAAATGGTAGTTATAAAGTGTTATCTTGGCTAGTGTGCAAGAACACTGGAGTGCAAAGCGGTAACAGTAATAACTTATTGATAGACCTTTCAAAATTGGACTTTCCTTAACAGTATACGCCCATTATTACGTTGATTGGCATGTGTTCATAACTGATTAAACAATATTTTACACTAGCAATGCGTTACGGTCATTGAATAGTTAGCTCAACTTGTGTGACAAAGAACTTCTTGAGAGTTTCGAGTTCCTCGGCAGTGGTTTTCATTGTGAGCATGAACAGCCCAATGAATGTCAATTGGGGGACACATTTTCTGCAGTTAGAAACTCGGTCACCACACGCAGTTTCAGGTGCACCGACATAGTATGGTAACATGCTGCCATTTTCCTCACTCTAGTTCAGCAACCCCTGGTGATAGAAGTTTGAAACTTGGAATGGAGAAGGGAGAAAGTCTTAAGAGTACAATGCATGGTTGCTCAAAATGCAAAATATGTCTACACAGTCACAAAAAAATAGGAGGCATTACTTTTCAGCACGCCCTCGTATAATAGTAGGCTTAAAATATTATTGTGTTCGATCTACAATTGTTAAATTTAAGATCTTAAAGTTAGAAAGAACAGGTTAGTAATCGCAAGGTTAATACTGGTATAAAGTGCATGAAATGGGATTGATACAAGAGTTATTAGATTAGGTTACTGATTGGGAGTGGAAGGAAGTTTAAAAGCCTCTAAGGGACCTCCGAAGAACAAACGCATCTATTGGCTAAACGAAAGACAACCAAATTAGAGTTAACTCTCGGTTTCTCAAATGATTACGAAACAAGCCGTTTTGCCTCAGGGCATGTCGTGTCTCCTCGACGGTCCTTTTTTGTGTCCTGATGATGAAACTTGGCATTGACCTTGAGGCGACAATCACCACCTTCTCCCCAGGTCATCTCGGGGTACATCCGGGAACGCAACAGAAGGAAAGAGTTAATAGTTATCTTCAACAATAACCTCCCTCACGTTTTTCTAAACAGAGCCTTTGAGGGTATCTGAAAGATGTTTTAACCCTTGCCACCAACATATTCAGATTTTTTTTTTCGAGAGAGAGAGAGTTGAAAAAAGTATCATTGATATGAAAGATCTTTGAAAGTCACCTCTAAAATATTTGAAACAGTGAACAAGAATATCGAGGTACTTTTAATGTATTGTAATCTCGCACCGTGGCCATTAGATTCAAGGCGCAACCAGTGGCGTGCCCAAGGGGGGTGGGTTATAACACACACACACACCCTTTTGGCCTAGTATCCACCGCAATCACGTTCACTCGCACGTGCTCACTAGTCGAGCCGCAGTCACTACTTGCACAGAGACTTGCTCTCGCTTCCTCCAGAGATTCCCGGAACAGAGTACAGTAAAACCTCGTTAATTCGGACCCCGATAACCCGATAAGCCGGACTTCGCTTAATCCGGACAAGTTAACGCAAAAAATGCAAGGTTTCAAATGTGGCTAGAAGTCAACAAGAGAACTTCCCAAAGAAAAGACAGTCAACCACGGATGAAATTCTGTTTCCCGCAGACTTTGTACTGTACTGTATAGTGTATTTAGGCCTATGCCCTTTAAATACACCATAATAAACGTGTTTTGTTGCTATAAACGAGTTGTAATGCACTTTCTACTGTTCTTTTAGGTTATTTCAGTTAATCCGGACTTTCGTTAAACCGGTCAACTTATCCTCCCCATTAGTCCGGATTAACGAGGTTTTACTGTATAAGGTTTCGATTTTGTATGGTTGCAATGCGAGCAAATTTGGGAGCTACGAAGGAGTAGTGTAACCATATCATGAAAACCTACAACGTCCGGTGGTTCGTCGTGCTGACCACACGTCACTGGTTGAATGGTCTCCCACCTCTGGTTTGAACTGCAAAAAGATGCTGAGAGAAATTAATGAAAATTTTTAGAAAACTAGAAAAAAAAAAATTGAAATATGATACCACGACAATTTCAAAACCGGTTCTTCTATATGGTAGCGAATGTTGGACTCTTCGTCAACATGATGAAACACAGAATGGTAACACTTTACTATACCGGAGACTGATTTCTTCAAATTTACAGGAGAAAGTACTTACGCAAATCATTTTCTGTAGCGTTGTTGATGTTCGGGAATATAGTTTTGATCCATTTTAATGCTAATGCATGTGGTTTTCTACGAAAATCTATTTCCGATGTGCTATTGCTGCTGCCGCCACGATGTTGTCCATATATGCTAAATTGAACGAAAGGAGTGCCAATGGAACCTAACCTAACAGGCCTAACCTAACCTAGTAGGCATACCTCGTCCCCGTGATGGTTCGTGGGGCTATCGTGAATTTTTGAGCTAACGTCAATGGTTTTTGGGGCTACCCGTGGATGATTTGTGGGAAATAAGGAACAACAGTAAGTACTCGTTAATGTATGAAATAGACATTATTTTCGTTAAAAATTCATTATTTCACATAAAGAAATATTCCGCAAAGCAGAAGAGTACGTTAGCAATGTAAAAAATTGCGAAATAAATCATTGATAGGTGTCTCCGGTATAGTATAGTAGTACCCACAGAATAAATTGTTCACAAATGAGATTTTTGGGGTCTTTAAGTGGAGTAGCCTTACGAGACAAAATTAGTAGTGAAGAAATCCTAAATAAGTGGAAGGTCAAAGTACTGGAGGGAGAAAATAATAAAATATCAGTTAAAGTGGGATCAACATGTTCTGAGGATGCCAAATAGACGTTTGCTTCGAAAATGATTATATTACAAGCCCAAAGGGAAAATAAATTTAGAAAGATCATATCGACGACGGAATGATCCATTTGTGGAGTCGCAGGAGTAGCTTTGGTTGCCCAGACCTGGAAGAGGAACAGGCGGATTTAAAAATCTAACAGTGGAATATTGTTAACTTCCAACAGTTTCGAAAGACTATTTTTATCAACTGCCAACTGCTTTTGTGCCACTTTTGGGTAATCCCGAAGATGAGAATGAGAAATGACATGATGAAATTGATGATTGGTTTTGTTGTGTTAAGTCCACTTTATGCACAGTAAGGCTAATCGGGACTGGACCTACAGTTTAAAGTGGGATCTGAACCACTGTGCAACGGGCTTCCACCAAGTATCGATACCGGAACTCCTTGATTACAACCCATACAGCACAACATGGTTTCAGATATGTTACGGATACGTAACTCGTGAAACATTGCAGCAGCATTGCGAAACATTACTGTGATGTTTCAGGTATGTTTCAGCAATGTAAAAAATGTCCGCGAATCTAACATAACATTCGTAATGTTACAGAAACATGGCAGTGCAACATTACAGAAACGTGTCAATGTAACATTTGCAGAAACATGTCAGGAGAACATTACAGACATATTTCCGTAAGGTTTTGTGATATTTCAGTTACATTACAGTGATATTATTTCACATTAGACGGCGACGTAATCGCTGCTGCTATACTAATATATATATATATATATATATATATATATATATATATATATATATATATATATATTTGATCAGGCCTCATCTCCAGGAAGGTATCAACTGGGCAACCTGTTGGTGAGAATGAGTCGAGGCAAGGACTTCATAAGCATTTTACTGTTCTTCCAAAAATAGGATATAGTTAGGTCGGAGAGTTCAACGAACTAACCTATATCAAACTACGCATGGTAATGTTTCGACTTTACTACCACGCCATCGGGGAGGTCCTTCATTACAATATCTA
Organism: Lepisma saccharinum; assembly: GCF_977018435.1. Lineage (NCBI taxonomy): Eukaryota > Metazoa > Arthropoda > Insecta > Zygentoma > Lepismatidae > Lepisma > Lepisma saccharinum. The sequence goes on from NC_139243.1 coordinate 5,990,549, forward strand.
CAGCGGAGGCTGCTCTCAAATAACTTGCACACGTGGACTATCGAATATTAAACAATATAAAAAAGGCCAGACAGCACGTTACACCATAGTTCTACAGGTCATAGTGACCTTGGAAATACCTGAATATCAAGGAAATAACCTTCTGAAGTACGATGGTGGGAAGCAATCACGTCAAAAATATGCCTTCCTAAGTTGCACATTCACACCCAAAAAAATCGCTCACGCCAAAGCAATTATAGTGCGGGGACGCCCCAACAATGAAACGCCTGCAGCAATGGTGACGCAACTGTTCAGTGTTGCAAACACGCTGAACCGGTTTGGAGAGCTCTCACGATTATAGCGTGGTTAGGTTTTTCCTGCACTTGAGATTTATTATCTGTCTACACTGTGAGCGAAAAGTCTTGATTTGATATACAAGGACGAGCACAATTAGTTGACGGTTTTAAAATAGCAACAAAACGAACACGTTTCAACACGTCTTGGAGATTGATTCAAACAAAGCCAGCGTGCGAATTAATGGCGGGGATGCAGGGGATTTCCCCCACAGAAGAAAAACAAAATTCATCCCATCTTGTATGTTGTTATCCCTCCCAAAGAACATGGAAATTAAAGCATTTACCATTCTTAACTGAGGAACAAACACCATTGAAATATCATTCGGGAAAATAGTTATTTAACCTTTAATACAATTGCATCCTACTTCGCATCTGAAGTTCTACAGGGTCAAAAGTAGGAACCATAGGACTAATGGATTCATCGTACGTCAGTGGCTGGATGACCAGTTTCTGGGGGAGATGGATAGGTAAGCGAGGGCCGGTTGAGTGCAGGGCTGTTAAAGGTCCAGGAATTTTAAATAAATTCAATTCCGGTCCTGGAGAGAAAATCAGGAAGCGGAAATGGGTTCTGGACCGTAAAGAAACTTTTTATCTGTAAAGTATTTCAATTCGGTCCAGGAGCCTTTTTTCAGACAGTTTAAATTCGGTCCGGGAATCTTTTTTCCAGAATGAATTTCAATTCGGTCCAGGAACTTTTTCCGGAAGAATTTCAATTCGGTCCAGGAACCTTTTTTCCCACATCAATTTAAATTCGGTCTAGGAACCTTTTTTCAATGTAACAATACGCAACTTGGACCGAATTTAAATTGTGCGAGAAAAAAGGTTCCTGTCCAGCAGATAGAAACTTGTTTAGTGAACTTAGGTTAGTAAACTTCGCAGTTGTAAGCAGGGTTGTTTAAGGTCTAGGAAAATAGAAATTAAGAGTTCCTAGACCTTAAACAACCCTGCTTACAACTGCGAAGTTTACTAACCTAAGTTCACTAAACAAGTTTCCAAAAGTTAAGCACGCGATGGTAAAATCAACAAAAATGGAAAAGTAAAGCTTAGATTAACACAAAATTGCACATGAAGGTAGCTCGTGTTTATGCATTAATGAAAACAAGAATTGTGTACAAAGATGAAAAAAAAAGTATTTACTTTTCGTAAGTTATATAATGACTTCATTTTGCAGTTCAATTAATACCTAGTGAATTGATTGAACGTAAATAAATACTTAAAACACATTTCTCGATAGTGGAATACTGCACGCTTTCTATGTCCACCTGCTGATGCTGGTTGCTGCTTCTAGAACGATGAGTGAGCGTGCCTTGCACCGAGAACGCCGAGCGCCATGTTGTCTACGTTGATTACATAGTTTACATAGTCTACATTGTCTACACGTAGAATGTAGACAATCGTTTTTTACGCGTAGACGCACATCACTGGCGGGAGAGAGTATAGCGGCAAATCCACCCGTCGATGTGTATTTTTGATTTGTTTTTTGTTATTTAGCGTCGCTTTTCTGCCCCTGTTCGATAATCGCAACGTTGATGTGATATGATGAAAGTGATGAATAGACACTCCCAAACAACACTCATGTTGGGATTTAAACCCGGGAGCCACGTAGGTCGACTGCGTGTATTCTGAAGCCCCCAAAATGCATCAGTACATGCAGTTGAGACTGCTTTATAGGCAACTCAGTTCTGCGTAATCCTGTTTTATATGTAAATTACTGTAGGTCCCTCCAAAATATAATTGAAAAACGTGTTAATGAAACCTTATTTGTACGGAACGAATTTATACGTAATTCACTGTTTCACGTAATAATTTTCATAAAAGGCAGTTTATTTGTACGTAAATAAGCCACAACAATGTCGCAGAAATGAGTTTTCAGTTGCTACTGGTCGGCCATGGAGAACAGAAAGAGGAAAAAGTTACACGCACGACCAGAAAGTAAAATTTATACGGGAAGTGGACGCTAATCCACATACTTAAAAAAAACAACTGAAATAGCTGCAGATTTAGGCATCGCTTACACCACACTTCTAAACGATTTCTTAAAAACTGGGTAGTAAAATTACAATGTCTACGGTAGTATTTCAGTATCAAATGTTCACTAATAAAGTGGTAAATGTAATGTATTTAGGAATCAAACTTTTAGATTCGTTAATTTACCACTTTATGACAGAAATAACCTGTATTCCGTATATCTTGTTCCTCAAAATAGATACAATTACAGTATTTTAATCATGGTATGACATGGTATCTAGATCTGATTTGTAAGTAATTTTCAGTTATACGTGTAACTCAGGTTCAACTGTATATCAAATACACAAAATCATAATCTCAGGGACACCTAGGTGTATTGCCCCTGCATCCCCACGTTAATTGGCCTTTCAAACGTCGCAGCAATGTCAATTGGCGAGTTGTTAATTTTTGACGTCACCGGGAGAGGGGATGGCAGTCCTGCCAATGGCAACGACTTACTCCCTTCAGTTCAGGGCAAGGTAGCTATCCATGAAGCATCTGATGGTCTGCGTCGAGAATGGCCTTGAGAATAACAACTTACTCCTGGCTCGTGTTCACAACACATGATGTACGCAACATGCATTGATGTGCTCACACAGCCGTAACAAACTGGCTCATTTCGGAATGAAATGCCATGCATTAAGTGCAATTTCGCGACCGAAATAGCTCCTCTATACCCAAGTAGGCTTGCGAATTCCGGGAGACTTCTTTACAGCCTTCAAAACCTTTAGATTAAAATGTTCTGGAAGGCTTCTTTCCTGAAGATCAGCTGTTAGTTGTTTGTGGTCTTGCTACAGTGAATATAAAATTGAATCAACTTGATCAAAACAACAGAGCAACCACAATTTGGAAGTAAGCAATACTTACTTTTGTTTTCCTGCGACTCAAAGAGTTCGAACTGGCCATGACAACAACACGAACACTGGAACGCACTTAAATGTGCTACGAACTAAATCTGTATAACGAAGCAAAATTGGGCGGAGGGAAATAAAGAAGTCTCTAGACTTTGACGTAACAATTGTTTTGTTTTCTGCAGCTCTTGCCGCAACAATGTGTTTAAACTTTCTATTTCTCCTTATTCCTCATTATCATGTCAGGTCTTCAATATTATTTCGAGGTTTAATTGTTTGGTTTGCAATAACAAATTTCTTCACTAGGCAAATGCATACTAAAAGAAAAATTTAAAAAATATATAATACGAAATCTCTTCTGTCCGGAAGACCAGGAGTGTGAGTTCGATTACCGAAAGGTTGGCAAGCCTACTACAGTCAACGGCAAAGATAATGGTAGGCAAATTGTCCACCGCTATTTTAACTACATTTGTATCCTACGTGTTGTTTTAAGGAATGAAACTATGTTGGTTAGAAGCAGGCATTGTTCTCTGCTTATTGACGTCATTATTTCGATTCATTGTCATCACAATGTGTAAGACAGACCGAATGAAAATGGTGGTGGACAATTCGCCTACTGTTTCTTTCGCCGTTGGATTTACAAAGATGGAAATCTGTCCCCAGTAGTTGTATTTACGGTGGGGACAGGACGAGAAAGTACGAACCCCTCTCCAGCAGATTTGCTACACTTAAAACTTGCTCAACATGCCCATATGAGTTTTTTGAGCAAGTGTGGAATCTTGTCTAATTCAAGATTTTTGTAAAAAATGCCCTCGGGAATTTTTCAGAAAGTACGAGCTCTTCAGATTGATTTGTGCATACTTACAAAAAGTTGCATCAGCCAGATTTTTGTCCATAAGCTTGTCAATTTTTGGCCATACCAGAAATTAAGCAAAAACCCATACATATACATACATATTTACTTCCAGTTTAAGTTTAATTGGACCCCAACCTCAATTTGCATATCTAATATTAAAACAATGTAATATGTAGAGCCTACCTCTAGAATTGCTCCGTATTTGCATGTTTCCCCTCTGTGGCAGTGTGCGCAATTCCCGAGACGGTAGTATTGATTTTTTTCCTCAGCGCCAGTATTTACAGAAATTCCCGATTATTGCATCAGCCAGTTATGCGAGAGTAACTGAGGGGAACAGATGTGTTGATACAGTGCTTCTCATACTTACAGGTTTAAATTCATATTGAACAATATAAAATCTGATATTTGTTGTAATCCATTCATATTTAGAGTCAAGCTTATATTTGTCCCAGCCTGTTATACATAACAAGGTTATTGCTATTCAAGATATGCATGTTTGTGCAGGCATTTGCGCCGGGTCAGTGTGAATGATTTTCCACTTGTGGGCTATTGGCTTTACAACCTGTCATAAGATTAGATTTGAATCCCAGGAAATTTTATATAAATACCAAAACCAAAAATATTAAGTGTATACACACATACACACATATACACATACAAATCACACAGCTGAACCCAACTGATATTTTTTATTCAGTATAAAGTTTTGAATTGAAGCCCAGGAAATTGTATATAATAAACAACAGCAAAAATGCCGAATCAAAAATATTGTAATCAGTGCAATAAAAATATATCCAGCTCTAATTGGGCCAAGCATCAAAAAATTTGTAATCCAGACAAATACAAAACTCCCACAAAAATTTGCCCCAAATGCAATAGAAAATATAACATGGAATATTTCACATATAAACATAAAGATACTTGCTCTGTACAGTCAGCAACACAACCATCTACATCTGGTCTGAAAAGAAAGCACGAAGCACCTCTTAATGCCAGAGCAGCAAAGCAGCCACGCTATGAACCTATCCGTAGCAGTTTTAACGGCCAATTAAGAGATCACCGGTTTGTATCAGAGCCAAGATGTGGCATTGAGAATTTTTGAACAGTGTAAATCCTGATCTGCAGGCAATTCTAAATGTACAAAATGGCTCTTATAAGCTCTCCCTTAAATTGTTTGTACAATATAAGAAACCAAACGGTACAAAATTTACACAGCCCCACATAACAGAAACTGTACCTGTATATTCAAATGCAAATTCAGACACAATAATAAGCAGCTTGATAAATCAACTGAATATTAAACACTCTGAATTTGCTGCAAAAGAGTCAGGATGGAGCCTATGCGGTTCATCACACAAGTTATATGTTAATATTTCTGAATTCAGCCCATTACAAGGATCTACATATGTGCCATTACCTGCCAATATCAAAAACAAAAGAGCCGTGGTCAATATAAAAAACACCGACCAGAAATGCTTTTTGTGGTGTATATTAGCTGCTTTGTATCCAGTTTCAAGGCATCCTGAGAGAATAAGTTATTACAAACAGCATGAACATATTTTTGACGATGTAATGGAGGGTTTAGAATATCCAATGTCAGTTCAGAATATTGATAAATTTGAAAAAAGGGCCAGGCACATCAATGGCAAACAATTATCTATTAATGTATTTATTTGTTCCACTGGCAATTGTCCGATAGCACCTCTCAGAATCAGTACATTTGATGATGAATCTGCTATTCCGATTGATCTGCTCTTAATTGAAGGGGATGGCACATATCATTACACTCTGATACATAATCTTGAAGCTTTGGTGAGAACACAACTAGACAAATATAAAAAAATATTTAAGTTGTGCAGAAGATGTTTAACTGTATTTGATGGTCAAAAAATGGTGAAAGGGGTTCGGGAAGAGAGTGCAGAAATTGCTAAAAACAAGTTAATTGAGCATCTGAAATACTGTGGCAACCATAAACCTGTTCATATGGTGATGCCCAATCCAAGTGAAAATTGCAAATTCAAAAAGTATGAAGCCTTGTTGGAACACCCAGCACATATTGTCTGTGATTTCGAATCGAACCTCAAACCTCTTGCATTCTGTAGCCCAGATCCAGAAGAATCTTCAATTACACCGTACCAGCAACATGAACCTTCCAGCTTTTGTTGTATGGTTGTACAGGATGGTGTTGTTATTAAAGAATATTCATACAAGGGACCAAATGCCATCAAAATATTTGCACATAGAATAGAAAATGTGTGCCGTGACATAGCATCTAACATCTTATTAAAATCAAAACCCATGTTGCCTTTAACAGAGGAACAGATTGAAGATTTCAACAATGCAGAAAAATGCCCGGTATGTGATTCTGAATTTTCAGATACAAATATCAAGGTTCATCACCATTCTCATACAGATGGTAAATTCTTAATGGCCCTGTGTAATAGCTGTAATATTAAGATCAAGAGACCAAGATTTGTCCCCATATTTTGTCATGGAGCATCCAATTATGATTTCCATCATCTGATCAGGTACGAGGGGTTTGACAAGCAGAATTTAAATATTTTAGCTGAAAATGATGAGAAATATATATCTATTAGCAAGATAATTAAAGTTAATGGTGTTTCTATTCAATTAAGATTTCTTGATTCTTACAGATTTTTATCTGCTAGCCTGGCTACACTGGCCTCTCAATTATCTGATGATGACTTGAAAATCACACGTGCATTGTTTCCAAATCAGGACCTGAAATTAATTAGGCGGAAGGGTGTATATCCATATGACTATGTTACAGATTTTTCTAAATTTGATGAGTGTTCCCTGCCACCACAAGAAGAGTTTTACAGCAGAATCAGAGGATCTGGAATCACTGATGAAGATTATCACCATGCCAAATTGATGTGGAACAATTTAAAATGCCAGACATTTGGTGATTACCACATGGCTTATTTGAAACTTGATGTCACCCTCTTAGCTGATATACTGCAAGCATTCAGAAAATCTTCCATGCAAAATTATGGACTGGACCCAGTGTATTTTTACAGTGCCCCGGGCCTAGCATGGGCCGCAACGTTTTTGAATACCAAAATGCAATTGGATCTGATCCACGATCAAGATATGTATCTGTTTATGGAGAAAGGTATAAGAGGAGGGATGGTGCAATGTTCCCAGAGATATGCCAGAGCAAATAACAAATATATGCCTGATTATGATCCAGCACGGCCATCAAATTATATAGTGTATGTAGATGCAAACAACCTCTATGGTCACGCCATGATGCAAAAACTGCCATATGCAGAGCTTGAATGGGTTGAAGATTTCAATATTGAGGATCTTAAGGACTTTGATGACAGTGACAGTGGCCTCATCTTAGAGGTTGATCTGACAATTCCAGATAATTCGCACAATAAATTTTCTGATCTGTCCCCAATTCCCGAGGTTAAGTGCTCACCTGGCTCTAAACAGAAGAAGCTCATGATGACTCAGGAGCCGAAACAGGGATATGTTATATATTACAAAAACCTCCAGTTCCTGATGAAACATGGTGTTCAAGTACCCAAAGTTAGAAAAGTTTTGAGGTTCAGGCACTCAGAATGGTTGAAACCATACATTGATACAAACACGGAGCTTCGAACATCTGCAAAGAGCCAATTTGATAAGGGCTTGTTTAAATTGATGGTAAATTCAGTGTATGGCAAAACAATTGAAAATGTCAGGAAACATACCGATGTTAAAATAATTACTGACCCCAGCCGGAGCAAAAAATTGGTTGCAAAGCCCAACTTCAATTATAGAAGAATTTATGATGAGTACATGGCACTTTTCAACATGATGAAAACAAAGATCAAGTTTGATAAACCTATTTATGTAGGGGCTGTGATATTGGAATTGTCCAAATTACATATGTTAATATTATATTATGATGTGCTGAAACCTTTTTATGGTGATCGTGTAAAATTATTGTACATGGACACGGATAGTTTTATTCTTGATATTCAAACAGAAGATGTTTATCAAGATATGTTACAGCCTGAATTGTTTCAATACTTTGATACCAGTGAACATACAAAGATTCAACACCACCACAACAAAAAGGTGCCTGGCAAGTTAAAAGATGAGACACTTGGTGATGTTATTGTGGAATTTGCTGGGTTAAGTGCCAAGATGTACAGTTTTAAAACATGTAGTGCTGTTGTCAAAAAAGCCAAGGGCGTTGGCAGAGTAACTGTTGAAAAAGAGCTTGTATTTGAAGATTATAAAAATTGCATCAAATCACAGAGTTCAATTAGAACATCAGAAAATAGAATTCAGAGTGAGGATCACTTGTTGACTTCAAATGTTGTAAGAAAAGTGGCCCTGGACCCACATGATGATAAGAGATGCATTTTATCATGTGGCATACATACTTTACCTTGGGGGCATTGTGATTTGAAAAATGGGATTCAATGCCCAATTACAGAGCATGATTTGAAGTAAATAAACATGCCTATGAACTTATTTGGGTTCAAGAAACAAGCTATTATGGACCTGCCGACACCACAACCCTCTTCTGATATGCTGTCTAAACTGAGTGGCTTGTTAATTATTCATCTGAACAGCATATTTACAGATGATGATGATGAAACAGGCAAAACATTGTACATATTTAACAATAATTTAAATCATTACCAATTACCTGTAGGTGGGCAATTGCAATTTATTACAACCCCCGAGGGTGATGTCAAGATTTCAGTAGGGAGAAATATTTACAGAATTAAGCACTCAAACATGGTTTCTGGCACTGTTTATACTGTTTCTGCTGGTGACTGCTTATATATTGAGGTCCCTGGGTCATATGACAAGCTTATACCCTTTTTTATAGAATTAAGAATCAGATACTCTATAATAAATAACCATTAAAAGAAAATGCCTAATGATATATTTGGCCATACAAGACATGAAGATCACAGTGATGAGATTCTGATGCTTGATGTCAGAGTCAAGAAATTAAGAAGTGATTTACAAGCTTTACAAACCACACTCAATGCCAGTCTTCAATTAGAAATTACAAATTTACAATCACAATGCATGGACCCTCTTCTTAAAATTGATTCCGAACTCAAAGTGCTGCTTCAGAAATATACTGATTTGGCCACATTAGATAATTTTCAAAGTTTAGAAGAAGCTGTAGCAGCTCTTCAAGCCAAATTTAAGACCCAGGCCACCAACTCCGAGCAATTGAAACAGCAATTGGAAGAGCAGATAAATAATGTCCAGACACAGCTCCAAACAATTGTCAAAAGCATAAAATCACAGGAAGATTTTGATCTAGTCATTTCCACTCTAAAAGAACAGATTCAGTCACTCCAGATACCTAATCTGGATCCTCTGAACAATGCCATAGCCGAGGTTAAAGAAAAAATTGAGACACTTGAAAATTTTATGAACAATTTGCCATCTTCTGATGCTTTGAGTGCAATAACTCGGAGTGTTGCCAACATCAAGCTGCAACTCGAAACATATGAAGATTTTGGAAAAATTCAAAGTACCATAACCCATCTTGAAGGTACAATAGCAGCAGTGCAAAGTGATTTGGCAAATGTACTAGAATCCCGCCTGCCCGGGATTGTAGATACACTTGTCAGTGTCCAGCAACAAATCACAAAGCTTGAAAACCTCAACACTGAATCTGAGCTATCTCATTTTCATCACTTGATAGATGATATCCAAACAAAACTTGAAATTTTACAACAATCCACACCCACTCAGGCAGATATAGCCCTGCTCCAAAATGCTATGCAAAATGTGGCTGATGCATCTGAATTAAATAATGTGAAATTGGCACTTGAATCTTTGCAAAATACAGTATCAAATCTTCCTACATCACAGGAACTTAAAAATATTAAGAGGGCAGTGAATCGCATATTGAAATCAGAAGATATCAAGAATATCCAGGCAGAGATCAAACAACTCACTCAGACAGTGGCCACTCTACCAACCAATCAACATATTAATGAACTGCATGCCCTGTTTGAGGATATCAGAAGACAGGTCCATGATCTTACTGCTCAAAATTCAAAATTGGCAGTTGTTGAAAATTTGCAACAAATTGTAGCTAATATCAACCAACAGCTAGGGACCATGGAATCCAATCAAGCAAATGCTCTGTCTGTTTTTGCCACCCAGCTTCAAGAGATTGTGCAACAATACAAGAAACTTATTGTGGACATAAAAATCAAGCCAGGCCACGATGATGTTGTTAGGACCATCAATGAGCACCTTGAATCTGTAACAAGCAGATTGCTTACAGCAGAAAAGGAAATAACAGGCATAATCGAGAATCCAAAACATACAGTAATTCTTGAATTGTACAGCATCCCCAACAAAGAATATGATTCACCATTTACACCAGGCGGCAAAATATATATGCTGTCCCCTGCTCAATTTTATTACCAGTTTTTTGTTGGGGGCACACTGAGACCAATCAAGATCAAATATTGGCATCAGCCACAGGCACACCACTACCCCACCTTATCAATAACAAATGCTGAGAACAAAGTGAAAATCACCAGTGTAGAGTTAGAGGATTTTACAGACCCCAATACATTAGAAACAGCCTATACTGAAGATGATGGCACTTTGGAATTTAAAATACAAATAGGGGACAAATTATATTTAGAAAATCCTGCAGTATCAGCTGCTGAACACCCCATAGTTGCAATATTCTTGTTTACATATTATGTCTAGACAAATTATTGTTGATGAATTACACAGACAGGCCCGACATAATTATAAGAGACTGCCAGTAGTCACAAAGGGCATAGATGATTTATGGCAAGGGGACTTGATTGAGTTGTCAAGTGGACAGTTGAAAAACTTAGACAAAATCAACAAGGGCTACAAGTATCTACTCACTGTAATAGATACATTTTCAAAATTTGCCTGGGCTGTGCCACTCAAATCCAAGACTGGGGTATGTGTTACAGAAGCCATCAGGACAATCATCAATCAGAGTGGAAGATCACCGCGCTATTTGCAAACAGATAATGGCAAAGAATTTTATAATTCTGTGTTCCAACAATTTATTAAAAGCCAGGCAATAAAACATTACTCGAGTTACAGTGATCTCAAGGCCTCAATTGTAGAGAGATTCAACAGAACCTTAAAAAATCTTATGTATAAACAATTCACCCTCCAAGGTAATTATAAATGGATTAATATTCTTCCAGAACTTCTACATAAATATAACAACTCGGTCCATTCCACAATCAACATGAAACCCTCTGAAGTAACTTCATCTGATGAGCAAAAATTGATCAGGACTGTTTATTATCCTAGATACCAGCCAACAACAAGAAAGGCCAAATACAGGGTGGGTGATCAAGTAAGAATCAGCAAATATAAGCACTTATTCAAAAGAGGCTTTACAAGAAACTGGAGCACAGAATTATTTACAGTGGTTCAAATTAAACCCGGGACCCTTAACACATATATAATAAAAGATCATCGAGGAGAAATTCTCAAAGGCAGATTCTATGAACAAGAACTCAGCAAAACTAAACAGCCTGACACATATCTCATAGAAAAAGTCATCCGCAGAAAAGGCAACAAGTTATTTGTCAAATGGTTGGGTCATCCGGAAAACAGCTGGATCGATGCAGACAAAATAATAATATGAGCACCTGGGATGTTATAAAAAGGCTGCCAGAACCTGAACAACAGAATAAGAGAAATGGCAACTTGCTGCCTGATAATATTAGGTGTCTTATTGTTGGGCCATCTGCTTGTGGTAAAACTACACTAGTAGTTGATAATTTTTTATTGGCACCCAACTGGTTAGACTGGAAAAACAGGCACTTGTATGTCTTCTCTAAGAGCTTGGAACAATTAAAATATCAGCAGCTGATGGAGCTATATGATGGATTGGATATAGCCACTTTTGAACCAGATGTTAAGCCACTCCATGAATGTCTCGATAATTCTGTTGTTGTGTTTGATGACATTATACTGGATAATCAAAACAAGGTTAGAAATTTCTTTACACAGGGCCGACACAAAAACATTGATTGCTTCTACCTGGCACAGACTTTTTCTAAAATACCGAAGCAACTGATCCGAGACAACAGCAATTTTATATGCGTGTTTCATCAAGATCATACCAACCTCAAACACATACATGATGAATATGTAGGTGGGGACTTGAGCTACAATGATTTTTCCAAGTTTTGCAGCAGGTGCTGGAATCAAGACAGTTATGGGTTTGTCACAATTGATATGACAAGAACACCCAGTAGTGGCAAATACAGAAATAAAATCAACAATTTTCTAGACGTTGAGACGTATATAAATAACCATGAAACGACCAGTCATTGATGATCTTAAGTTAAGAGATTATCTTGTAAAAAGATTTAAGGGATGGAAATCAGAGAACCGAGGAATATATGAAAAACACAAACAAACAGAACAGCCTGTAATTGATGCTATTAATAATTTAGGTAAGAATATCAAAACTGTTACAGAGCAGAATCAAGATTTGATCACGGAGCTTGTACCTGTAGCTGCAAGGAACATATTAGATTATCCATTCACACCACTTTCCAGTATTCATACACCTAGTCCTATTGCTCCTAGAAGAATCGAAGCTACTCAGGATCCTATTGAATTGGGTCTTCTTGCTCAAAAATATTTAACCACACCTAAAGACAACAAAGATGAGGTGTTTGGCTTATATGCTGACACAGAGCTTGATGGGAGCATCATACATAGAATTGGCAACTTCAGAGTAACATTTATGGGAGATGATCTGATTGTTTATTCAGAATCTCGTCTCGGAGAAAAAGGTGCTTTTGTTAAGTACCCCGGAACACCTGGGTTGTGGGAACTGATGACTAGGAAGAGACCTGGCAGCTATACAGATCAAGATTATGAGCATTACAAAGAAATATTAATAAAATCAGATGCTCTATACCAGAACAATGATCCCACACAAAAAAGAGTCAAGTCTAGCAGTGGGGCAAAATACAACAACTTAATCAAGCCCATATGGTCACAGATCAAGACAGGTAGTGGAATCAAACATTACAACACCCTGCCTAAAGAATTTGTGTGGGTTGATGATGTCAGGAAACTTGTAGATAGGTTGCTGGTCATAGCTGGGGAGGAAAATGCTGGGAACCACAATTTTTACAATGAAAAGGTTGGAATTATGGACATGATAAGCACAAAATTGTCTAATTTTATAGTGAATGACCCTAAGGGGATTGGATATCTGATAAAAATTATTAATACTCTACCACCTAAATTTTGGAATATTTCTGAGGGTCGGGGGTTGGTTAATGACATTATAAACAAGCTGCCATTTGAACTACACATTCCAGGCTATCAGTATTGTGGTCCAGGCACAAAATTGGACCATAGATTAAACAGAGGGGATCCTGGTGTTAATCCCCTAGATGCTGCTTGCAGAGACCATGACATTGCATACAACACACATTCTGATCTTGACAAGAGACATGTTGCAGACAAGAAATTAGAAGAGGCTGCATTTGGTAGATTTGTAAGCAAAGATGCTTCTTTAAGTGAGAGAATATCAGCATTGGGGACCACCATAGCTATGAGCACCAAACAAAAACTGGGGTGGGGGTTGTGAACATGTATATAATAAACCTACAATGAAGGCCAAGGGTGTTATGTATCAAATACCTTATGCAGGTCTCAAATCTCTTAAAACTATTGATAGTCTTTTAACCAAAAAGCAGCGCAAGAAAAAAAGCTCTTGTCTTGCAAAGGGACATGGTATGAAATTGTTGCTTAGTACCCCCCAATTAAAAAAATTACAACAATCTAGAAAAAAATCACATGTGGGGGGTTTCATATTTACCATCCCTGCCATCTTAGCTGCTCTCGGGGCTGTTGGGAGCTTGGCTGGGGGATCAGCTGCCATAGCAAAAACAGTAATAGATGCCAAGAAAAATAGGGCAGAATTAGATGAGCAGAGGCGCCATAACCTGGCCATGGAGAAAAAAGGCAAAGGTGTTAAGAGAGCCATGAGTAAGTTTAAAAAAAACAAGAGCCGCTTACAAACCAAGATATTGAAGCTTTAATCAAGCCACTGGGCATCAAACATTTTAGAGGTGTGTACATGTCTGATTCTTTACCGGAGCAACCACTCAACAAAGAGTGTGGCATTGTTAATTTGGATAAGTACAAAAATCAGGGCACTCACTGGATTTGTTATCTTAAATATTTAAAAAATGAGGCATTTGTGTTTGACTCATTTGGAGGTGTTCCACCTGAAAATTTAGTAAAATATCTAAAATCACCTAATCTTTATTACAATAATGCCCGTGTTCAAAATTTCAAAGATGTTAATTGTGGACATTTGTGTTTATCAGTTCTCAGATATATGTCTCAAATAAATAAACAATCAATTGAAGATTTTCAAAAGGCCTTGTGGTATCTGAAACATCATGGGGGTATTTCATCTCACCAGCCAAAATTCAATATTGAAACTCAAATTGCATGATGACATAGTGTATCCCAAAACAATAGCCCTCAGAGCATTTTACGGCATGTACCTAATCCCCAATATTACACACCACAACAACAAAATTGCAGTAGGGGATCAAAAAATTGTCATCACTCCAGGGCAATATAATCTGTCCACTCTAAATGCTCAATTACCCAGAGGTGTAGTGTTAAGTCAAAATTCTGTCACTCACAGAGTAGAGATTGTATCTGCTACAGAAACAGTGGATCTGGGTACTATAGGAGAGCTGTTAGGCTTTGAGAACAACACAAAACTTGAAGCGGCCATCAAACACACTGCTATGAATATACCTAAATTCTTAGCCATAGAGACTCTAAATATTCACTGTAATGTGGCCGAGGGTATGATCACCAAATCAAATGGCATGGGCACTCACAAACAAACCGGCATCATTGCAACATTCAAACCTAATTCCGAATTCATGGAGCCCATCATCTACAATCCATCCCCAACATTATATTTTCCTGTGTGCCATAATAGAATAGATTACATCGAGTTGATGGTCACTAATGAAAAAGAAGAATTAGTTGATTTTGCTGGAGCCACAACAACTGCTATCATAGAGATTAACATTTAAATAAAAATACATACGATGGAAAATATTGAGAGTTATGAGCTACAATCATTCCCCCCAAACAGGAGGACATTTGCAAATTTAAATCAACCCAACACAGAGATAGAGGTGGATCTTGATGTAGGGGACGGCTTTATACACCCTCACAGAGCAGATCTCTACATCAAATTTGATGTTGTAAAGCTCGATGGTACAGATTACCCTGCAAATTCAAATATAAGACTGGTAGACAATTTTGTGCCGCATCTGTTCTCTGAAATTGAGATCAGAAAGCATGGCGTTGTTATAAACAGAATAGATTATCCCGGCATTACCTCCACAGCTTTGGCCACACTAAAATTATCCAAAACCGAGGCTTCATACTACCAAATAGGTGGATTTGAGGCTGGTGATAAAATATTAACCAAGAGCCACACAGTGCTGTTTCCCATGCGCCTGTTGCCAGGATTCTTCTCGGATTACAAGGAAATTATGTGGAAGGGCGGTTTAAGAATTACATTTAGAAGAGCTGCAAATGATAATAATGCTTTGATGAGGTACAGCACATTAAACCCTACAGGGGAAGCTCTGCCCAATACCCTACCTGATGAGGGCAAGTGCATTATTCAGACTATGGAGCTAAGAATTCCAGTTGTTGAATATGAAGCCAGTTACGCTCTTAAATACAAAGCTGATATCCTAAAAAATCCACAGGTTCCTCTGCAATTTTACACATATCAATGCGTACAGAAGGTTGCCTCTGGTACTTATTATGAATTTGATGCCACAAATTCATTCTCCAGTATTCAATTTGACATGCCCGATTTTGTGGTAGTACTGTTTCAGACTGGGAGACACAATAATCAGGAAAAAAATTCAAGTAGATTTGATAACTGCAACATCAAGAACATATATCTTAAAAATGGTAGAAATGAGGTTTTTCCTAGAGAAAATTACAATTTAGACATGTCCAAGGATGATTTTCTTAAATTATATGAAGCTTTTTCGGCTTTCAAGCGCGTCACTACTGGCAGTACTGACCTGTATTATGCACCAGATGAATTCAAAGCACGGAGACCCATGTTTGTCATCAACACTTCAAAAAGAAAACAAGTTGTGGTTAATGACAGGACAAACATTAAAATTATCTGTGAATTCCACGAGGCATTACCTGAAAACACCATTTGTAGCGTCATTCTCATAGGTGAAAAATCATATATTTATGATGTAAGAAATGAAAGAGTCACGGAGCAGTTCTAGAAGCACGATTCAGGGCTTCCCCCATGGCGCAGTAGTAGCATCATTGCCTTGTAATCAAGGGGTCCCGGGTTCGATACCCGGTGGAGGCACAAGTGGTTCGGATCCCACTTTAAAACTGTAGGGCCAGTCCCGATTAGCCTTACTGTGCATAAAATGGACTTAAAACAGCAACTCGAACTAGAAACACAATTCAAACACAAAGGCCCTTTGGATATAAAACAATACTTTACCGTCAGAAAATATATTACCTCTGCTCATAGCAGATACCTACCCATGCCAAAAGTTGAAATACGGAAATATTGCAATAATTATTCTGTAAGTTACAGACTTATGTACAATAAGACCAAGCCTAAATGCAATTCAGTTTGCAATGACAATATCCATAAAGGAATTTCCTCAATATGATGGATGGTCCCTAAAAGGGTGCATAGTGTAGATAAGAATTTCTCTTTGAGTTCCATGACAAATGACATGTAATTTCCCTCGGAAAAGGCACAGTAGAGGTAATATCAACAGATATAATCACTCAGGCATACAGAAAGAAGGCAATTACTATTTGATGATGTTATTTCTCTCTGAAAAGACGCAATATAGATTATATCTGTTGGCATACAACTCACGGGCATGCAATAATTTATTGTTGGCCGAAACATGGGACTGATCAAAAGATTGGAAAGAACATGCAATATTTACCTGACCTCCATTCTATTGTATTGTATCGATCAGGCAGTTTCGGCCGTATTGTTGAGCCGATATTTCACCCAGATAACAAAACTCTGGTGATTCTTAATAGAGAATAATTTCGCTCTGTTGTATAACATTTTTACCAAATTTAAGATCTGGGAGCTATCAACTAGCTCAAAATCTCGCGTATGGAATGCCACATCTCTCAGGACTCGAACCCAAAGTCCCTTGTTTACAAAACAACAATATTAACATTTTGCCATCAGATTTTATGAGGACTCAAACCCGAACCTTTTGATTACAAGGCAATGCACCACACTCCACTCAGTCTCAGAACCCAATAGATATCAATTCAAGATTCCTGGGATTTTGACAGAAAAAACATACTATAAGCTTAATTTCTGGTATGGCCAAAAATTGACAAGCTTATGGACAAAAATCTGGCTGATGCAACTTTTTGTAAGTATGCACAAATCAATCTGAAGAGCTCGTACTTTCTGAAAAATTCCCGAGGGCATTTTTTACAAAAATCTTGAATTAGACAAGATTCCACACTTGCTCAAAAAACTCATATGGGCATGTTGAGCAAGTTTTAAGTGTAGCAAATCTGCTGGAGAGGGGTTCGTACTTTCTCGTCCTGTCCCCACCGTAAATACAACTACTGTCCCCAATAGACAAATCGTGATCAAAACTCGTTCCAACGATGACGTAATGTGATCAGGCATGTACAGTGGGATCCACTAGTATTGCTCGGCAAATTGTCCATGACTATTTTCATTAATTTTTCTCTTAGATCCTGTGTGTTTTTAAGCGATTATTTTTTATGTATGCTGGTGCAGAAGTTGTCAACAGCTTGTTTTGAGTTTTCTATTAATTCTTGAAGATCTTATTGGGTCAAATAAAGTGTACGAACATGGTGATGGACAATTTGCACGGTAATACTCATGGATCCCACTGTACATATGTAGAAATATATTTCAAGATGGTCCCGAACTAAGTGTCTCAGAAATAAAATAATATAAATGTTTAAATTAATACGTTAATATCATTTATAGGTTTATTCATAATATGTAAATTAATACTGTATTATTTCATCAATCTTCCACGTACTTGTATAGGTAACGAAATGTGTTCCCTGCCAACTCTCGTGTGCCGATATCAGAAATGGTCTCCAATAGGTAGAAAAACGGTATAAGAATATAGATTAACAGGACGTATTCATTATCTAGCTTACGTGTTGATAAGATCGCCAAATTTGTAAAAACACAGGAATTAATGTCAAAAAGATAAAGAATTGAATGTTTATTGAATAACAAAAAAGGATGTTAGATCCAGTTGATGAAAAGTAAAATTCCTGGGGCTGACTCGCCCCAAGGATGCTAAATTCCAAGCACCTTGCAGTTGAGACATTCCTTAGACTATGTTCAATGTTTCAGATTTAAAAATAAGGTCCGATTAATGATTTCATTCACCTCCACAATTTATTTATAACTTAGATATATGCAACACAACTGCTGGAATTGATTGATTTAGTTTATTTTACTTCGCGTTTTGTGCCTCTTGGCTAATTTGCGAAGATGGGGATGAGTGATGAAATGATGAAATTGATGAATGGACATTCACAAACAACCAAGCACGACCGGGATTCGAACCCGGGACCCTTGGCGTCGAAGCGCGATGTGCTAACCACTCGGCCACAGGGTCGGGCACAACTGCTGGAATTGAAAATATATCCAAGGGAGTTACCTGCTAAATCAAATATTTAAAAATCCTTTCAAACGTTTAATTATTTGTAGCAGAGCTCCGTGGAGGGGTGGCTAGAGCGCGCTACGACGCCAGGGGTCTCGAGTTGCTCGACCAATGAACGCGAGAGGAGAAAACGCGGCTGCAGCTACCAGCAGTTTGCAGCAACGCTCAAACCACTTGCTCTCTCTCTCTCCCCTGTACCGCTATGCACGGCCTTGCTACACATACTCCCGAGACAGTGTAACTCAATTGATGCACTAATTTGAACAATATCGAGTACCACGTGTAATTTAACAGCTATTCTAAAAACACTGATACACAGAACGTCATACCCTCAAATGCCAAAGAACGTTGGTGATTGGCTGCGCATCACGTGGCAAATGACGAATCCCGGAATAATTGAAATTATATTGGAAAACTGCGCACAAATCCCGAGGGAGGCTTCCCCTTTAATCCCTAATTGGCATGCAGGAACACGCCAGCGCCAACGAGGGTACGGTGTGAAAAGCGAGCATCGGATGGCCTGTGGGACAACCAGGCCCGTAGCTAGGCAGGGGCCAGGGGGGGGGGGCTGAGCCCCCCCTGGCATTGTCGTCAGCCCCCCCTGGCGTTGTTGTCAGCCCCCTGGTATTAGGTAAAACTATTGCATAATTTGTTTGCCGTGACAAGTGAAAATGTAGAGTGTGGATATTATTTGCTCATAACTTGATAGAATGATAAATTCACAGTACATGAAGAGCAGCTATCACATTTGTTCATCTTGTTTATAAACCGAAGTTTAAGTAACGGGAAGTATTTAGAAGGTTCTCCAAATTTCTTCCACAGGGGATCTATGCACCTTCGCTCCCCCTCTTTCGGCTTTCCCTTGTAACAGGTCCTTTCCATCTGCATCAAAGGTCATCGGCTCCCAAGTTTTGCGAAGGGAAGTTTTATTGCCCGGTCGGGGGTGGAATATAAGGGCTTGCCCATGCCCTGTCGGGGAAAAACATTGACAAAGACTCTTTGTAGAGTTCTTAATTCGTGTAAAGAAGGTTTCGCGTTTGCGCGGGTGTTATTGTGTTTCGTATCTTCGTAAAACTGATTCGTGTGATAGTGAGTGTTTTTAGTGACGAATAATATAACCATGTTTTGTCCTTGGTGTGTAGTGTTGTGATATTTTAACGATTCCCCAGCACCATGGATAAATTTATAATTCGTAAAAAAACATCTGAATCTTTGACCACGGCGACCACCGTACGTACTCTTTCCCCAAATACGGCTGCCTCCAATCAAGAAGAGGATTTCTTGCCTACAGAAGTAAAGGACATTTCCAAACCAGGTGAGGAAATTAAACAGCTAAAACTCAAACATTACCCCCGAAATGCTGATGGACGGTGTTTTCAAAGTGACTGGTTTAAAAGGTTCAAATGGTTAGAGTATTCACAATTTTTAGATGCAGCATCCTGCTATGCTTGTAGACAATATCGGCCTTTCGGATGCAAAGAAGTGGCCTTTACATCTAAAGGTTTTAAGAACTGGAAGGCAGCTCTCGATAAAACCAAAGCAGGGCTAGTGAAACATGATGCGACACTTACACACATAGAAGCAATGTCAAGGTGGGCAGAAAAGCAAAACCGTTCGTTGGTGGGAAAATCTATTTCTACACTAGTCAATCAGAATGTTCTTGAAAAGAATCAATATTAAATCAAGAGCATTTCTGAAGTTATTCAGTTCCTTGCAATAAACGAATTGCCTCTTAGGGGAACGCACCACTTAGAAGAACATGAGGAACAAAGCCTGTTTCGAAATCTTTTCGAGTTCACGCTTCGAAAAGATGAGAAACTGGCAGACTGTTTTAAGCAGGTGCCTAAAAACGCATCTTACTTGTCCCCTGAAATTCAAAATGACATTATTGAAATAATGGCTGACATCGTACGTGAAAACATTGTTAGTGACATTAACAGTGCAGATGTTCCTTTGTATACTTTGCTTGAAGACGGTACACGAGATAAAAACAACAGAGAAAACGTAGCCATAGGAATCCGCTATGTAAAGAATGGGACAGTCATGGAATCAATTCTGTGCATAGAAACACTGTCAGCTTTTGATGCAGAGTCTTTTGCAGATCTAACACTAAATATTTTTCAGAAATATGGTTTGGATAGTGCGAAATTGCTCAGCCAGTGTTTTGACGGGGCTTCAGTTATGAGTGGAAAGAAAGGGGGTGTGCAAGCTTTAATCCAGCAACGGCTTGGGCGTCTAATTCCTTACGTTCATTGTTTTAACCATCGGTTACATCTGGTAATTGTTAAATGTGTGGATGAAATTTCTCCAATTAAACACTTTTTCGAACAGAGTTCCATGTTGCACAATTTTCTAAAAAAGGGAAAAGTTGCCATGTTATACGAGGGGAGAAGTCTTTCGCGACTTTTAGAACAACGTTGGTCAGGACATTTAAAAATGACGAGAACAATATTTGAAAACTACAGAGATATAATTCATGTTTTGCAGTTGGTGAAAAATGGAAATTTTAACGGGGATGACGTAGCAGCAAGTGTTGGTTTGCTTGTAGTCATTAGCAAACCTCAGTTTCGGTTTTGCTTAGTGTTCATGAAAAAGATCCTTGAAATATTAAGCCCAGTTGATAAAATGCTTCAAGCACGTAATGTTCATTTGGATGCTGGTAGAAAGATGATTGAAGCTGCCACAGAAACATTAAGGGGCATGCGTCAGGAAGATGTGTACGAAGGCATTCTGCAAGAAAGTAATGTACTGCTAGAAGAGGATGGAATTAATGACGAGATTGTTGAGCACCCCACAAGAAAGAGAAAACGAAATACACGGTTGCAAGACTTCGTTATCACTGACGTCCTAGGAGAGGAAAAGCTCACATCTCTCACACAAATATTCTACGAATGTTTAGATCTTGTGCTAACAGAAATAAATAGACGTTTTACCAATAACGACGACTTATTGGAGGCTATATCATCGGCTGAGTCCCTTCAATTTAGCAACATTGAATATTTATCAGCCTTTGGAATCACCATTCCGTCAAAAGAGGAACTAACTGTTGCCAATGCATATCTCAAGAAACTGGATTCCCCTGATACTTTTAAAGAACTGTACAAAACTAGAATGGCCTACGAAGACACTTATGCTCTACTTGCTGGCATAAGAACTTTTGCATGCAGTACAGCGTTGTGTGAATCCACTTTCTCTGTGTTAACCCGCATCAATAGCCCTCAGAGACTGTCAATGTGCAGCAAGCGCCTCGCAAATCTTGTTTTTCTGGCATTTGAGAAGAAACGAGCATCGAACATAGATATGTCGAGACTGCTTCACAGGTTCAACAACATGAAGAATCGCCGACTCCAACTTTTTTAAGGCAGAGGTATGTACTGTAGTCACTATTATTGAATATTGTGCATTTTTCATATGCTAACTAACTAACTAACTAACTAACTCTCTAGCCTTCTTAAACCCGAAGGTTCATGGCTGCAGCAACACAGGCCTTCCATCTGTCCCTATCTTGAGCAAGTTCTACAGTATATACTCTTTTCCATCCCTACCGATTTCCTTTAAATCCATCTCAACGTTGTCCCTCCATCTTCGTCTTGGCCTTCCTACAGGTCTCTTACCATCAGGTTTCCCAACAAGAATCCTGTAAACTCCTCTTTCCTCTCCCATTCGTGCCACATGGCCTGCCCACCTAAGTCTTCTTGATTTGATTATTCTAATAATATCTGGACATGAATACAAATTATGTAGTTCTAAATTATGTAACCTTCTCCACTCACCTGTCTCCTCATCCCTTTTAGGTCCAAAGATTTTCCTAAGGATCTTATTTTCAAATACTCTCAATTTATGTTCCTCTTTCAATGTAAGGGACCAAGTTTCACATCCATATAATACTACAGGCAAAATTACTGTTTTGTATATTTTAACTTTTAGTTTCTTAGATATTAAACGAGAAGACAAAAGTTTATGAAGAGAGAAGTAACATGCTTTTTTCATATGGGATACAAATATTTGTGTAATCAAAAGTGTATGAAGTCTTTAGTAAGGAATGAGGTCAGCAGCATTCAATTAACACTTCGAGAGATGACCGTGTTTTAGAAGATATTGAAAAAGAGGGTATTATTTGTATTATATTTCTTTAATGCTTTATATTAACTTAATGACCCCCTGAACACACACAAAATAGCTTACCTTTATTTAATGTGAAACGTTTTTTTAAAAAGTCACCTGATAAACCGTGAGCCCCCCTGATAAACCCTGAGCCCCCCCTAGAGATCAATTCTAGCTACGGGCCTGGGGACAACTCCACCATGTAGAGAACGTGATAAGATACGGTTGTGTCCTAATTGCGAACAGTCCTATTTGCGAACACACAAAAGTGAGGAAATACTTTCATGTCCTAATTCCGAACACATGTAACAGAAAAACCTGTTTTCAAAAACTAATAAGGGTAGTGACCCAGAGAGACAGCTGGTTTGACTAGCAACAATAGCCAATCTGATCGACTTATCATGGTCCTCTACTTTGTAAAGCCTTCTATAGTCAATTCACCCTTTCAATCTAACTTCCGTGTTTAAATTTCTAGAAAACCCCTCAGTGCCAAAAGAGATGTGCAACTGCTCGAAGGTGTAAGTACAGTGTCATACGTTTTGAAATTTGAATTTTAAATTAATAATTATATTATTAAATGACGAAGCTCTTTTCAGTTAAGAAGTGTGCAGTATGTAGTCGTATATAGAAAATACGCCATACTTTTATTATTAAATTATTTATGCTTCGACTTTAATCATGTCGAATTATCTATGTTCCAACTAGGCACAGACCAGTCTCAAAGTCCCTTCAAAAAATCGTTAAAAAGGCACTAGAAGTGGAAGAGAAAGTTGTAGATCAAAAGGCAGAAATTGTGTTTGCAACTAGGACACTGCCCTTCGAGGTTAATCCTGTTTACGCAGCAAGTGTTCGCAATGAGGACTGTTCGCAATTAGGACGACACCTAAGATACACATAGAAGCTCATGTGGTTTTTCGGAACTGTGCAGTAGAAATGAGATTTTCAAAATTATATTTTTTGTTTCAATAAAGATCATACACGGTGGCATGGTCTTCCGTCTGAGGGTGCAGGGTTGAGGCCGAATCACATGGAACTGGACTTCAAATCCAGTCTGATTAGGTAAAAAAAAAAGAAAAGTGCCCCTTGCATACAGCACCGTGCCAAGAAGGCAATGGGGATGTGGGAGTCGAGTCCCACGCATTCTCGAGTTAGGCCATTTTGGAGGTGATGTGAACAGCACCAAGCTCCGACCGCCAGGGTTGCCCTCCAGGTACCCATTGAGGCCGGGTGTCTAAGAGCCGCTTTATGCGAGGACAAGGCCGTAAAAATTCTGACAGATCACCCACCCCGGGAATCGAACTTTGGTCTCCGCCTCGATTTTCTGTGTGTGTGTGTGTGTGTGTGTGTGTGTGTGTGTGTGTGTGTGTGTGTGTGTGTGTGTGTGTGTGTGTGTGTGTGTAATGGTAATTTTGCATGGTTTGAGTGATTGATTGATTTGTTTTACGTCGCTTTTTGTGCCGCTTTTGGCTAATTTACGAAGATAGGGATGAGTGATGATATGATGAAATTGATGAATGGACACTGATAAATATCCATGCCCAAACCGGGATTCGAACCCGGGACCCCTGGCGTCGTAGCGCGATGTGCTAACCACTCCAGAACGGGGCCGGCGGTAATCTTGCACGGAAATAATCACTGAAAACAGAAAAAAGTATAACAAAAATAAGTTCAAAATAGCATAAATTAAACTATTTGTTCTGATGGATACCCTAAAGGCATTCACTAAGTGGCGGACATTAGGGAAGCAGTTGCCCCAAACTTTTAGCAACTTTTGCCCCCGCACTATGGCCTCTACCTACCATGAGAAAACTGTTCTTGACCCCCAAGTTTTGGCACCCAATTGCTGCCACTGCCCACACTTGATGGGAGGGCATTTGCATTATATTGGGTGAGAAGTCTCTAGAAATGATAGTTTTCGATTTTCAAATCTTGGTTTACTTTGATGTTATTTATAAATACAGACAGTAGACGAACTCGATCGACCTATTAGTTCAAAATCGGACTATCCTGAATTTGCCATCGGAAAGGGTTAACACCAAAATGGGAATAAATTGAACTTTGCTGAACAAATCTGGAGCATGTTGGGGACAGGGCCGGTCATAGGGAGGGGCAACTCGTCCGAGGCCCCACGCCAGATATAAATAATTGTGAATTGTTTAATATGAGTTTGTCAGATGCTGGTGCTTCCAATTAAGCAACGAATCTGATTTTCTCTGACTTTATGGATTGTTTTGACACTTAAAAATATACAAACAATATTGCTGAAATTATATTCTAAACAAAGCGCTACATAAAAATAGTGTTCAAATGTTTCAATATAAAATAACAAATACGCACTGCATTTTCAACTATACAATGAAATCATGAAGTGAAAATATTGTATGAAATAATGTTAATTCACCACAGCGTCAAAATTCAATTAAAAGGAAAGAAATGCTTCTCTAAGAGATGATGTAGAATGGTATTGAACGTGATAAAAAAAATTACCACTTCGATAGTTGATTTCAACCTTCAACACATGCTGTTTATTGTTGTTTATACTAATTCAAGGACTTTGGAGTAAAACATGGGAAGTGATATTGTGGTCATTATTGAGTTGTAGATAAATTGTTTTCGTGTTGTGTTTACCAATTTCAGCACAGTTCAAATGAGTCCAAGGCAAATTTGGTCCAAGTTTCCTTTGTTTTATTGCGATTTCATCATGCTACCGCAGTGGCAATTTACGGGGAGCAATTTCCCCCCAGTGCCCTTGCACTATGCTAAATGTTATCTACAAAGGAAAATATACTGTCTTTGCCCCCCTAGATTTGGCACCTTTTCCCCCCATTTTGGTATCCAATCGCCGCTGCTACGAATGCAATTTTAACATGGTTCGATTTCGATTTACTTCTGTTAACACATACTGCAGAGTTTTAGAGATTATTTAAGATTTTGTTCAATATATGCTTTCGTAGTTAGGTTAGGCAGACCATGTTTGGTTCTCTTAACATTAAAATAAAGTCCCTAAATGCATTCTACTTAGATTCCGATTTACTTCTACATTAATTCCTACTAGTCTACGACACTTACAGTCGTTTGTCAATGGAAAATACATTGTCCATTGGAAGCGCGCATGTTTGCGTAGCCCTAAGGTAATTTTTACGTTTTCTTCGTTTGTTTGTTTTCAAGATTAATAACTTTTTCGAAATACAAACAATGCTCATTACTTTAAGGAAGGTTCAAATTTCGTGTGACAATGATTACCAATATTCTACGATAATTAGTCTTCCTGCTAGGAGAATTTGAAAAAAATCATAAAACAATCTGAACCGTTACCGCAAATTGCATGACATGACAATTACACGAGAAGGTATGACTTGAGATGACCGGAGCCCTCTCCGATTTTCTTCATATTTAGCATACTCACTAATTGAGGCCTCCTAATCACGAATCTGAAGTTAAATTGCGAACCATTGGCGCTAGCCTCACGAACCATTGGCGCATAGTTAGGTTAGGTTAGGCAAACTTAGTTAAAATTTGGTGTCGTAGTAGTATCAGGAATATATATATATATATATTTAGTTGTGAAACAGAAAAATTCGCGAAAATCGACAGTTTCCATTCCGAAAACTAACACCTTATTTTGCAATTTCTAGACGTTTCAGACAAATTTTAACTTCAGATTCGTGATTAGGAGGCCTCAATTAGTGAGTATGCCAAATATGAAGAAAATCTGAGAGGGGTCCGGTTATCTCAAGTCGTTCCCACGAGAAAATTAAAGGATGGCTTTTTTTTTACTTTGTAACTCGGTTATGACTAAAATGTCACCATGTTGTACTCTTGAACTTTGGACTTGTCTTTGGGGGTGGGGGGCAGAATCGAACTTGGGGCTTGTCTTTGGGTGCACAATCCAACTTTGGGAGTCTCTTTTTTAGGGGGGCAATCGAACTTCGGGCTTACCTCTTTGAGGGGGGGGGCATGATCGACAACTTTTTCCATCCGATGCAAAGAACCTCCAGGGGTATTTTACAAAATAGCTGTTACATTTGCGAAATCATAAGAGTATACTATTTAGTTCTTCGTTCCTCAGGTTCCAGGAGGTTGACGAAAGTCCACTTTAACTTGTAAAGTTTAATAAAGCTGAAAATTTTGGGGACGGGGCAAGTGGCTCTCTTGTCCCCCAAGTTACACATATGCTGTTGTTCATGGACGTCATGAAGGGGGAGCAAGGGAGGCCACGCCCCCCTGGGGAATCTAGTCAACCAAAATTTTACATATTTCACACAATTTCATTTCAGGGACATGGTAACTTTAAACCGAATACATGCTTTTTGAGAGGACATTATTATTATGGGGGAAATGTGCCTCGATTGCCCCCACTGGAAAAGATACCTCGCTTGGCCCTCCCTTGCAAAATCCTGCGGACGTCCATGTTTATATTGGGATTAGGCTATATATGACATCTGTTCGGACTGAAAGACATAAAACTCATATTCTCAGGCCTCTGAAAATGTTCGGCTATAGGCCCCGCGTATACCGGTCCCAGGTCGGCTCTGGTTGGGGGGTTTGTTAATAAAAGCCTGGATTGGACCACTTCATATGGGTTGGCCCTATAGTATTTAACACAGACACCCGACCCATTTTTAATCAACCTGCTCATTCTTCTGTTCTCGTCTCTCACCTCACACAAGCTCCTTGTAATCAAGGGGGCCCGAGTTCGATTCGCGGTGCTGGCACGCAGTGGATCGGCAGTGTCCCACTTTCAACTGCGGGGTCACGCATAAGAGGACTTTGAAACTAATTTTGTTTTGCTTTCACGTAGCTACAAAAGCTTTCAGACATCAAAACAAAATGCTGGAGTGGTGTGGTGTCGCGTTCACCAGGTACACACGACACTGACGTCAGCTGGTCAGGGAATTAGACACATTGCAAACAAACATCATTCCTGCGTTACGTAACACTGCCGCTCTCCTTTAGCACAGAAACACAGAAATCAATGACATCACCTACGCGATACACAGACAAGTACTCACCTGTCAATTGCATATTCATACTCTCGTCACTCGCCAGAATGAATCTTGGGATTGGCTTGTTTCGAATTAGGCACTTGATAGCTAGTCTCCACCGTTGAGCTTCTTTCATATTATGCTCGTATCTGTCAAACGAACGGAACCTAAGCGTGATAGTCATTCTTTCACGTTTATGTCCAGATTTCACCCGGTACTTCTTCAGAACGTACGCGTATATATACAAGTAAGCACTGATGTCATTTTCGTCCTGATCGGTAGAATTTTCCTCCACCACTCGTAGACCACTTCGCCCATTGACACTTGGTCGGCAAGCACATGAGTCGGAACGTCTTTTGCTACGCATGCACCTACAACCTACTATATCGTTGAGTAGGATTGTTTCTGTTTTCGTGTTTCCATTGTTTTCCTTTTGTAAGCTAAGTCCCTTCTCTGTCAACTTCACTCTGTAAATAGTCTTCTTCTTTGAGAATATGTAGAAGGTTTCTTCCAGCACAGGGCCACCTCGTCGTTCCTCCATCTCTACAACACGATGCCCGTCTGCAAACTGTTCTGTCTCTGCGAGAATGAAGTCTGCAGCTGGCTTCCGGTTTGCGTCGAGTGGCAATCTCACGTAGTTCGCCGAAATGCTGCTAGATGGAAGCAACGCATGACATTCCTCTTTCGCACTAGCGCCGCGTAGCAGGGGAAGGGCTAATTAGATGAAATCGTTTTTTTTTTTCTCTTGGACCAAGGGAAAAGGAACAAGCGTAATGTAATAACTAGAGTCGTTTTCACTTTCAGAAGACACAATGGGCTCTCGATGGGCTCTTATGGCCAATGCTTTTCTTATGGGAGATACGAGCGCGCTGTTGTGAAATTTCTGGATTTACAAATTTAGCTTAAGTAAAATCGGTACCTGCAGTTTTGCAGGAAATTTTGTAGAGAATACGATGGTGAACACAAAAAACTGGTAACTTGCTTACATAATTTTAGATAAATTAAAAACGCAAATTTTCTGTGAAAACACAATTTTTACATTGTTTTCATTCCTACCGTTGAAACATGCCATAAAATTGAAGCTTTCATTATGAAAAAAATTCACACTGTTTTTTAATTGTCATAGGTGACGGTGGTACTCAGAATTTATCAATACTTTAAAGCATATTTGCATTAAAAAATATTCAAATAAAGTATGTGGAGATTTTTTATATTCGTGCAGTAGAAAATGTCGTCGCTGGCCATTTTTTGTTCTGTAATTCCAAGTAAAAACTTCCAGCGATGAAGTTGTGGAGAAAATAATGAAATTATTTTTTATAACCACTCCAAGGTTCCCAGAAATATTACTTCCATGCATTTGGAGTTTCTTTTTAACCCGAACCGCGCGCGAAGTAAGGAGACGTTGTCTGGCCATCTTGAGCTGACTCACCGCAGCATTCCGGCTAATCACCACCAAGTTTTCGAGTAATTTTATTTCCATTCAGTAAAAATATTAACTTCATGCTGTTTGTTATAATAGAATTGAAATTACTTAAATTTAATAATTGACAATTATTTCCAATGCTGCTGTTGTGATCAACATTAGTGCTGTCGCAAATACACGTTGTTTTCGTTTACATTACTGTCGACATTAATACTGAAATGAAGATCACCTTTCAGTTTCCAACGTACACATCAATTCATAGACACCATATTAACCCTTGAAAGGCTTTCCAACACGTGACAAAATATGGGGCTTCAAGATAGAAATATGACATGCCTTGCTTGAGTCATTCACGTCTTATCAGTTCACGTGGGCCATAACTCATTTGTTTGTTTGGGTTGCAACTTAATCTAACCAATGTGCCAGGTTCCCCTTACTTGAGTGAGAGATCTGCTTTGGTCTGTTTAGACTTTTTCCCTCTCCCGAAAAAGTGTTTTCAGTTGTGTGAGCTCTCAGTGATTTTTACTTTTTTAAGTGATTTCTGAAGTGTCATATTCGTGCATTACACTCGCGTGTGTGGTGATCGCAATGGATCATAGTAAAAAGGGTAACTGTAACGTTCACAGTATAATATTAATAATTACATATAATTATCATTATATATACAAAATATGTAACATCTTCATTGTGAAGGAAGGTCATCATTTCCCGGCGACATGAGCTAGCGCTGTATTGGCAACACTGTGCGGTTTCTCCATAAGCGCCGTTGTGTCTTCTGAACGTGAAAACGACTCTAGGGAACGGATTTTAAGGTGCAGCACCTTTTCAAAAATATAGCTATTTTCATACTGAGATATGTATTTTAGGAGACATGAAATCAAGTGAAATGGACACATTTTCTTGCAACTTTTTGCGCTGTTTCGTGAGATTAGCACATTTATCCCATTTTTACCCTTTCTTTGATGCTTCGGCAGGGTGCAAATCCTGGGGGCACGGGGATTTCCCCCACAAACAATCTTGGCCAAACATTTTCGGGGGGAGAGTTTTTGTTACAACAAATAGAAGATAAACAATTACTTTTAATTTAAAATATACTGTAATAAGAATAATATCGAATACATACATGGACGTCCACAGGATTTTTTCCAGCTAGGGGCAAGCAAGGTATTTTTTTTCCAGGGGGAGCAAAAAGGCCCATTTTCCCCAAAAATAGTGTTGTTCCCTAAAGAAACATTGCTTAAATTTGAATTTATGGTGTTCATGCAATAACTAACACATATTATTGTGGCTAAAATGAAATTATAAGTGTGAAATACATAATTTTTGATTGACTTTAATTTTCCATGGGGGGCCACGGGCCCCCCTTGCCCCCCCTTCCGGACGCGCATGAATACATACACAAATTAGTGTAGTTGTGAGTGTTCGATGCTTGTTCTCTCTCAAGAGATCATTAACACATCTATATCAATGCCCACAATAAAAGTAAAACAATAATAACAATGAAATCTAATTGATTGATATTAACATAAAGCAAACAAAAACTTACACATAATAAAACCAATTCGTAATTTATTAACATCTTTTACCAGTTAGTAAAGGATGTAGTTTCCTACTTTATTATATCTGATATATTTATGAGTAACAAATTTATATATTTTTGGATAATTAATAATAATAATATATTTTTAATTTAGTAATTTATATTTACTTTTAATAACATAAATATGTATATCGTATAATTTATATGTATGTTTGTGGAGAGGGGGTTTGTAGATTAAGATTTCTCCCCCCTCCCCGCCCAGTCGTAAATGATTTCGAACCCTGTGCTTCGGCACCGTATTCCTTCCTTTTCTTTCAAGTTTTGTTAAAAATAATTCATTTTCACTCTTCTAAATCCAGTCTCATTTTGCAGAGCTATAAAATGTTGTAATAGTATAATCATTGCAGTCCCAACAGTTCCCAACATAATGTAGTTTCTCCACATATAAAGATCTCCTGAGCTCAAAGCGTCATCAACTTACATTCGAAAACATAGAAATGTTGAGCTAATCCAGAATAACAAGTTGTTTGAAACCCAGTAAATGCCACGTTTACTTTCTAAATACTGGTTTCTTGATCTAATTATGTTATTTGCTGTATTGAATAAAGAATGTTAATATAACTGTTTAAGACCTGAATAAAGGTATTTTGTCAGCATCTTTATTTGCACCTTTTCGAAAACATTTTTAGAACCTTTTTTCTCCTCTCCCGATCATAATTTTACACCTTAAAATCCTTTCTCTAGTAATAACTATCGGCCTGCTGTTGGACGGAAACTAGAGCTTTACATAGGCACTCATGGAAATTACAGTTTAAACTTTAAATTACTCTACTTAGGTAGCCTAGAATATACGCGGCTGGATAATACCACCGACAAGGTCTGGGATAAAATATTGTTTTCGAAAAAAATGTATTCATTAAGAGCAATTTCAAACTTTACTGTCATGGTAATACAAATACAATCATCTTTCGGAAAATATAGTGAACGGACTCGTGCATTCTTCGTAATTTCCTTACCGCATTTTAATGTTATCAGTCCATGCCAATCTTCTGTCAAACAATTCTGTTTTCCCTGATTTATTTACAAATTTCATTTGGTTGATTCCACGGGGTAGAAACACACGTAAACTTTTCACTTGTCCTGACCCACAAAACTCTTTTCCCATGCTTTGAGACATCAACACAACACCGTATCCTACATAGAGCAGTTCCGGAAAATCCCACCAGATGGCATATCGGATAATTTTAATCGCGAATTATAGCTCCGTTCATCCCCTGCCATTCTCAATGGTATATGCGGTATAGTATTCTCAATAATACTTTTCGGGAGGGATGTGCGCGACAGAGATTTTTTGGTTCGGACGGGATGGAATATTTTTGCAATCCCAACGTTCGGGACGGAAAATGCTCGAAATTTCCCGACACTGTGAAAATCTCGAATATTGCACGCCATTTTTCTTAAAGATATGGCATATGACGTTTAAAGTGGGATCCGAACCATTATGTGAGTCTGTGACTATGTGCTTCCACCAGGTATCGAACCCGCGACCCCTTGATTACAAGGCGACGATGCTACCACTCCGTCATCGGGGAGGCACTCATTTCTGGAATTAAAACTAACAATTGAAGTGCAAGTGCCAAAAGCGAAAGTGTTGGTAGAGTCCAGCGCAGATAATTCTGCCGTGCAATGCGCGACAGAACTAAAGAAGCAGTGTTGCTAATGGAGCAGATAGAAAAATCGCTGCGGTGCGCCGATGCACAGCTGTTACGTACAACAATAAAATTAGAGAATTCAGGTCTATCTAACGTTGAGTTTTAAACGTCATGCATTATACCAGGACTAGGATTAATATGTACTAACAAGTGACTATGTATGTAGCTACATACATATGGACTAAAAATTCGCAAAATATGAACTAACACATAAGTAAAATTACCAAAAATGCTGCAAAGAAGACTTCTTCATACGATTCCTTATTTGAGTGATTTCAAACAAAATAAAAAAATATATATATTATTTTTCATTGCATTAATGCACTGGTGGCGTTCTAACTTTTCACTCCCAAAACCCGTATACACTGGTATGGAACTGCAACGGCAGATAATAACATGCCAACGTGTTAAACCGCTACAATTGCACCATAACACTCCTCCTGAAGCAGTATTATTATTTCCTCTCTGAGATCGGCGACAGTCGGTTGCCTTTGTTGTACATTTACAAAGGATGCCGGCTTCCACAACAATAACAAGTACATATACTGCCACTAGACGATAAGCTGCGCGGCTTTTTCTTTTGTTATGAACCAGGGCCGGCGCTAGTCATTTTGCCTCCCTGGGAGGTGGCGGCAGATGCCGCTCTATTTCGACCCCCCCCCCCCCCGGTCATTACGCAGCAACGGAAAATTGAAAATCAATATATTCCTAACTAAAACATCAAAATATAAAATAAATAATGAGACTTCTTATGCTATTTCAATACTATTCAGCGCAAAAGAATATCTCGCTCGATCACAGTTTTCAATAGGCTTATTTTTTTCTTCTCTTCAAATTTTGCCGCTCTGGGCGATGGGACGGTTCGCCCTCCCCTTCCGCCGGCCCTGCTATGAACTTGGTCACCCATCAAAGCATGGCAATTTTAACACAGAAAACAATATGTATCGCATTAAGCAGCAAAAATGACAGCCTCCTCTATGCAATTTCTACAAGAACACGTGCCGGAGCCAGAGTTGAAATGATGTTGGAGCCACATAATTTATTTATTTTGAATAATTCCAAAATTATGAAATATGAACAATTTGTTGCTGCTGTTCGCTGCTCTCTTGTCAAAATGCTTTATTGGGATGCTAACACCATGACTGGCTTCCTCCTTCATGAACTCGTGCACGTTGCTTAGAATTTCCCGAGCTTGGCTATGCAAGGTTTTTGATTTCAACTTCGACATAACTGGAGGCATTATGGAATTTAACGTTCATTAGCAAACACACACTTTTACATAAACACACGCAATACACGCACACAACGTCAAACCGGTCAAATACTTAGTATAAAATAAAAATATGGTGCTTCCAATCCAACAAAACTCACCGCCACTTTACCTGCCTTTTCCCCTTCCGTGACATAAATAGTGCTTCATTATTACAGTTGGCAACACTAGTTACTAGCTAGCCAATGAACATGCACTGCATAAAAGAAGCAAGCACTACGCCGTGCTATATTGCCACATTAGCGTCCCTACCGAGCGGTGGGAACCGCTAGCTGGAGCGCTATTCAATTGTTTTCAATGATGTTTGCGCGAGTGTGTCCAGGAATGGAATGACAATGTGGCAACAATAGCGAAGGTTTTCGAGCAGGGTAGAACACATGATGCTAAGAGAGAGGGAGACGAAACGAAAATTCGTTTCTACGCAACGGCAAATTTACGTGTGTGGCACTCAGGGACGTAGCTAGGTTCATCAGTTCGGGGGGGCCCAAAACTTAAGATTTTTTTCTATCAAACCATTAAAAACTAACAAACTATTAATATACCATATAGGCTTACATATATGTACAGTATGTGTGTGTGCTTTATATATATATATATTGTTGAAAGAGAACATTATATTCTCCTGTAGCCCCTAAAATTTACGAATATAGACTCGCGAAATCCACGGCCATTATTCGGGAATCTAAATGCACAATGAACGCATTAACTTCATGGCATCTAGACAGTCTTTAAAATCCATGCATTTTCTCTTATGTTAGATTTTTGAGACACCAAGAACAATGTCATTAGTTCTTACTCCTTAGATTTATAAATTTGCTCGAAGAAAATTGAGAAGTAGAGAAAACTCTCTTCCGTGGGTTTAGATATAAAAGGGTGCTGGAATCAGGTGCACAAGTATGACAACGGTGCGAAAATGAAATGTTTGTGTAATGAGTTCAAGATAGGCATCCCATGTATATTGTTTATACCAGAATCGAATCCGGCGGCCTTTATTGCAAGGCGACACCCTTAACTACTATTCTATGGGACATGCACGAGTCTTTTGTGGCGCCGTACTGTTCACATTGGAGAATGATGACGATATATACGAAATTTTATGCTCACATCTAGTTTCTTAAAAGTAATTTTCTTTGCGCGTGCAAAACTGAATATATGATGGCAATAGAAACAACAAAATTCTCGCACGCTCAAATTATTGCGCTCTAGTCTTTCAAGGTTCGATCCCTGGTAGAAACTCCAAAATTTCTGTGATGTCCTAACATCGTGAGGACAATTGAGAAGCTACTTGAAATCAATATGTAAGCGAATTCCACTCTCAAAGCTAGATGGGACTCGATGTGATGACCACGCGTCACCGAATGGAAAAACACTTCGGAGGCTTTGTCCTTCAAAATTAATTTTACTGAATAACTGCACTTTTCTTTAGAGGACCTAAACATGGCTTTTTTGCACAGTACAATGTTGTTTTCTTTCACCCTACTTTTATAGTTTTTAATTCAAAGGATTCTACTCCCGAAGCATGAGCATGACACACTACGAAACCAGAGGTCCAAGGTTCGGACCTTGGACAGGTGTGGATGCATCATGTCTCGCATCGCTATTCCTTCGGATCATCATTCAGTCTCATCGTCGCATTTAACACAAGAGGTAGAAAAGCGGCGTAAAATAACGAAATAGAAATTATTGATTGACTTGGTTCATTTTACTTCACTTTTCTGACACTTTTTGGCTAATCGTGAAGATGAGAATGAGTTTAGATTAACTTGATGAAAGGACCATCACAAAGAAGACACATTCCCAGGCCGGGATTCGAACACGGGACATTCTGCTTCGTAGCGTAACCTGCTAACCACTCCAGCACGGAGTTGTTGGCCCAAATAGAAATGTAAATTAGAAAATGCCGTCTTGAATTTGCAGGAACAGAGTTCACCAGCAAGGGCAAATGATTTTCGCTCCCACTAGGATAGGCAAATAACAGAAAATGCTTGATAAGTAATTTGGCTCTCCGTATTTCATGATATTATTATGTAAGCAACTATTATTCGCTATATAACTTCGGATTAATTCTATTTGTATGTCTAGTCAACTTTTCCGCCTAAGCAGCAGCCACATCGTCTGCATTTGCGGGTGGAGGCCTGGGTTGTTAAAGGTCCAGGAATTTTAAATAAATTCAATTCCGGTCCAGGAGAGAAAATCAGCAAGCGTAAATGGGTTCTGGACCGTAATGAACCTTTTCATTTGTAAAGTTTTCAATTCGGTCCAGGAATATTCTTCCCAGATGAATTTCAATTCGGTCCAGGAACCTTATTTCTTGATGAATTTAAATACGGTCAAGGAACATTTTTTCCGGATCACTTTAAATAGGGTCAAAGTTCCGTATTGAAATGAAACAATTCGCAACTTGGTACTAATTTAGATTGTGCGAGAGAATAGGTTCCGGTCCTGCAATGGGATTATAATGTATGCGTTCCCTAATCTTTTACAATCCCAGGGTTGTTAATGGTCCAGGTATTGTAAATAAATTCATTTCACATCCGGGAGAGAAAATCAGCAAGTGTAAATGGGTTCTAGGCGTCAATTCGGTCCAGGAACCTTTTTTCCGTATGAATTTAAATACGGTCCAGAAACCTTGTTTTGCGGCTGAATTTAAACACTGTCCAAGAACCTTTTTTCGAGGATCAATTAAAATTCGGTGCAGGATTTTTTTCCGGATCAATTTAAATACGATCCAGTAACTTTTTTTAATGGAACAATACACTACTAGGACCGAATTTAAATTGTGCGAGAAGAAAGGTTCCGGTCCTGCAACGGATCCCAATAAAACCCATAGAACTTATGGGTAGATGGACCTTTGACAACCCTGGTGGAGGCTAAATAAAGAAAAATCACAAAATATGCAGAATTTTGAAACGTATTATTTCTAGAGCATGCACACTACTATAAAATGTTGACTACATACCTCATTACCTTCCTTAATTGAAATGTGACTTATGAGATCAACCGCCCTGGGAACAAACGCGGTCTCCTGTGTGGTAGTCGGACACCAATTAAAAAGTTAATGTGTTGGACATTTGGTTGATCAGTCCATCCTACTTCACCTTTTTCGAGAGGAAAACAATCTGGCAGCTTCACACTCGAAATTTCACTTCGCCTACCCCCGTGGCGGAGTGGTTAGCACATTATGCTACGATGCCAGGTGTGCCGGGTTCGAATTCCGGACTGAGCATGGGTGTTTGTTGTGTCCATTGATGAATTTAATCATATCATCACTCATCCCCATCTTCGCAATTAGCCAAATGTGGCAGAAGAGCGAAGTAAAATGAACCAAATCAATCGAAATTTCACTCGCAAAGCATAAAAATGAGATCTCAAACACTCTGTGATCCTACCGGAATCTCACGTTTACAGAAGCTAACTACGAAACAACTGCTTGGATCAAACTGTTCTTCGAACTAGCTGACAGTCATCAATTGTCGACCAATCAACACAGTAGGGCAAAAAGAAGCAGATGTTTCTTGAAAATGAGTGGAAAGTTACCAAGGAAGGATATAAAATTGGTACATTACAAAGGCTTTTTATACCCTTTCCCTTCATTGCAGGTTATGAGCACAAGGGTTGAGTGTGGGAACCTGAAGGAACCGCGACATCTTTGTCATTCATCTCCCGCCAGAAAAGGGACAAACAGTAGAATTTTGTCTCTTGCAATTTGAAAAGCCTATGTCCATGCTGAACCATAAAGTAATTAACCCAGAAAGTCCTAGCTACCTGCTGTGCGTCTCGGCGCGGCCGATAACCAGAGCCAGATGAAGAGAAGATTTTGTGGGAAGGGGTGACCTGGCTTAGGCCCCCTGGTGTGCATGAAGGGAAAGCGTGTTTTCAAAAGGTCCCCGACTTCCCAGAAAGGGACGACACATAAAATCACTGCGTTTCCTACCAATGCATCCGTTTGTGTTCAACCAAAGTGTCGGTTGCGGGACTTCTTCAGTCCTTTGTCAACATGGTGCCAATCAGAGTTTCTTTCTGCCAAGGTCGTTGCACCCAAGGTCCGTCGAAGCCCACTTTCCCCAAGCGGCAAACACATGTCAACGGACCTTGGTTGCACCTATGAATCGGCTCTTCAGCTTGAGTGGCAAAAGAAATGTTGTACGGAGGAAAGTTGCACCGGAAAAATTACCTTCTTAAATACGATGAAACCTGTAAAACATCCACAGATATTTATTCGGGGGTGGTCCCTTTGACAAAACATCAATATTCTCAAAATTCTTCGAACGGACTGTGTAAAATATTGCAATACTCCAAAAACTGAACCTGCTCTGCAACACAAGGAAAATGCCTCATTTAGCAATCAATGTGCCTTTGTTAAGTTGGTAAGTTCAGTATGGCACTACATTTTAAATAATGCTGATGGAATAAATCAATAAAGTTTGTTAAATGACAACGACTCCTTACCACAAGAATATAATTATTCTTTACGGATATCCCCTGTAACGGTTGGGGGTTCGACGTGCTGACCCCACGTCACCCCGTTACTGGTTAAAGATCTCCACACCTCTAGGTAGGATTGTGGGAGGGACTGGCAGTCGGGAGATAGACCAAGCCTCTTCCAGGGCTGTCGAACCACGGGTTATTATATATTTATAGATGCTTAAATATATGTGCAACCTCACATGTGTTTCCAGTGACTTATTGCAAGGGTTTGTTATTGTACTTGACTCAAGAAAATAAGCTTACTGTGTGAGGCAGATTCATATGAACCAAAAATACCCAAAATAATAATAATAATAATAATAATTTACTTCAAAATTACAAAAAAATGTATTTACTTGTTCTTGTTTAAATTTTCGATTCTTCAAAAAGTTTGTTAAGGAGTTGAATTGGTGATTTTAAGTCCACTTTATGCACAGTAAGGCAAATCGGGACTGGACCTACAGCTTAAAGTAAGATCCGGACCTCTGTGTACCTCCACTCATGTATCGAACCCGGGACCCCTCGATTACAAGGCAACAACGCTATCACTGCGCAATCGGGGAGGTATCGTTAGTTAAGGAGGATTCTCAAAATCGGTCTTCACGATATCGAGAAAAATATGCGACTCGAGAAATCGTACAGTTTGTGAAGATAATTACTTTTAACACGTTGCGTGTTTTAGTTGAGTTGGTGTTTTAAGTCCACTTTATGCACAGTAAGGCTAATCAGGACTGGACCTACAGCTTAAAGTGGGATCCGAACCACTTGTGCCTCCACCGGGTATCGAACCCGGGACCCCTTGATTACAAGGCGATGACGCTACCACTGCGCCATGGGGGAGGCCCGTTGCGTGTTTTAGACTGTTTCAATAGTAGAATAGATATTTGGTGCGAATAATACTACTTACCCGGAGATATGAGGCATCCTGCCACCATTATTTATTTATTTATTTATTTATTTGAGAAAATTTCAGATACAGCACAGGTGGCCATTTTACACTGAAATTGTCAACAATGAGAAAGCAATAATTATAATAAGCATAAAGATAAAAAATAAAATAAAATAAATAAATAAAAATAAATAAGAAATAATTAAGAGTAACAAAACAACATAAAAATGAATAGCAAATGAACAAACAAATAAGTAAGAGATGGCACTATGTGATATTAATTACAAGTATTTCTTCTGATAGAAGACCGAAAGGCAAACTCGGAGGAAAATATATCAATATTTGAGGGCAGATCATTGTATTGTGTGGCAAGTCTATTAAAGAGAGATCTTTTTTGAATTTCCAGTCTAGGTTTTTTTGTATAAAATAACCTTGTATTGCGAGTTGTGCGCATAGGTACTCTAAAGTGGAATTCCTCAAGGAGTGTGTTGCAGCGGATTTTGCCATTCACAATTTTGTATAAGTAACTGAAATCATTCTGCAAACGTCGCTGATAAGCAGTTTGTAAGTTTAGAAAAGACAAGAGATGCGGAGATGAAAAATTGCGTAATGAGGGAACCCTGTGACGGACTATAGCTAGGAAGAAGTTAAAGACTGAATCGATTCTGGAGAGGTGAGTGGGACATGCCATGGACCAGACGGGAGAGCAGTATTCTATTATTGGGGAGATGAATGATTTGAAGTACAAAGTGAGGGCTGAGATGTCACTGATTTCAGTGAAACGGTAGAGTAAACCTAAGAGACGCATGGCCTTTTTTGTGGTGCATAAAATATGTTCCTCAAATGTGAGCTTTTGGTCGAAAACAATACCTAGGTCCTTATGAGAGGATACTGCTTTGATGTTATTGCCAGAGATGGAGTAAGATGACTTTAACAGATTCTTCTTGAGAGAGATAGTGAGAGTAGAACACTTGTCAGGATGTAATGTAAGATCCCATGTCAGGCACCAGGAAGTAAATGTTGCTATGTCATTCTGAAGAAGAAGAGTATCGTCGGAAGTGGAGATTTCCCTGAAAATTTTACAGTCATCTGCGAAAAGAAGGTAATTGCTAGAGGGAGCTGTGAGATGGTCGGCAAGGTCATCGACGAATA
Source organism: Lepisma saccharinum (assembly GCF_977018435.1). Taxonomy (NCBI): domain Eukaryota; kingdom Metazoa; phylum Arthropoda; class Insecta; order Zygentoma; family Lepismatidae; genus Lepisma; species Lepisma saccharinum. Next base: position 6,030,911 of record NC_139243.1, read on the forward strand.
ATATGAACAAGAGAGGTCCTAGAACACTACCCTGTGGAACTCCAGAGAGGACAGGAAGAAAGTTAGAAACAGTTCCAGGAAGAACGACACGTTGTTGGCGATCGCTAAGGTAATCTGTGAGAAGGGTGAGAAATTTGCCATGAATGTTGAATCTATTGCATAATTTGTGAATCAGAAGACGATGACTAACAGTATCAAAGGCTTTGGCCAGATCAAAGTATATTACATCTAATTGTGAATTATTTGAAATGCATTTCATAGCATGTGAGAGTAAAACAGACAGGTTTGTAAGACAGGAGCTACCAGGAAGAAAACCATGTTGCTTAGAGCTTAAGTACGGAGAAACAAATTTGTACAGTCTGTCTTTGATTACTTTTTCACAGATGATGGACAGAGGAGAGAGTAAGGAGATTGGTCTGTAAGATGAAACAAAATTTTTGATACCACTTTTGTGAATCGGTGTGATGTTAGCTTGTTTCCAAGCATGAGGAAAGATGCCTTCCGAAAAACATCTGTTCAAGAGAATGGAGAGGGGATAGCACAGGGATTGCACAGTTTTCCTGAGGAACATGGTGTTGATATCGTCCGGTCCTAGGGCACGGTGAACTGAAAGAGACGACAATAGATCCTTCACCTCATCAGGTGTAGTGACAAGCGTTGTTAGGGAGGAGGAACAGACTGGTCTTACATTTGGCAACGCTGCATGGGAAGACGGGGGGCAGAAGTTACCATGAAAATAAGCGTTGAAGAGTTCTGCCCTTCGGTCCCCTATCGCACTTTCACTATCATGCGTAATTTCAGCTGGAATCCTACTGTTATTTTTCCTTGAGTTTATTAGATTAAAAAAGTTTTTTGGGTTTTCCGGGATTGTTGCAGTGATATTGTCTATATGTTCCTTATATTTTTTTCGAAGGAGATACTTTGAGTGTCGTCGCAGAGCAGCAAAGGTATTGTGCGTGTGTTCACTCGGGAAGCCCTTCCAAAGTTGCCATGCTCGTGTCTTGTTGGCCAGTACATCCCGCACTTCGGAGTCGAACCAACACGGAAATCTACGAGAAGATATTTTCCCTGTAGGCACGTGGTCCGTCACTGCTGCTTGAATGACACCTGTAAATAGGTCAGCTGCCTCGGCGACCGTCCCGTCCCGTCTTCCAAGATGCTCCAGGGGAAGAAGTCGAGGGAAAGTCTTATCTCCTCCCACGGCGCTCGGTTCCACAGGTAGCGTTTGTTCTGGATGGAGGGGCGATGACCTCTTCTAGGGGGTGGGGGGATGAGAATAGAAACATCCAAACTGTCGTGGTCGGAGGTCAGGAGGTTCTTACGTGGCGTGATACTAATATCGTTTAGGGTGGACAGAACATAATCCAGGTTGCTGTCCTTCCTGGTGTTGAACAAATTATGTTGTTTCAGGTTTAAACCACAAATGAAAGTTTCAATAAACCATGCGTCGTTCGTACATACTTATTTAGCGTGTATTGCGCTCTGATTCAAGACCAGTTGTAACTGTTTGCATATATGTGGTTTACCGCTGCACAAGCGGTCGTTCTTCAATCTACCAAGCTCAAAACATTGTTTGGACGCAACGGCAACACTAAACGCCCAACCCTGCCTGTTGTTGACCTGCGACTGCTAGGGGTGGAAAGACCGCTCCCTCAAAATTTCAAGAAACAACGAAGTTCTAGGTTCCTACAGTGACATCCCCTATAGCTAGAACCAGGAAAACGAGAAAGAAATGTGGTTTTGGGTTCGTGCCACTCAAATTAAGAACAGTGTTTCTAACTGAAAGAAAAAAATACTGAAAAACTATTTTGCAATATTTGTCATGAAAGTAAAATTTTCAGCAAATGTAGAACAGTTTGCCGGGGCCACGTGAACGTTTCGGGGGGCCAGTGCCCCCCCGTGCCCCCCCCTAACGACGTCCCTGGTGGCACTCTACATCGCATCGTTCCGCACATCAGCCCGTAAGAACGTTCACACTAGTGACCTCTTTACAAGCCCTTTGAACTACTTAGAGCCAGGGTTGGCAAAATTTGTGTTTTTTTTAAAAAGAACAAAACAAACTGTTTTTTTGTTTAAAACATGTTTTTTTTGTTTTAAACATAGTTTTAAACAGGAGTTTAAAAAAACATGTTTTAAACACGTTTTAAACAAAAGAAAGTCAACCTTTTCCCAGTAAATTATAGTTAAAGTCGTTAAAGATAAAATACTCATTTTTATGAGTACAGTGGCGGCAAGGACAGTTTATTTCCCTTTGGAGATAAGGTTTACCATACTGCGGGGCAGAATTTTTTGGGTCGGGGTGGGAAATTCTTTAAATCCCGACATTCGGGACGGGGATAATTCTCAATTTCACGACAAAGTCGGGAAATTCTCGGAACGGGATATGTTCGAAATTTCCCAACGCTCTTGAAATCTCGAATTCTACACGTAATTTCCATCTTAAGTGCTTGTTTTTGCACTTCTGGTACAAATACTAACAATTTCCGATAAGTTCCAGACATTTACAATCCAGAAAACATCGAGAATTGACGACTTTTTAAAATGACCATTCGCATTTCTCCGACTGCTTGGGATCCCGAAAAATCGGGAAGTCATTTTTTTTTCCGATCCCGACTTTTCGAGATCCCGCACACCTCTACTGCAGGGACAAAAGTTGTGGGTAATAGCCCCCCTTTTTTCCGCCACTGCTGAAGTAGGTTAGGATTCATATTCATCTAAATTTCAAGAAACTAAATATTATAGAATTACTATCCTCGTCCTGGAAAAATCAGAGTGAAATATTTCTCTCTGCCTGAACAGTTTATATAGCAGAAAACAACCTGCAATGTGATAATTAGGGAAAGGAACTTTAGGTAAATAAATGTTTTTTCTGCGGTAAGATAGAGACCCTCATTTTTGCCAAAATTCTGATCATAGCCTTATATGTCAACACAGCAAATTTTATTTTACATAAAAACACATATTTTCCAGTTTTACGTATGTAAATACATATTTTGCGAATTTTCATTTTAAATACATAAAATCGCTCATTGACTTCATCTACCTCGAAATCCTGGAAGGAAAAATGTTTATTCTCCGCACCTCTTTCATATCGAGAGTGCTAGGTTTGTTTTGTCTTTGAACACTCTCGCTGGCAGACTTCTGGCACCTCGCCTATGATCCTATTGGGAGAAAATAGCTGTAAGTAGCTGTGGCTGGCTACACGTAACGATAGCAAGGCTTTTTAATGAAGCAATGCAGCTATTGTGGCCGGAAGGCATAAAATTTGACAATGTTCTTCTCTTGGCAGATGCTGCAGCTTACATGCAGTGGTCTTGCCGTTAGCTACCCCAAAATGGTGCACGTTACATGTGTGGCTTATGCATTGCATAGAATATGTGAAAAGATAAGAGCTCTTTATCCCAATGTCGATAAACTGGTTTCAAATGGGAAGAAAGTTTTTAAGTCGCCTAGAAGAATAGACATTTTTAAACAAAAATGTCCCGAGGTTCCCCTTCCCCCTACACCTGTAGTTGCGCGATGCAGATGTTATGCCCAGAACTTTGGAAAAATTGTATCTGTTGTAAATGATCACGACAAAGAAGAATTCTGCAAGAACTGTTGATGGAGCCCTCCTTAAAAGTCGAATTGGCATACATTAATTGAACAATTAACACAAGAAAATATCACATTAAGGAAACAACTTCAAGAAACCAAGATGGATCTGGATGAACTGGACCAGTATGGACGGCGAAATACCATAGAAATTCAAGGTGTTCCTGAACAACCAAATGAAAATACCTTTGATGTTGTAGCAAATGTAGGGACAGCCTTAGATCTAAATATTACAAAGGACATGATAGATGTTTGTCACAGGCTAAAAAAATTCCCACATCAAAAGTCAAGTGGGATAATTGTCAAATTTGTTCGTCGTAATGACAAAGATATGTTTATTCAGAAGAGAAAAGTAAAAAGAAATTTAAATACTTCTCACTTGGGTTACTCAAGTAATGACATGGTATATATTAATCAATCTTTAACTCCCTATAGAAAGCGTATATTCAGTCAGGCCAGACAAATTAGAAATGTTAAGAATTATGCTTATTTATGGGTCGATTATTCAGGAAATATCAAACTAAAGAAAAGTCAAGATGATCAAAATATAATATTACTGAAAACAATTGAAGACGTGGAGAAGTTAATGTAATGGAGAACTCTGAGAATGTCACAATTTACTATCAAAATGTAAGGGGGCTCAACACAAAGATACAACAATTCTATGTAAATAACATTGCAAATGAATATGATATAATTATTATTACTGAAACTTGGCTACATAAAGGTGTATATAGCAATGAGTTATTTACTGATAATTATAGAATTTATCGTCATGATAGATTAGATAGGAATAGAGGTGGTGGAGTACTTATAGCAATTAAGCAAAATATTATGTCTAAGAATATTATTATGCACGATAATTTTGATTCTTTATGTGTCAAAGTAAATCTAAAAAATGTAGTTTATTATATAGTTGCCGTATATTTCACACCAAACAGTGGTATTGATCAATACACAGCATTTTACGATTTCTTTGAAAATAACGAAGAATTGCAAGGTAGTAATGTAATAATTGCTGGGGATTTCAATCTCCCATTAATAATTGATTCTTCATACGAACTTCAAAAAGGGGGGCCTTGTTATAGAGCATTAGAAATTTTTTTGAATTTGTACTCCTTACACTCTATTAATGATGTTCGAAATGTTAACAATAGAACATTAGACTTAGTACTAACTAATGATGATAGTACTATGGTAGTAAATAAAGAGGATCTACCCCTTGTTAAAGAAGATCTACACCATCCAGCTCTAATTATGAAATTAAATCTAAGAAAAAGAGGAAATAATACAAAAAATGAAGTGGTATTGGATTATAATTTTTGTAAGGCTAATTTCCCAAAATTGTATGAAATGCTGCGCGATACAGATTGGAATTCTCTATATAAATTAAAGGATGTGGAAACAGCTATTAATTTATTTTATGATAGAATAAATTTTGTATTTGACTCAACCATACCAAAAAGAAAATTTTACAGGAACAATAAATATCCCTGTTGGTTTACAAAAGAGATTATAGAAACATTAAAATTAAAAGAGTATTATAGGAAATGTATGAAAGACACTGGGAAATCCATGAAATGCATTGAAGAAAATAACATGTTATATAAAGAAACAAGAAAAATAGTTAAAACAATGGTACGAAGGGCTTATTCTAGGTATGTTAAAGAAACCGAAGAAAATATTAAAAATAATACAAGATCTTTCTGGAACTTTATACAAAATAAAAGAGGGAGATATAACTGTACTAAACAGACTATGGTTTTTGAAAATAGAAAATTGGAAACAAGTCAAAGTGTAGCAAATAGTTTTGCGTCTTTTTTCAAATCTGTATATGCGAAAGGTATAAGCTCATATGATATTCATGATGATGTTAAAATGAATGTATCATATTCTATATCAAATCATATAATTACTGATAAAGAATATTTTGATGCTGTAAAGAAATTGAAACCTAAGAGAGCTAGTGGTCCTGATAAAATTCCACCCTATTTATTAAAGGCATGTGCAGAGATACTAAAGAAGCCACTCTGTTTTATATACAATTTAGTTCTAAAATATCAAACTTTTCCGAATATCTGGAAAACAACTCGAGTTTGCCCAATTTTTAAATCAGGAGACGACTGTAAAATAGAAAATTATAGACCTGTAGTAATTCTCTGTGCGCCCGCCAAGATATTAGAGCAAGTATTGTACACAAGAATCTGGAATCACAGTAAATGTTACATAAATGAAAATCAACATGGTTTCATTCCTGGAAGGTCAACAACAACAAATTTAATTAATTTTGTTCAAGATGTTCATGCAGCATTTCAAAATCGATTACCTATACATACGATCTATCTTGATTTTGCTAAGGCTTTTGATTCAATTAATCACAATATCTTATTACGCAAACTTTCAGGTTTCGGGTTGACTAGTGATTTTCTGGCTCTCATGGCCTCATATCTTAATGGTCGAAAACAATATGTAACCTATAGACAATCGAAGTCGTTTGAATATATTGTGAAGTCAGGTGTACCACAAGGATCGAATCTTGGTCCACTACTTTTTGTATTGTTTATAAATGACCTACCATTACAAATTGAATATTCTAAATGTCTCATGTATGCTGATGACATAAAGATTTATAAACAAATTAATAATGATGGAGACATTAGGAAACTTCAGAGAGATTTAGATATGGTGTATGAGTGGAGTATAAACAATGACCTTAATTTTAATATCAAGAAGTGTTCTTCTATGGAGTTATCAAGTAAAATAAATACCTCTAAAATCTCCTATTTTATGTGTGGAGAAGAGCTGGAAAGAGTAAATTTTATTAAGGATCTAGGCATTATTATGGATCGTAATATGATGTTTAACAAACATGTATCATACATGGTAAACAATGCATTTAGATCATTAGGTTTTCTTATAAGAAATACGAGGAATCTAACTAATGTAGACAGTATTTCTCTCTTGTATAATGCATTAGTTAGAAGTAAGCTTGAATATGGTTCTAATGTTTGGTTTACATATTATAAATTCCAGGAGTTGGTAATTGAAAGAATTCAAAAACGATTTTTAAGATATTTGTATTACAAAAAGTATAATGTACCATCATACTATAATAACTTATCATACAATGACCTACTTAATGAGTTTAATTATGAAAGTCTTATTAATAGAAGGGAAATAACACAACAAATATTTCTGTACAAAACAATGACTGGCATAATAGATAACCCTACTTTTCTCCAAAAGATATGTTTCAATGGAAAGAAATGTGGCTTAAGGCTGCGGCAATTGATGTCTTATGATATTCCTAAAACAGAAAGATTCAAGAATTCGCCATTATTTAGAATGTCCTTTGCATACAACAAAATATCTATATTGCAATCCAATCTTGATTTTAGTATCTCAATCAATGAGTACAAAAAAATATTAAGACAAGTGTTTATAACATAAATTATATTGGGTGAAGCGCTTCTAAATTGCTAATTGAGTGTTATTGAGTGTTATATGATTCTATAATATAGTTTAGTAATTTATATTACATTATATTTGCGTATGTGTTCTACCTGTCTTATGTCTCACTGTATTATATTATGTGTTTCTCTTGTTTATGTATTTCTATTTTTATTTGTATTTTTATTGGCTACCTTCTGTAAAAGGAGAAAATTTCTCTGTTGAAGGAAATAAATAAATAAATAAATAAATACATCTCAACAAACCTGTCCATTCTTTCTAATTCCATATGAAAGCTTGAATCGTCCGCGAACACTTTGGCAGCTTCCATTGGTGAAGTCCGCATAGTAGAAACGAAACTGAAAGAACTCACTGGATCTAAATGTACAGAAATTTTTGGGAAAAACCAAGGTTTTCAAACATTGTGCCAAATTGCATGTGTTTTGGAAGGAGGTGAAGTAGAGGAAGTGGAAGCTTTGTAAAACTTCAGCGTTAGTGACATTTCGTGCTTCAAATATGCAAGAATTGTTTCTTGTGACGTGGAGCGATCTTTCTCACAATATAAGATGCTTTTTAGAGATAATCGTCACAGATTTACAACGGAGAATTTGGAGAAAACTATGGTGATCCACTGCAACTCTTCCAAAAAATATCTCGCTAAGAGGTAATCATTTAGAAACTAATTTCAGGTGTTTAAAATACATGTTATAGTTTGTTTTTGTTACAAAATGTTTTTATTTTTGTCACATATTTTTCTGTTTTTATCACATATTTTCAACATTTATGACACATAAAAAATAAATATTTCTGAGTTTTTTAGCACATAAAGTTCCGTTCCCTAGTGATAATAGATTCTCCAGATCAATTTATCTTTCCAAGTACAAAATTATGTTACCAAAAGTAAGCATCTGCGCTTCATTCAGTTATACAAACCAATGAATCGTATCCCAAGAGAAAAAAATTCACGTCATGATCAAAATCACGCATTGTGTATTCAGATATTAGTTTCCAGCTTCCACCAGTCTCAAATTTATAGGACGGTACGAAACAAAGAACTGAGAAGTTTCGAATTCTACAGTAAAGCACGGGTCTTTCTTGTCGCGCAACAGTTTTGCTACCTTGTGCATACATAGCTAGCCTGCCTAACCTAGGGTTACCAGACTTCCGGTTTTTCCCGGACATGTCCTACATTGTAGCCTTATGTCCGGTGTCCGGGAGGAATTTGAAAAATATCATAAATGTCCTACATTTTGAGCATCATATAATATTAATTAAATTAGGGAAATACATAACAAAAAAAATCATGCAAGTTACAAGTCTATGGACTGCGCTTCCAAACTCATTAGTGAAATTTATTTTGATTCAGTCATTGCCCAAAAAGAAAATAAAAGTTTGTCCTGCTAGAAAACAAACGATAAAATGGAAGCAATTAATGAACAAAGTTTTCGGACCACTTTCTGATGATGTTACTATTCAATGCCTAAGCGGAATTTCTTGTCCTTGGGTATATACTGATGAAATAAGGTGCTTCCCATTCTTATTCAATATTTTGATTGTAAAGCAGGGGTATAGAGAACAAAGTTATTCAGGGTGCCTGCCAGTCAAGAGAGTAATGGAAGTCAAGAAAAAGTAAAGAAATCAATAAAACGGCAATAAATTATTCTTGTGGTGAAGAATTTTATCACAATGACTGATTTAGTTTATTTTACTTCACTTTTTCTACCCCTTTGGTTAATCGCGAAGATGAGGATGAACGGTGTTAAGATAAGATGGATGAAGGGACAGTCACAAACATATAGGGACAACAGACACAAACCCCACATAAGATTATACCCGGTGGAGAATCATAATGGTTCGGATCCCACTTGAAACTGTAGGTCCAGTCCCGATTAGCCTTACTGTGCACAAAGTGGACTTAAAACACCAACTCGATCAATCAATCCAGATGCCAAAGCATCGCTAGTCTGCCAAAAACAGTCCAGGATGCATTTATAGATAAAGCAGATCTAATTCTCTTCTTAAATAGTTACAGCTTCAGTTTTCATCTAGGGGGTTTCATTAAATAAATATTTATTTTCTTAATTACGAATTTCCAACTTTACCTAAGTAGGGGTCGAATAAATAAATGTTAAGAAAAACGGGAAAAGTCTAGAAAAGTCCAGAAAATGTCAAGAATTCTGGATGTGTTATTTTGGTAGACACCCTGTTATTGAACTAAAAACTATCCAAGATGAAACTTTTGGAACCATTTCAAATTACGGTAATTGGATGAATATTTTTTTGCCATTACAGGTCATAGTGCAAATGTTGAGAGTGTGCTTTCATTACCATCAGCACAACAGACTCACAAGAGAAATGCTTTCTTTCATAAAGTCTGTAAAATGTTTGGTACTGGTCTCTATAATTTCAAGAGTTTGACTGTCCACTCTAACCTAAATATATTTTGACCATGATTTTGACTAAACCTGAAATTTTGAGAAAAATTGGCTCCTCTGAGAAGTATTATTTAAATTTTGTAGTAAGAGGTGCATTGTTTAGTATGATTGCAAGTTTTGAAAATTTGCTTTTAAGAATTCATTTTTTAAAACTGAAGTGTCATTTTTCAATTATTTTGTAACATGTTCTATAGACATATGTATTATTTATTGAAAATATTTTGTGTCCTACATTTTGGGACAGCATGTCCTACATTTCCCTTATAGCGATCTCCTGCGACGTCAGAACATAAGGTTGCTCAAGTGTTGTGCGATAAGTGAAACCCGTAAAGCACGGTTTAATTGACACAGATTCAATGAAAATACAGGGTTGCCAAACAAAAAAATTAACACAGACTATGAAATATCAAGTACCAAAATGTGTTTTAAACACTTCTAAAAAAAACATGTTTAAAACACATTGTTTTAAACGTTTAAAACAATTGTAAAAAAAACAAAGCCCTGTGTTTTAAACGTTTAAAACAAAGTGTTTTAAACACTTTTGTTTTAAACATGCCAACCCTGCTTAGAGCCCTACCAGCCACATTTCACGTTTACCACATTATAAAGCATGGCACATTTCACAGTTTAACGTGGAAAACGGTGTTTGAATTATTGTGGCACTTACAGCGTTTACCAATTTTAGTCTTCAATTTCAGAGAAGTTTCATACACCTAAAATGCAGAAAACATCGAGAATTAAGTGCTTTTATACATGATCATTTGGAATTTTCCGACTGTTCGGGATCCCGAAAAGTCCGGATTGGGACGGGTATTATTTTTCCGATCCCAGTACCGACCTTTCAGGATCCCGTACAAACCTACTTTTTGGTCAAGGAGGCCTCAATCACACATGCCTCAGAATTTAACTACCGTTGACATCACAGAAAACTGCGCTACGCCACTGCAGAGGACGTTTTCATTTGAATGGTGTCGGACATTTGAAGGCGTATTTTTTAAAACCAAAACAAATATCGCAGAGGTATTTTACATAGCCCATTTATGTATCGTTGTTCGTAGTTATGGAAATATCAATTGCCTTGTTCTAAAACTGGTAAAAGTACTAGTTAAAGAGAACGCCCCACCTAATTGTGACTGGCAACTCTGATTCTTCATTTTCTTCTTCGTGTCTTGTGTTTAATTGATATGTGGCGTTGAAAAATGGTAAGTTTGAAACCTCAACGTGCGATTTATAATCGGTTTTCATCCATGTAAATACTTCATTTATAATATAAATTTGTTGCACGGTGTGTTATACATGTTCATTAATATAGTTATTTTGCCTTTTCTAGGGTATAGACATTGATCATAGGTTTGACCGAAAGGTCGTCAGGAGGGAACCAAAATCCCAGGACATATACCTGAGGCTCCTGGTAAAGGTATGTCGACTTTTGGTATATTGTTTTAATAATATTTTCCAGGGTAACACGTATGCTTCAGAAATGTAGGTGTATACATATCTGAAACTTAATATTTCAAAGTTCAGTAAATTCATAATTTTCTTCTTTCCTACTTTTTCAGTGAAAGCGAACGTTAGCACATGTAATATTTGGATTTAAAAGAAAACAGATGTTGATTACATCGATGTGTTCTTTGTATTTTGTATAATTACCGGATAAGTAATGAGTGGATATGCGCGAATTTGCACATACTTAACAATCAAACATGATTCACGTGGTAGTCTTAAGTCGTGCTCTTTATGTCTGGGAAGATCAACAAATTTTCGGAAGTTGAAAATTGTACTGGTTTAACCCGCGATCGCTTGAGTCACGCCATCTGTCAACCTTGCTTTTTTAAAAAAAAAATTTGTACTTGTAATAATCTGTTTATTATAATCGTTCTTATTATATTATAATCCTTCTTATTAATTACATTTTTGTTTGAAAATGTTTTATTTGTTTTCAAACAGCGTAGTCAGAGCCATAGACAAACTACTAGGAGAGACTTGTTAACTCAATGTTAAAATCTGTGGCCTTAATACGTCACGGGCAAAACTAGCTACACCTATTGGCAGTGCACCCAACTACGTTGCCGATTTGCTTCTCTGTGGGCACGCTAGATGGCAGGCTGTGTAGAGGAGAGGGAGGGGAGGGGGTTGTACCAACAAATATATTTCAAATATTTTTCTAAGTTTCTCCTTTTTACCTTTTAAATATCCTACTGTTAATATCATCTACTCTTCAATGAAAGCATGAGCGAAATAACTAATTTTGCAGCTATATGTTACAATAACAGCGCATTAAACTGCATCCACCCACTGCCGTTGCTAACAAGTCCAAAACAAAGCATCCTCCATACATCACGCTGCACCTTTGACCCTTGTCTATCCACGTCTAGTGTCCAACTGGCGGTGACAGCCGTTTCAAATTCAAAGCTGAGCTCGCGGGGGCTGGCGAACGTTGAATAAGTGTTGCTAACTCTACCCGCAGAAAATGAGCTGAGCACTGGATGACAGAAAAAAATGTTTTGTGGAAATAAATATCAATGTGAAGCGCTGTGTAATATAAGCTTCATATTACAAGCAGCAAATACCAAGGATTAGATATAATTCATAATTAATACTAATTAATAAATAATTAGTTCTAAGATGTCTACAGTATTCTTTGGGAACTCAGGGCCAATTTCGAGTTTCTTATTCAAGGAAAGAAGTTCAACACTATATTACATAATGCACATGATGAATAAGACCATGTCGCATCCCGGATGGCGTAATGGTAACTTCGTTGCCATGTAATCAAGGTGTGTCGGGTTCGATATCACACTGGTGGAGACTGGAGAGTGTGTTCGAAATGGAAGTTTTTAGATGAGGGAATCCTAGCTCGAGCCGTGAGTTCAGTTGTTGAATGCTCCTATATTTTCAAATAATAAATTATAAAATAGGACAGATGGGGATGCTTTGCGTAGATATTTCTACCTTTGGAGATACCCCGCACATCGTTGTCCATTTCAAGCATTTAATGGTGTGATCCCATTTTAACCTGCTGGGCCAGTCCCAACTAGCCTATCTGTGCATAAAACAAACTTAAAATCCAAGACTACTTCTGGAGATATTCCTGCGAGAAGTTTCAAGTAGATGTCCTAAAAACGTTCAATGTAACCAGGATCAGCAAATGTATATTGTGTTTGGTTTCACTGTTAGTTGGCGATGGAGTGACATCTAGCGTAGAACTATGAAATACTTCGCGACTGAGAAGCGCATAACTTGGGTGCACTGCCAATAGATGTCGCTAACATCGCTGACGTCACGAAGACCACAGCTCGCGGCATTAGAGTTTCACCCCCCTGGTCAGAGCCAAGAAGCCTCACCGTTAACAAAAGGCACATGTTCCTCTGAGGTACTTCCATCTGATCTCCAGAAATCTAATATGATGTAAAATCACTGCTACACTTTTCGAATTTTCTATTCACGACAAGAACATACAGGTACAAAAACTTACTAGAAACAGGATAAACTTATTTACTAAATAATGCAGAAATGCAAATAAAAAGTATATAACTTAATCGGTCGCGTGCAAGGTCTGTACTCGCACTGACAACACTATTTCCACAACAATGGTGTGTGTAATTATGCCGTTTGTCATCTCATGAAAATGTGATCATTTTGCTTATGAAACTAGTCAGCTAGAGAGCACCACAGCCCAATATTTTAATTACTGTTAAGATGGCACTTCATTAAAATTTAAAGTGAGGGCAGCGCTCACCTGTGGGTTAATGAATTCCGATGATATGAAAACACCTGCTTGTGTAAAGCTTGTCACTTCAATTCAGATAAAGTGGTATATTCGTTTCAGTTGTGTCCAGCTTCGTAGGTGATCGAATATGGAACATTGAGGCGTTACTTGTGACAATTTTCACATCTAGATGTGAGATTGGATTAAAATATAATGAACTGTTTTCATAGAATTATGAGTACTTTGTCATGTGTGGTAACAATTGGGGAAAAGTAGGGAGCGAATTTACAATACTGGAAGTATCTTCAATTGCTTTCAAATGGTTTTTTTTTTTTTTTTGTTTGAAACATGTTTTTAACGTTTTAAACAAGAACAGAAACATTTAAAACATAATGCCACAAAGACTTTATTTTCAAAGAATAATGTTTAATAAAGAATTGTTAATAATCCAAGGAAGGACTATGTTCCTAGTTATAAAGTACATGCTCGACTAAATTCTTAAAATATACTTATTTTTGTTAGGGGGTCCTTTGTTTGATACCTAGTGGAGGCACATGGTGGTTTGGATCCCACTTTAAAACTGTAGGTCTAGTCCGAACTAGCCTTACTGTGCATAAAGTGGACTTAAAACACCAAATCAATCACTTATTTTTGTTAGGCCCGCTTTTTCAATGTACGGTTAAGGTTCATGTTAGCATATAACTGGATCGTTGTAAAAATTAAGTTCTTTCAATGTACAGTTAGCTTGTAACAGGAAGTGTGGTGGCAATTATCTTTACTGCTACTTCCTGCAGTTACTAGCCTAACTGGAAGTTACGAAGCAACATGGCTGCCTCATGGAGATGTAGGTTTCACGCTCTACAATTTCGTCAGATTAACCTTTTGCCGCCCAAGGCCTTTTTCACAAGTAAGCCTCTATTGCCCTAGAGAGATGAGTGATATACCGTTGTACGCGGAATGAACCAGAGATTCAGACTATATGAAATTTTTGGAAATTCGCCGTATATGTGGTGGTTGGGGAAGGGGGCTAACTCTCAAAATTCCAAAATTTCGGAAAAAAAAATTTGGTTCCCCCACCCTCCCCCCAAGAAAAAAGTACATGACAGCGTCGACATGCACATGGAAATGATCGCTGACATGTAAGGAACACAAAAATATTTGCATTATGATCATATGACCAATGTAACAGTTGTACCCCCAAAAGGAATGGTCGGCATGCCACTGATTCAAGCTTCAAAATGCAGCGGTACCTTGAAATTACTATAGCTCAGAAACTAAATGCCCTAGAGATATGCAAGATATACCGTTGTACGCAGAATGAATCACAGATATATATAATTTATGCACATTCAGCTTTCTTATGGAGGGGGAAAGGGGGGAAATCCCCTCAAAAATACTTTTCTTAAAAAAATGGTGTTTTCCCCTGCCCCGAAAAAAAAATGCAAAATTTATGCAAATTTGGTGTATATATGGAGGGGGAAGGGAGAAAACCCCCAAAAATTATTTTAAAAAATTGTCACCACCCAAAAAATGTTCTCGCACTTGGACACAAAACGACGCCTACGCACATTTTTCACGGACGAAAAGCTAGAACGTGACAAATGAGCGCCAATTCTTGCAGCTGCTTGAAATTCTATTTTTAGACAATGCTGGGTAACCCCAGTTGCCACTTGTGCTAAAAAAACAAAGGTTTCCTTCAGCGCGCTTCGAAATTCCATCCTCACAACGCAGATTCAACAACCAGTCTTCCCCCTCCCAACCCTGCTTGCGCCCTCACTGAAAACTTTCATTTTGACATCGGATACTGATAAACAAGCTTCCTTCGAATGCACTTAGCAAGAAGGAGTGAAAAGCATTGCTTTAGAACAACAAAGCTGGTCTTCCTTTGTCGGCAAAAAATTGACCTTGAAAAGAGACTCAAAAGAGAAGTCCCTTTTCCCCCCATTTTCATGAAGACAAGAAAAAAATGCAAAAAACCATTTCTGTTAAATACATGTTAGGAACAATATAAAAAAATAAAATCGAAATTCTAGCCAAAAATAGAAAAGTTATAACGTAAAAACTACGACCTTGACACAGCGTCTCGATCGAGACGCTTGGTGTCCTGAGGGTTATTTTTGGGTGTCTCGTTCGAGATGCTTGGGCACCAAAAGGTTAAACAAGATGTGATTCACTAAAAAGTTAAATTTATTTATTGAGAAAATTCCAGATACAGCACAGGTGGCAATTTTACACTGAAATTGTCAACAATGAAAACTCAATAATAATAATAATAATAAAAAACAAAAAGATATTAAAAATAAAGTAACAAAATAACACAAAGAGAATAGCAAATTGACAAAAAAAAGCAAAAGATGTCACTATTTGATATTATTTACAAACGTTTCTTCTAATAGAAGACTGAAAGACAAACTCTGAGGAAAATATATCGATTCTTGATGGGAGGTCATTGTATTGTGTGCAATTCTGTAAAAGATGGATCCTTTTTTTGAATTTGTAGTCTAGGTTTCCTTGTATAAAATAATCTTGTGTTGTGCACATAGGTACTTGAAAGTGGAATTCCTCAAGGAGTGTATTGCAGCGGACTTTGCATCATGCTGATAAGCAGTTTGTAGGTTTAGAAAAGACAAAAGATGCGGAGATGAAAAATTGCATAATGAGTGAACCCTGTATCGAACTACAGCTAGGAAGAAGTGAAAAACTGAATCGATTCTAGAAAGTTGAGTGGAACACGCAATGGACCAGACAGGAGAGCAGTATTCTATTATTAGGGAAATGAATGATTTGAAGTACAGGGTCCTCCGTTCAGCCTTGGGTGCTGGCATGCTTAACGGCTGCCCAGGCATCAAATCCCATGCAATATCTCCGCTATGAAAGCCGCTAGCTTCGAAAAGTTCTCAGAATTATATTTACAATTACATTCGAAATAAACACGTTAATTGTCATGGGGGATGTTGAAAATGTTGTTGCAATCTCAGTTCAGTCGTATTTTGAAAGTGGGTACGTGTTACAAGTGTTGTTTGTGTTCTGCTATAGTTTTAATAAACGCACACATTACAAGAAAACGTAGGGCCTCCTCGATGGCACCTTGTAATCAAGTGATCCTGGCTTCGATTGCTGGTGGAGGTGCATACTGGTTCGGATACCACTTTAAGCTGTAGGTCCAGTCCTGATTAGCCTTTAAGTGGACTTAAAACACCAACTCAATCAACACAAAGAAACATTTTTATGTACGATTTGTATCTGATTACAAATTCTTGAAGGGATGTTTGTAGACTATTTTCAACAGAATTCCCAGGTGTGGTTTCACACAGAAATACCGTACGAAACCTTGTGAACAAATTGAGAACGAGAGTCGGTTAAATTTCTGTAAATGAATTATGGGGAATGTTAGTGGTGGTGTAGTTGATCCACGTTTAATATTCTTCTGTAATGAAACAAGATTCCATTTACTGGGAACAATTGGAACCTTACTTCCGTTGTGAAATCATTTTGAATAAGGATATCGAGCCTATCTTTCTAAATTTAATTTTATTTGAAAAGAAACTATTCTTTTATCACATTTTGATAAAAGAAATTGTGAATTTATCTCTCCTTTCAGAGCAGAAATGGGACCTATCGTCCATTGTTGAACTCGTTTTGAAGAAAAGGATATCTAGTCTTTTCTAAATTTAATTTTCTTTGAAAATAACTCGCTGGCCTGTAATACTTTTATCACATTTTGATCACAAGAAGTGTCTGCCTTCATCTGTCGTTTTTCATCAATGAGAGAGAGCTTTTCCATTGTTGTAGATAGTTTCAGATTTCCAGCATTGTTTAAATTTTACTTTCTTTAACAATCTCGCATTTCTGCAATGTTTCTCTCACATTTTTATCGCATGTTGTCCCCATGTTTTCCACCAAATTTAGCAAAATCAACCGATTCAGTGTGCATGGCTACATGGACGTAAGTGTTTGGCGTTCATCTCGTAACTCGAACCCACATCATCTCAATCCCTAAACTAACGTGGCTTGTACCGTTCCTCTTTTGTCACCTATTAGTCTGTTTGGTAGCATCCCCGGTGCTTTTTTCCCTTGGTGAATCCATATTGATTTCCCATAAGTCCTGTTACATTTCTAAGTTCTCTTAGTATTTTATAAAAACAAAATACCCATTATGTTCCGCAGACATATTGTCCTGTGTGATTTTGTAAGTACCGGCTTATTGTCCTTGTTTGTGCAGATAGTTCATAAATTTACTTGTTTCTATGCCTTGGAGAATTTACCTTTGGCTAGGCATTCATTATTGAGATCTTTTAGGTCTGCAGGTAATTCTTATTTGCGTTCCTTGAGTCTTAAACATATTGAAGTAAGATAACTGGGCTCGTGTACCTGGTGAAGCCAGTTATTTTATAGGCTTAAGGAATGCTCTAAGCAAAAGCACAGGTGAAGCATTTTGTTTATAGAAAGTTTCCACATGGCATCCAGCGGAATGCATGTTCTGGCAGAAATAAGGTCTTCCGCGGCCATTGTTACTCATTTTAATCACATTTGAAAAACCGTTGAGGCACACTCATCTTGTGCATGGTGCTTCATATCTCTCTGTTTAGATTAAGTTGTATTTTCCGAACTAGTGCAATTTGAAGTTGTCATGCACATGCATTGTCTGCAAGTACCAGTTGATTTTAACTGAACAAACTTGCCTCCCTGTCTGTGCGAGAACGAACTTCATGGATTGTATGAAACTTCACGTAAGGAACATAACAAGCTTGACGACACGGCTTGTAAAGTGGCCAGAGCTTGTTATCATGTTAAACTTCTGACTTTAGCAATGTGCCCCTTGTCATAACCGTCAAGCGTATGGAATTGAAACTGAATGATGTCTTTAACACTAGAATAGCGGAAAGGGGTCATTTTGACCCCTCATAAGAAATGCATTTAAAAATTCTAATTATTTTAGAATGTGATGATATTTTTAATTTATATTATTTTCTGTGCTTTATGTATTATAATCAAAGTATTTAGGTGGTTTTGTGATACCTTTTAATCACAAATAAAAATTTTAAAATAAATCAACTGAACACTCCCAAGAATACGCAACATTTCACCACGAGAAACTGCTACTTGATACGACATGTTCGGAGACGTTCTTCCCAGTCGAAGAACACTACCTACATGACAACATGTAAACTGTGACAATTGGGAACGTGCTAAAGACAGGATGACACAGGACCTAACGCTGATATTGCAGCATGCATAAATGAAACTTTACAGGGTCAATTTGACCCCTCCTGCTGTTCTAGTGGTATAACATGAAATTTCACAGAAGGAAGTATTTTGTAATTTCAATATGCAATCTTAAAAAGGACATAATTATGTAAAGTCACGAAATTTCGAGGAAAAAATAAGAAAAACAGGATAGTTATTAAACAGTGAAGGTAGAAACCCCCTTCCGCCATTCTAGTTTTGAAGGGTCTGAGGATGGAACCTCAATGATCTTTTCACATATCGTGGCATTTGTATTTATACATCACTGTTTCCACTTCAGGTGGCTAACCGCAACGATGATGATTGTATGAAATTGATGATAGGATGCTCATAAAAGTACTTATTTAAGACTTAACGTGGAACCCTAGGTAGTGATGTTGAGTTGACTTCATGCTCTGTCAACTAGCCAGCTGTAATGCTTGTTGCATGCGTAATGTCAATACACTTGTATACAGTAGAGTCGCGATTAACAAGAGTCCCGATTAACCGAGGGAATGGTTGGAAAACATTGTGCTTCATAACTCACACCCCCTGTTTTTCTTTTTTTATGGAGTCAAGTCACCGTCCGTGCTGCACGTGTTCGTTACATTGTCGGTGTATCCGATTAAGTCTGTGTAGGCCTATTCTAAGTGGAAAAAGTAATCTTCTCATTTATGTTGTACTAGTAATAAATAATTACTATACAGTTTTAAGTGTTGTTTTGTCATTTGTGACCTATTTGCACATTATCTCCGTATTATCAGTTTTTCCGTATCCGAGGTAATCTCGGTCCCAATTAGCTCAGATAATCGCGAGTCTACTGTACTTTATTCCAGTAATATTGTGTTCTGATAATTGTGTATTTGTGGTTTGTGTGCGTTGAATAACATGGGTACCTGGGGGAAACCCCAGGGGGGGGGGGTAAATGCGGTGAGGGGCATGATGCTGATCACATCACCCCACTCACGACCGGATCAAGAAAGTTTTGGGCATTACCCCCACACCCACTACTATGCACAGGGGAGCACTTTACCCTTTTTTTTTTTGTTTGTGTGCAAATTTTTTCTAGACATAACACATTGCTTTGTTTTTCAGCTTTACAGATTCTTGGCCAGGAGATCACAACTAAAGTTCAACAAAGTAATTTTGAAGAGGTTGTATATGTCCAGGATCAACCGACCAGCTGCTTCTCTTTCACAAATCAACCGGTTGATGAAGGGGCGAGATGGCCACATTGTAGTAGTAGTGGGAACCGTAACAGATGACAACAGACTTCTAGAAATCCCGAAGTTAACAGTAAGTGCACTAAAATTTCTGATATAATTATTAGCATCTTGCTAGTTCCTGAGGCTTTCTCGACAGCATGGGAGAGAGTGTAGCCAGGGCTCCAAAATTCCTGGTCACCAGGTTGCCATGACGACTAAAAATTTCAACCTGGCAACTGACCTTGTGCTGTAATATTGCAGTTTTCTAAGTTTGCATGTACAAAATTTTGAAGGTTCAAAGTTCAAAATTGCAGTACAGCGTAAGTTAGCAATTTTTTTTTTTTTATCAACGTTGTGTACATCCCAACAATCTAACAATTTCTTACTCTTTGTATCCCAACTCCTCCATTTCAGACTTTCTCAAATGATGTAGCGATGTTTTGAATACAGTGATGCTCAGCTTCTTATAGATTGATTGATTTACTTCGTTTTTGTGCTTTTAGACAGCCAACGTGAAACCGTAGCGGGTCATTCCATGATTTTGTGACACTTGCATTGATTTTTCATGTTTACTGAACCCTATCATGTTATATACCGTTGTAAAGCTAAATCCTGCAGTTTGTGAATATGGCAACAGCATTACATTCAAAATAGTGACACTAATGAAATGCGGTTGATGTAATTTCATCACAAAATTAAGGTACGTTCTGATTTTTATGGTATTTCGAATGAAAAAAAAGATAAGGAAAAATAAAATATAATTAAAATGTATTACGCCAAATAATATTATATATATGTATTGTGTCAATGCCTTAATGTTGTGCTGCTAACTGCTAGTTTGAGAGTCTTGAATGTGCCTCGAATAAATGTTACGTTAGTCACGGAAAAGAGTATATATTTTGAACTTTTTTTTCAGAAAAAGTAAAGAAGGAATGAGCAAAACCACGTATAAAAGTGGTTCCCACGATTTTTCACTTTGTAATGTTCTGCGACACAAGATATATAATTGTCACTTTTCCCCATAAAAAACCAGGGTGCGCATTATACAGGCGTAAATACTGTGTGTGTGTGTGCGCGTGTGTATATATAATGGATAAAAGCAAGGAGGGCCAAAAGGGCTAAGTAAAAATCAAAAAAGGTAAAAGGAAACGCTCACCGGACAGTAGAAAAATTCAAAATTTTCGCTAATTTCATAGCATCATCAGTGTGAGGAGAAATAGGCGGTCCCACATAAGGTTATAATGGTTGAGAGTTGAGATGCCAGAGCCTCGCAGGTGCAGTCCAGAATGCATTAATAGATATAGCAAGTCTAATTCTATTGTTAAATATAGTTACAGTTTTCATCTTAACTCGCCTTTTAGTATGGGTTTTTCATTATAAATATTTTCCAAATTCACCTATGTAGGGGGTCGTACAAATAAAGGTTAAGAAAAAGTCATGAAAATTTCTAAAATTTGTCCTGTCAGGGAGACTACTAACACATCCCATAAGTGTTTGACTTTTTACTGACTTTGTCCATGTTAAATTCTGAATACTAGATTAAATTTGTAGTTTACTGGGTGTTCTTAAAAGTTTAGAAAATAATATTTTGCAAGTGATTTCTTGCATGGTTAATGAGCCAGTTTAGTGATGTTACGTACCATCTTTCGGGGCTGAATATTGATGACCCTTTTCTTACTGAAAACATGGCTTCTTTCTGTTGAAATGCAATGTTAATGAGGTTAAAGTAGTACCCCTGTTTTACAATTTTCTTGCGTTACATAGTCAAACTTCAAACTTTTATAAGTTTTTCACTGTTGAGTTTCACTGTATAGTCAGTGAGTGATTGAACCACCCAAGTTAACTAGAATCTGTCACATTCCCTGAAGATGCATTTAGTCCATGCACTATATACAGTATTTAGTTTGATAAGTTAGTAAAGTTCTAGGGAAACCTTAAATAATATTTCATTGTAGCTGTACTTGACACATTTGAACCATGTTTAATGATGATTGTTTTAACCCTTCTCCACCTGAACATAAGGATGAGATTGCATACTGAGAACATGGTTTATTTGTAGACTTTCTTTTATTGTGCACTGGATATTTAGTTTGTGAAGATTGACATGTATCCAGCCAGAATTTCATTAAATAATGACTTAAATTATTGAGATTTTCTGTCCCTAGTGTGAATGGAAATGCAAACCTAGGATGTGTGTACATTTTATGAATTTTAAAATATTACCACGTGCCCAATCTGTATTTTTCTAAATAGTTTCTAAATGTTACATTTCTGTAGTGTTAGTCTGGCCCTAGGGAAACCTAAGATTATATTTCCATTGTAACTGTAATTGGTTAATTTTGAACCATGTTTAATGATTATTTTAACCCTTCTCCACCTGAAGATAAGGATGAGTAGGGACATTGAATTTCCGTGATTCACGAAATGTGAAAAAAGATGCAATTTTGAACATTCTGCACGTAACTACACCCCCAATGATGAAATATGAATGGGTTTTCTTCGCGAAGTAATGCGAAATGTGTGCTTTTCCACGAAATGAATGCTTTTTCGTGAAATATCATCAAATTAAGTAGAAAACATGCAAAATCCGGCAATCGAAGTTGTGCGCAAACTGTTGATTTGTAAGAAAACGTTTGCCTAAAGTTTCCTACCACTTGCAGCTGAAGAACGTTTTATCTTCGATCACATCAGGAAGATGCTGCAAATTGGATTTCCCATGCACATAATCTCAGTTTGAAAACTTGGCTCCCTGTCAAGCTGCATTCCTTTCTTCCCCGAATGTCTTCTCAACTTCCAGTTTCATTGAACTTGCTAGCTGTAGCAGTGATAAGATTAGTCTGTTCCCCCACATCAAGGGAAACAATGAGTTCAGTTGTGTTCAGTCGTGAATGAATTTTGTTTATCATCATGTGATATTCAACATGTGTTTGTGTATGTGCAGTAGTGATTATTTTATTTGTTGGACAGCAGGGATATCCTTTAAATACATACAATGAATAAATCACTTGAGATCACTTTAGAAATGAAGTGATTTTGTGTTGATGTTTACTTTTTGGTTGGACAGCTAAGTACTTGTGTATGTGTACAGTATATAAACATGAAGTAGTTTATCAATTTATAGCTCTTTTGTATGTTGTTTCCTGTCATAATGAAAAGTGTGTGCCAATTTTTTTTTTCCACCGCAGGTATATACCGCTGATCTAACATTTTATTTACCGCTCTCCTCAGTTTTTATTTACCATAAATTTGTCTCCCTAAGGATGAGATCTCAAATTCTGAAAACATGGTTGACTGTTTAGGTGGGTTTTTCTAGTTCAATTTATATTTAGTTTGCTAAAATTGACACATACGTTACATAAATTTCAGTAAGTAACCATTTGAATGAATGACATCTGTGTTGATGCATTTAGATCTGATGGGAATTATAGCGACAACCTACATGGGGTGTTCAGTTAAAATTATTCCTACTTATCCAATCTTGTTCTTCCCTAGTGTTGCAATTTTCTGTTCCAAGTCTGTAAGGTTTGAGGAAAATGGAATCTCATTGTATCTATATCCATGCATTTGTACTGTATATGAAGATGATCTAGCTGTCAGGTTCTGGGGAAGTCTATTAGTATGATTTTGTTACTGTGCTAGAGGCATTTGAACCATGTGTAATGATGATTACATTAATCATGCTCTACCTGAAAATAAGTATAAGGTATCTTAATACTGGAAACATTTTTTATAATTTTTCACATATTAAGTTTGCTAAAATACATTAATGGAGTGGATACACTACATTTGAAGTTACTGCCCTTAAGTTTACAAAATTTGATTCTAAACAGTCGAGTTCTCTAGCAGAGATTTGTCTAGTTTTGGGGAAACCCTAGAATAAAATTTCATTTTATCCCTACTTGATGCATTTAAACCATGTGTGATGATTATTTTAACCCTTCTCCACCTGAAGATAAGGATGAGATATTGAATACTGAAGACATGGTTTAAATGATTAGATGATTTTCACACTTTACTGTATATAAGTTTCCTAAAATACGTTAGTGGAGTGAATATATTATACTTGATGTTAATAAATTGTTTGTATACAGTACAGTCTCTAGCACAAATTTGTCAAATTCTAGGAAAATCGTAGAATATAGGTTTCCTGTCAGGTGCGGATCTACGGGGAGGGCGATCGTCGATAGCGCCTCCCAACTGTCAGGTGTTAGGGCATTATATTATGCCTAATATTTTTGAAGACTCAAATGCTGTGTGTTTTGTTTAACAGGCTTGAGAATACTTTTTAATATTTTATATAATTTCACTTTATGCGCTTGATAGGTTAATCTGAAATGAACTTAGTTTAAGTTTGGATCCGAACCACTATGCAGGATTTCTCCAAAGGTGATAGAGCCTGAGAACCTTTGATAATAGGTTTTTTTATTGACTTTTCTCCAGATCATTCAGTTTACCATAGCAATGGAAGGAATTATGATAACAACATGCAATATCCCATCTATTCCAGAGCCCTGTACCCCTATATTTGCAAAACAGTAATCTCTAGGATATGGAAATTAGCTTTCTCATTGTTCACAGTAGCATATATTGTTTACGTAAAACATTGCGTGCAGGTTAGAATTGTTTCTTGGTGAGGTGAGGTACGTGACTGAAAATTGCCCCTCCCAACTGTAACTCCTAAATCTGCCACCGTTCCTTGTAGCTGTGCTTAATGCATTTGAACAGTGTTTAATGATTAATTTTACCCTTCACCTGAAAATAAGGATGAGATATCCAATACTGAAAACATGGTTTATTTTTAATGCCTGGTTAAACTGTGCAGTATATATTTATTTTGATAAGATTGACATATACGTTGATAGAATTTCATTCAGATTCTAGGGAAATCTATGATTAAATAACCATTGTAACTATGAATGATGCATTTGAACCATGTCGAATGATGAACGTTTTAACCCTTCTCCAACTGAAAGGTAGGATGAGATATCCAATACTGAAAACTTGGTTCAACTGTTTAGATTTCTTTTCTTTAGTTTGCTAAAATTGACACTTGCTTTATCTAAATTTCACTACCTAACCATGTGAAGGAATGACATCTGTGTTGATGCATCTAGATGTGATGGGAATGAGAATAACAACCCATATTGGGTTTTCACTTAATATTATTTCTACGTATCTGATAAACTCTTCACATTTAAAATTTGTTTCTAAGTGTAACAAATTCTCCATTGCAAGTCAATAAGGTGCTATGGAATTGTTAAGGCATTATACATTCAATCTTGATGGTCTCAACATAGCAAAATGTTATACAGCCATTCCAGTTGTCACGGACGTTAGTTTTACTAATTTAAAGCTCTTAACATTAAAATTAAATGTATTTTGTGAACTTTTTTAAACATGAAACACAGTAAATGGTGATGACCTCCCTACAGAAAAAACTATGTTGAGTAAAATGTATTACTATTCCGGAAACTGAAAAAAATGTTCAGTCACGGATGTCACAGAATTTGTGAACTCACATTACAAGCTGTGATCTAAAATTTAAAAATCCAGGTTACTGCCTGAGACAAAATTCATTTTATACTCATTGTGTTGATCTGCAAGCTTTACAGGTTCTAGTTCTGATCTATTAATTCACAAAAACAAAAAGGAATTGATTTTATAATTGCTTTATTCATGTCACGGATGTTACATGGAATTCGTCACGGATGTTACATCTGACATAATATATGACAGACAGTTAAGATTTGTACTGTTCTACCTTTCTTAAATTAATAAGATTACATGGTATAATTAACACAATTATGCAGTCACACATAATTAAGTCTCTAATTAGAAATCAGAGCAAATAATTTTATTTATTGGAAGAAACCATGGATTGAAGAAAAGTCTTGTGTGGTCATTATCCAATTTGTAATTTTTATAACACAAATAGGATTTTAAAGACTTTTCTTAGAAATAAAAATCCTACAAGCAGATTTTGCTTTTGAAATCATAGATAACTCTACTTCCATTTTCCGTTATAGTTGGATTAGATAGAATGCGGACCACCTGCTTAATGCTTATTTATTTTTCATCCTCTTTATTAGGTACGAATAAATTGCCAGTTTTTCCATACTGCTTTAAGATGATCACACGTAAATCACCACTGTTTCGCAAAACACTTGTCTGACACACTGCAACATAGTTATGGCTAACCTGAGTCTTTCCATGACCAGTGATGCAGACTTCAACGTATACTCAGGTACAATATTCACATTGAGTTCACATAGGTCTAATTCTTCGGTTTTCGAGTTATGTCCAAGTTCATTTAGGTTGTTTTCAACAGATGCATCATCATCACAGTCATCAGAATATGATTCAGATCAATTTTCTTGATTTGACGTATTTCTTGTATTCCTGGTGCAGTTCGCACGTACTCCCATCGTTTGTTCAAAAATACTGAAGTTTCTTCTGTCTCTTGGTTACAAAAAGAACCTCAGTTGACTTACATTGAGCTTCAGTGACTTTGAAGAATTCTTCAGCATTTTGAACAGTACAAAGTAGTGATTTTACTGCTATTGAAGAATATGAGCCCAAAGCTGAAGGGTTTGGAGGTGTATTGGTCTTCATCGCTTCCGCTTTTTTCCTCCTCCACTCCTGTACCCTCAACCTAGTCTTTTCTCTCCTCAAATTCAAAAGGTTTTTGTCTTTTGCACAATTTTCCTTTTCTTCTTGCCTTTTTAACCTATTTCTTTCTCTATCCTTTTCCAAATATGCAGCCCATCTCTCTGGATTTTCAGATTTCATTTTAGCTCTCATTTTTGCCATTCTAGGAGCAGACTTTGCAGGTGGCATTATCTGCAACAAGAGAAAACATAAACTTGGACCAAATTATAGGTTATTTTATGTTTCTGTTAGCTACCACTGATTTTAAGGACATTTCATTATAACATAAAAAATAAATTCTAGATGGAACAAAGAAAAATAATTTCATTTTACTCTATGACTTAATAAAATCAAGTTCTACTCATCAATAATATATTTTAAATCTCTCTGAATTATACCAGTAATAGGTTATGTAACATAGACTATAGTTCATAAAGTTAGACAACCCAAACCTAGAAGTATCAGTGGTGATAGAAATGTAACATCCGTGACATCTATTTTATTCTTATTTAAACTCAGATAATATCTTTAAGATGGTAGGATGCAAGTATTTTACTAGAATGTCAACATTATCTACTTTTGACAAAAACAAATTTAGTTCAATTCTGTATTTTTAAAAATTATCTTCTTTTTTGTCACGGATGTTACACCATGTACATCTGATTACTGTTTTACATTTAATTCATAAATTTACTCACCTTGGTCTCTGAAATTCAGTGTGTAGACTCTCAAAACATAAACTCAGCAGTAAACTTCCTGAGAATGGAGTTAACAGTTGAACTGCATGTCTATAAGGGAGCTGCCAACTTAGTGAATGCTACTGGCCATGTATTGCCAACTAAAAGCAGCTATTTCTTGTAACAATAAAACATATCAAATATATTATTTTTCAAAATATCTCGGCAGAATGCTTAAATGAGAAGTTTTATCTACTCATTGCATGCAAATAGAACATATTTTTGATTATTATTTTTTTTTGGTATAATTCCCTCTTTACCCGGAATGGCTGTACTGTGCTAGAGGCATTTGAACCATGTGTAATGGTGATTACATTAATCCTCGTCTACCTGAAAATAAGTATAAGGTATCTTAATACTGGAAACATTTCTATCTGTTGGGATCATTTTTCACACTTCACTGCATATTAAGTTTGCAAAAATTCATTACTGGAGTGAATACACTACTATTAAGTTTACAAAATTGTTTTAATCCGTAGTGTTCTCTAGTAGAGATTTGTCTAGTTTTGGGGAAACCCTAGAATAAAATTTCATTTTAGCCCTACTTGATGCATTTAAACCATGTGTAATGATGATGATTTTAACCCTTCTCCACCTGAACATAAGGATGAGATATTGAATACTGAAAACATGGTTTAAAGGATTAGATGATTTTCACACTTCACTGTATGTAAGTGTGCTAAAATACTTCAGTGGAGTGGTTATACTATACGTTGATAAATTGTTTGTATACAATGCAGTTCTCTAGTACAAATTTGTCAAATTCTAGGGAAATCCTAGAATAAAGGTTTCCTGTCAGGCGCGGATCTACGGGGAGGGAGATCAGAGATCGCTCCTCCCAACTGTAAGGTGTTAGGGCATTATATTACACCTAATATTTTTGAAGACTCGAATGCTCTGTTTTGTTTAACAGGCTTGAGAATACTTTTTATATACGTTGCCAGATTCATTCAGGTTGTAGGGAAAACTATGATTAAATAATTATTGTAACTATGAATTATGCATTTGAACGATGTCTAATGATGAACGTTTTAACCCTTCTCCACCTGAAATTAAGGATGAGATATCCAATACTGAAAACTTGGTTCACCTGTTTAAATTGCTTTTCTTTAATTCGCTAAAATTGACACTTGCTTTATCTAAATTTCACTACCTAACCATGTGAAGGAATGACATCTGTGTTGATGCATCTAGATGTGATGGGAATGAGAATAACAACCCATATTGGGTTTTCACTTAATATTATTTCTACGTATCTGATAAACTCTTCACATTTAAAATTTGTTTCTAAGTGTAACAAATTCTCCATTGCAAGTCAATAAGGTGCTATGGAATTGTTAAGGCATTATACATTCAATCTTGATGGTCTCAACATAGCAAAATGTTATACAGCCATTCCAGTTGTCACGGACGTTAGTTTTACTAATTTAAAGCTCTTAACATTAAAATTAAATGTATTTTGTGAACTTTTTTAAACATGAAACACAGTAAATGGTGATGACCTCCCTACAGAAAAAACTATGTTGAGTAAAATGTATTACTATTCCGGAAACTGAAAAAAATGTTCAGTCACGGATGTCACAGAATTTGTGAACTCACATTACAAGCTGTGATCTAAAATTTAAAAATCCAGGTTACTGCCTGAGACAAAATTCATTTTATACTCATTGTGTTGATCTGCAAGCTTTACAGGTTCTAGTTCTGATCTATTAATTCACAAAAACAAAAAGGAATTGATTTTATAATTGCTTTATTCATGTCACGGATGTTACATGGAATTCGTCACGGATGTTACATCTGACATAATATATGACAGACAGTTAAGATTTGTACTGTTCTACCTTTCTTAAATTAATAAGATTACATGGTATAATTAACACAATTATGCAGTCACACATAATTAAGTCTCTAATTAGAAATCAGAGCAAATAATTTTATTTATTGGAAGAAACCATGGATTGAAGAAAAGTCTTGTGTGGTCATTATCCAATTTGTAATTTTTATAACACAAATAGGATTTTAAAGACTTTTCTTAGAAATAAAAATCCTACAAGCAGATTTTGCTTTTGAAATCATAGATAACTCTACTTCCATTTTCCGTTATAGTTGGATTAGATAGAATGCGGACCACCTGCTTAATGCTTATTTATTTTTCATCCTCTTTATTAGGTACGAATAAATTGCCAGTTTTTCCATACTGCTTTAAGATGATCACACGTAAATCACCACTGTTTCGCAAAACACTTGTCTGACACACTGCAACATAGTTATGGCTAACCTGAGTCTTTCCATGACCAGTGATGCAGACTTCAACGTATACTCAGGTACAATATTCACATTGAGTTCACATAGGTCTAATTCTTCGGTTTTCGAGTTATGTCCAAGTTCATTTAGGTTGTTTTCAACAGATGCATCATCATCACAGTCATCAGAATATGATTCAGATCAATTTTCTTGATTTGACGTATTTCTTGTATTCCTGGTGCAGTTCGCACGTACTCCCATCGTTTGTTCAAAAATACTGAAGTTTCTTCTGTCTCTTGGTTACAAAAAGAACCTCAGTTGACTTACATTGAGCTTCAGTGACTTTGAAGAATTCTTCAGCATTTTGAACAGTACAAAGTAGTGATTTTACTGCTATTGAAGAATATGAGCCCAAAGCTGAAGGGTTTGGAGGTGTATTGGTCTTCATCGCTTCCGCTTTTTTCCTCCTCCACTCCTGTACCCTCAACCTAGTCTTTTCTCTCCTCAAATTCAAAAGGTTTTTGTCTTTTGCACAATTTTCCTTTTCTTCTTGCCTTTTTAACCTATTTCTTTCTCTATCCTTTTCCAAATATGCAGCCCATCTCTCTGGATTTTCAGATTTCATTTTAGCTCTCATTTTTGCCATTCTAGGAGCAGACTTTGCAGGTGGCATTATCTGCAACAAGAGAAAACATAAACTTGGACCAAATTATAGGTTATTTTATGTTTCTGTTAGCTACCACTGATTTTAAGGACATTTCATTATAACATAAAAAATAAATTCTAGATGGAACAAAGAAAAATAATTTCATTTTACTCTATGACTTAATAAAATCAAGTTCTACTCATCAATAATATATTTTAAATCTCTCTGAATTATACCAGTAATAGGTTATGTAACATAGACTATAGTTCATAAAGTTAGACAACCCAAACCTAGAAGTATCAGTGGTGATAGAAATGTAACATCCGTGACATCTATTTTATTCTTATTTAAACTCAGATAATATCTTTAAGATGGTAGGATGCAAGTATTTTACTAGAATGTCAACATTATCTACTTTTGACAAAAACAAATTTAGTTCAATTCTGTATTTTTAAAAATTATCTTCTTTTTTGTCACGGATGTTACACCATGTACATCTGATTACTGTTTTACATTTAATTCATAAATTTACTCACCTTGGTCTCTGAAATTCAGTGTGTAGACTCTCAAAACATAAACTCAGCAGTAAACTTCCTGAGAATGGAGTTAACAGTTGAACTGCATGTCTATAAGGGAGCTGCCAACTTAGTGAATGCTACTGGCCATGTATTGCCAACTAAAAGCAGCTATTTCTTGTAACAATAAAACATATCAAATATATTATTTTTCAAAATATCTCGGCAGAATGCTTAAATGAGAAGTTTTATCTACTCATTGCATGCAAATAGAACATATTTTTGATTATTATTTTTTTTTGGTATAATTCCCTCTTTACCCGGAATGGCTGTACTGTGCTAGAGGCATTTGAACCATGTGTAATGGTGATTACATTAATCCTCGTCTACCTGAAAATAAGTATAAGGTATCTTAATACTGGAAACATTTCTATCTGTTGGGATCATTTTTCACACTTCACTGCATATTAAGTTTGCAAAAATTCATTACTGGAGTGAATACACTACTATTAAGTTTACAAAATTGTTTTAATCCGTAGTGTTCTCTAGTAGAGATTTGTCTAGTTTTGGGGAAACCCTAGAATAAAATTTCATTTTAGCCCTACTTGATGCATTTAAACCATGTGTAATGATGATGATTTTAACCCTTCTCCACCTGAACATAAGGATGAGATATTGAATACTGAAAACATGGTTTAAAGGATTAGATGATTTTCACACTTCACTGTATGTAAGTGTGCTAAAATACTTCAGTGGAGTGGTTATACTATACGTTGATAAATTGTTTGTATACAATGCAGTTCTCTAGTACAAATTTGTCAAATTCTAGGGAAATCCTAGAATAAAGGTTTCCTGTCAGGCGCGGATCTACGGGGAGGGAGATCAGAGATCGCTCCTCCCAACTGTAAGGTGTTAGGGCATTATATTACACCTAATATTTTTGAAGACTCGAATGCTCTGTTTTGTTTAACAGGCTTGAGAATACTTTTTATATACGTTGCCAGATTCATTCAGGTTGTAGGGAAAACTATGATTAAATAATTATTGTAACTATGAATTATGCATTTGAACGATGTCTAATGATGAACGTTTTAACCCTTCTCCACCTGAAATTAAGGATGAGATATCCAATACTGAAAACTTGGTTCACCTGTTTAAATTGCTTTTCTTTAATTCGCTAAAATTGACACTTGCTTTATCTAAATTTCACTACCTAACCATGTGAAGGAATGACATCTGTGTTGATGCATCTAGATGTGATGGGAATGAGAATAACAACCCATATTGGGTTTTCACTTAATATTATTTCTACGTATCTGATAAACTCTTCACATTTAAAATTTGTTTCTAAGTGTAACAAATTCTCCATTGCAAGTCAATAAGGTGCTATGGAATTGTTAAGGCATTATACATTCAATCTTGATGGTCTCAACATAGCAAAATGTTATACAGCCATTCCAGTTGTCACGGACGTTAGTTTTACTAATTTAAAGCTCTTAACATTAAAATTAAATGTATTTTGTGAACTTTTTTAAACATGAAACACAGTAAATGGTGATGACCTCCCTACAGAAAAAACTATGTTGAGTAAAATGTATTACTATTCCGGAAACTGAAAAAAATGTTCAGTCACGGATGTCACAGAATTTGTGAACTCACATTACAAGCTGTGATCTAAAATTTAAAAATCCAGGTTACTGCCTGAGACAAAATTCATTTTATACTCATTGTGTTGATCTGCAAGCTTTACAGGTTCTAGTTCTGATCTATTAATTCACAAAAACAAAAAGGAATTGATTTTATAATTGCTTTATTCATGTCACGGATGTTACATGGAATTCGTCACGGATGTTACATCTGACATAATATATGACAGACAGTTAAGATTTGTACTGTTCTACCTTTCTTAAATTAATAAGATTACATGGTATAATTAACACAATTATGCAGTCACACATAATTAAGTCTCTAATTAGAAATCAGAGCAAATAATTTTATTTATTGGAAGAAACCATGGATTGAAGAAAAGTCTTGTGTGGTCATTATCCAATTTGTAATTTTTATAACACAAATAGGATTTTAAAGACTTTTCTTAGAAATAAAAATCCTACAAGCAGATTTTGCTTTTGAAATCATAGATAACTCTACTTCCATTTTCCGTTATAGTTGGATTAGATAGAATGCGGACCACCTGCTTAATGCTTATTTATTTTTCATCCTCTTTATTAGGTACGAATAAATTGCCAGTTTTTCCATACTGCTTTAAGATGATCACACGTAAATCACCACTGTTTCGCAAAACACTTGTCTGACACACTGCAACATAGTTATGGCTAACCTGAGTCTTTCCATGACCAGTGATGCAGACTTCAACGTATACTCAGGTACAATATTCACATTGAGTTCACATAGGTCTAATTCTTCGGTTTTCGAGTTATGTCCAAGTTCATTTAGGTTGTTTTCAACAGATGCATCATCATCACAGTCATCAGAATATGATTCAGATCAATTTTCTTGATTTGACGTATTTCTTGTATTCCTGGTGCAGTTCGCACGTACTCCCATCGTTTGTTCAAAAATACTGAAGTTTCTTCTGTCTCTTGGTTACAAAAAGAACCTCAGTTGACTTACATTGAGCTTCAGTGACTTTGAAGAATTCTTCAGCATTTTGAACAGTACAAAGTAGTGATTTTACTGCTATTGAAGAATATGAGCCCAAAGCTGAAGGGTTTGGAGGTGTATTGGTCTTCATCGCTTCCGCTTTTTTCCTCCTCCACTCCTGTACCCTCAACCTAGTCTTTTCTCTCCTCAAATTCAAAAGGTTTTTGTCTTTTGCACAATTTTCCTTTTCTTCTTGCCTTTTTAACCTATTTCTTTCTCTATCCTTTTCCAAATATGCAGCCCATCTCTCTGGATTTTCAGATTTCATTTTAGCTCTCATTTTTGCCATTCTAGGAGCAGACTTTGCAGGTGGCATTATCTGCAACAAGAGAAAACATAAACTTGGACCAAATTATAGGTTATTTTATGTTTCTGTTAGCTACCACTGATTTTAAGGACATTTCATTATAACATAAAAAATAAATTCTAGATGGAACAAAGAAAAATAATTTCATTTTACTCTATGACTTAATAAAATCAAGTTCTACTCATCAATAATATATTTTAAATCTCTCTGAATTATACCAGTAATAGGTTATGTAACATAGACTATAGTTCATAAAGTTAGACAACCCAAACCTAGAAGTATCAGTGGTGATAGAAATGTAACATCCGTGACATCTATTTTATTCTTATTTAAACTCAGATAATATCTTTAAGATGGTAGGATGCAAGTATTTTACTAGAATGTCAACATTATCTACTTTTGACAAAAACAAATTTAGTTCAATTCTGTATTTTTAAAAATTATCTTCTTTTTTGTCACGGATGTTACACCATGTACATCTGATTACTGTTTTACATTTAATTCATAAATTTACTCACCTTGGTCTCTGAAATTCAGTGTGTAGACTCTCAAAACATAAACTCAGCAGTAAACTTCCTGAGAATGGAGTTAACAGTTGAACTGCATGTCTATAAGGGAGCTGCCAACTTAGTGAATGCTACTGGCCATGTATTGCCAACTAAAAGCAGCTATTTCTTGTAACAATAAAACATATCAAATATATTATTTTTCAAAATATCTCGGCAGAATGCTTAAATGAGAAGTTTTATCTACTCATTGCATGCAAATAGAACATATTTTTGATTATTATTTTTTTTTGGTATAATTCCCTCTTTACCCGGAATGGCTGTACTGTGCTAGAGGCATTTGAACCATGTGTAATGGTGATTACATTAATCCTCGTCTACCTGAAAATAAGTATAAGGTATCTTAATACTGGAAACATTTCTATCTGTTGGGATCATTTTTCACACTTCACTGCATATTAAGTTTGCAAAAATTCATTACTGGAGTGAATACACTACTATTAAGTTTACAAAATTGTTTTAATCCGTAGTGTTCTCTAGTAGAGATTTGTCTAGTTTTGGGGAAACCCTAGAATAAAATTTCATTTTAGCCCTACTTGATGCATTTAAACCATGTGTAATGATGATGATTTTAACCCTTCTCCACCTGAACATAAGGATGAGATATTGAATACTGAAAACATGGTTTAAAGGATTAGATGATTTTCACACTTCACTGTATGTAAGTGTGCTAAAATACTTCAGTGGAGTGGTTATACTATACGTTGATAAATTGTTTGTATACAATGCAGTTCTCTAGTACAAATTTGTCAAATTCTAGGGAAATCCTAGAATAAAGGTTTCCTGTCAGGCGCGGATCTACGGGGAGGGAGATCAGAGATCGCTCCTCCCAACTGTAAGGTGTTAGGGCATTATATTACACCTAATATTTTTGAAGACTCGAATGCTCTGTTTTGTTTAACAGGCTTGAGAATACTTTTTATATACGTTGCCAGATTCATTCAGGTTGTAGGGAAAACTATGATTAAATAATTATTGTAACTATGAATTATGCATTTGAACGATGTCTAATGATGAACGTTTTAACCCTTCTCCACCTGAAATTAAGGATGAGATATCCAATACTGAAAACTTGGTTCACCTGTTTAAATTGCTTTTCTTTAATTCGCTAAAATTGACACTTGCTTTATCTAAATTTCACTACCTAACCATGTGAAGGAATGACATCTGTGTTGATGCATCTAGATGTGATGGGAATGAGAATAACAACCCATATTGGGTTTTCACTTAATATTATTTCTACGTATCTGATAAACTCTTCACATTTAAAATTTGTTTCTAAGTGTAACAAATTCTCCATTGCAAGTCAATAAGGTGCTATGGAATTGTTAAGGCATTATACATTCAATCTTGATGGTCTCAACATAGCAAAATGTTATACAGCCATTCCAGTTGTCACGGACGTTAGTTTTACTAATTTAAAGCTCTTAACATTAAAATTAAATGTATTTTGTGAACTTTTTTAAACATGAAACACAGTAAATGGTGATGACCTCCCTACAGAAAAAACTATGTTGAGTAAAATGTATTACTATTCCGGAAACTGAAAAAAATGTTCAGTCACGGATGTCACAGAATTTGTGAACTCACATTACAAGCTGTGATCTAAAATTTAAAAATCCAGGTTACTGCCTGAGACAAAATTCATTTTATACTCATTGTGTTGATCTGCAAGCTTTACAGGTTCTAGTTCTGATCTATTAATTCACAAAAACAAAAAGGAATTGATTTTATAATTGCTTTATTCATGTCACGGATGTTACATGGAATTCGTCACGGATGTTACATCTGACATAATATATGACAGACAGTTAAGATTTGTACTGTTCTACCTTTCTTAAATTAATAAGATTACATGGTATAATTAACACAATTATGCAGTCACACATAATTAAGTCTCTAATTAGAAATCAGAGCAAATAATTTTATTTATTGGAAGAAACCATGGATTGAAGAAAAGTCTTGTGTGGTCATTATCCAATTTGTAATTTTTATAACACAAATAGGATTTTAAAGACTTTTCTTAGAAATAAAAATCCTACAAGCAGATTTTGCTTTTGAAATCATAGATAACTCTACTTCCATTTTCCGTTATAGTTGGATTAGATAGAATGCGGACCACCTGCTTAATGCTTATTTATTTTTCATCCTCTTTATTAGGTACGAATAAATTGCCAGTTTTTCCATACTGCTTTAAGATGATCACACGTAAATCACCACTGTTTCGCAAAACACTTGTCTGACACACTGCAACATAGTTATGGCTAACCTGAGTCTTTCCATGACCAGTGATGCAGACTTCAACGTATACTCAGGTACAATATTCACATTGAGTTCACATAGGTCTAATTCTTCGGTTTTCGAGTTATGTCCAAGTTCATTTAGGTTGTTTTCAACAGATGCATCATCATCACAGTCATCAGAATATGATTCAGATCAATTTTCTTGATTTGACGTATTTCTTGTATTCCTGGTGCAGTTCGCACGTACTCCCATCGTTTGTTCAAAAATACTGAAGTTTCTTCTGTCTCTTGGTTACAAAAAGAACCTCAGTTGACTTACATTGAGCTTCAGTGACTTTGAAGAATTCTTCAGCATTTTGAACAGTACAAAGTAGTGATTTTACTGCTATTGAAGAATATGAGCCCAAAGCTGAAGGGTTTGGAGGTGTATTGGTCTTCATCGCTTCCGCTTTTTTCCTCCTCCACTCCTGTACCCTCAACCTAGTCTTTTCTCTCCTCAAATTCAAAAGGTTTTTGTCTTTTGCACAATTTTCCTTTTCTTCTTGCCTTTTTAACCTATTTCTTTCTCTATCCTTTTCCAAATATGCAGCCCATCTCTCTGGATTTTCAGATTTCATTTTAGCTCTCATTTTTGCCATTCTAGGAGCAGACTTTGCAGGTGGCATTATCTGCAACAAGAGAAAACATAAACTTGGACCAAATTATAGGTTATTTTATGTTTCTGTTAGCTACCACTGATTTTAAGGACATTTCATTATAACATAAAAAATAAATTCTAGATGGAACAAAGAAAAATAATTTCATTTTACTCTATGACTTAATAAAATCAAGTTCTACTCATCAATAATATATTTTAAATCTCTCTGAATTATACCAGTAATAGGTTATGTAACATAGACTATAGTTCATAAAGTTAGACAACCCAAACCTAGAAGTATCAGTGGTGATAGAAATGTAACATCCGTGACATCTATTTTATTCTTATTTAAACTCAGATAATATCTTTAAGATGGTAGGATGCAAGTATTTTACTAGAATGTCAACATTATCTACTTTTGACAAAAACAAATTTAGTTCAATTCTGTATTTTTAAAAATTATCTTCTTTTTTGTCACGGATGTTACACCATGTACATCTGATTACTGTTTTACATTTAATTCATAAATTTACTCACCTTGGTCTCTGAAATTCAGTGTGTAGACTCTCAAAACATAAACTCAGCAGTAAACTTCCTGAGAATGGAGTTAACAGTTGAACTGCATGTCTATAAGGGAGCTGCCAACTTAGTGAATGCTACTGGCCATGTATTGC
This sequence comes from Lepisma saccharinum, assembly GCF_977018435.1. Classification (NCBI taxonomy): domain Eukaryota; kingdom Metazoa; phylum Arthropoda; class Insecta; order Zygentoma; family Lepismatidae; genus Lepisma; species Lepisma saccharinum. Next base: position 6,068,408 of record NC_139243.1, read on the forward strand.
CAACTAAAAGCAGCTATTTCTTGTAACAATAAAACATATCAAATATATTATTTTTCAAAATATCTCGGCAGAATGCTTAAATGAGAAGTTTTATCTACTCATTGCATGCAAATAGAACATATTTTTGATTATTATTTTTTTTTGGTATAATTCCCTCTTTACCCGGAATGGCTGTACTGTGCTAGAGGCATTTGAACCATGTGTAATGGTGATTACATTAATCCTCGTCTACCTGAAAATAAGTATAAGGTATCTTAATACTGGAAACATTTCTATCTGTTGGGATCATTTTTCACACTTCACTGCATATTAAGTTTGCAAAAATTCATTACTGGAGTGAATACACTACTATTAAGTTTACAAAATTGTTTTAATCCGTAGTGTTCTCTAGTAGAGATTTGTCTAGTTTTGGGGAAACCCTAGAATAAAATTTCATTTTAGCCCTACTTGATGCATTTAAACCATGTGTAATGATGATGATTTTAACCCTTCTCCACCTGAACATAAGGATGAGATATTGAATACTGAAAACATGGTTTAAAGGATTAGATGATTTTCACACTTCACTGTATGTAAGTGTGCTAAAATACTTCAGTGGAGTGGTTATACTATACGTTGATAAATTGTTTGTATACAATGCAGTTCTCTAGTACAAATTTGTCAAATTCTAGGGAAATCCTAGAATAAAGGTTTCCTGTCAGGCGCGGATCTACGGGGAGGGAGATCAGAGATCGCTCCTCCCAACTGTAAGGTGTTAGGGCATTATATTACACCTAATATTTTTGAAGACTCGAATGCTCTGTTTTGTTTAACAGGCTTGAGAATACTTTTTATATACGTTGCCAGATTCATTCAGGTTGTAGGGAAAACTATGATTAAATAATTATTGTAACTATGAATTATGCATTTGAACGATGTCTAATGATGAACGTTTTAACCCTTCTCCACCTGAAATTAAGGATGAGATATCCAATACTGAAAACTTGGTTCACCTGTTTAAATTGCTTTTCTTTAATTCGCTAAAATTGACACTTGCTTTATCTAAATTTCACTACCTAACCATGTGAAGGAATGACATCTGTGTTGATGCATCTAGATGTGATGGGAATGAGAATAACAACCCATATTGGGTTTTCACTTAATATTATTTCTACGTATCTGATAAACTCTTCACATTTAAAATTTGTTTCTAAGTGTAACAAATTCTCCATTGCAAGTCAATAAGGTGCTATGGAATTGTTAAGGCATTATACATTCAATCTTGATGGTCTCAACATAGCAAAATGTTATACAGCCATTCCAGTTGTCACGGACGTTAGTTTTACTAATTTAAAGCTCTTAACATTAAAATTAAATGTATTTTGTGAACTTTTTTAAACATGAAACACAGTAAATGGTGATGACCTCCCTACAGAAAAAACTATGTTGAGTAAAATGTATTACTATTCCGGAAACTGAAAAAAATGTTCAGTCACGGATGTCACAGAATTTGTGAACTCACATTACAAGCTGTGATCTAAAATTTAAAAATCCAGGTTACTGCCTGAGACAAAATTCATTTTATACTCATTGTGTTGATCTGCAAGCTTTACAGGTTCTAGTTCTGATCTATTAATTCACAAAAACAAAAAGGAATTGATTTTATAATTGCTTTATTCATGTCACGGATGTTACATGGAATTCGTCACGGATGTTACATCTGACATAATATATGACAGACAGTTAAGATTTGTACTGTTCTACCTTTCTTAAATTAATAAGATTACATGGTATAATTAACACAATTATGCAGTCACACATAATTAAGTCTCTAATTAGAAATCAGAGCAAATAATTTTATTTATTGGAAGAAACCATGGATTGAAGAAAAGTCTTGTGTGGTCATTATCCAATTTGTAATTTTTATAACACAAATAGGATTTTAAAGACTTTTCTTAGAAATAAAAATCCTACAAGCAGATTTTGCTTTTGAAATCATAGATAACTCTACTTCCATTTTCCGTTATAGTTGGATTAGATAGAATGCGGACCACCTGCTTAATGCTTATTTATTTTTCATCCTCTTTATTAGGTACGAATAAATTGCCAGTTTTTCCATACTGCTTTAAGATGATCACACGTAAATCACCACTGTTTCGCAAAACACTTGTCTGACACACTGCAACATAGTTATGGCTAACCTGAGTCTTTCCATGACCAGTGATGCAGACTTCAACGTATACTCAGGTACAATATTCACATTGAGTTCACATAGGTCTAATTCTTCGGTTTTCGAGTTATGTCCAAGTTCATTTAGGTTGTTTTCAACAGATGCATCATCATCACAGTCATCAGAATATGATTCAGATCAATTTTCTTGATTTGACGTATTTCTTGTATTCCTGGTGCAGTTCGCACGTACTCCCATCGTTTGTTCAAAAATACTGAAGTTTCTTCTGTCTCTTGGTTACAAAAAGAACCTCAGTTGACTTACATTGAGCTTCAGTGACTTTGAAGAATTCTTCAGCATTTTGAACAGTACAAAGTAGTGATTTTACTGCTATTGAAGAATATGAGCCCAAAGCTGAAGGGTTTGGAGGTGTATTGGTCTTCATCGCTTCCGCTTTTTTCCTCCTCCACTCCTGTACCCTCAACCTAGTCTTTTCTCTCCTCAAATTCAAAAGGTTTTTGTCTTTTGCACAATTTTCCTTTTCTTCTTGCCTTTTTAACCTATTTCTTTCTCTATCCTTTTCCAAATATGCAGCCCATCTCTCTGGATTTTCAGATTTCATTTTAGCTCTCATTTTTGCCATTCTAGGAGCAGACTTTGCAGGTGGCATTATCTGCAACAAGAGAAAACATAAACTTGGACCAAATTATAGGTTATTTTATGTTTCTGTTAGCTACCACTGATTTTAAGGACATTTCATTATAACATAAAAAATAAATTCTAGATGGAACAAAGAAAAATAATTTCATTTTACTCTATGACTTAATAAAATCAAGTTCTACTCATCAATAATATATTTTAAATCTCTCTGAATTATACCAGTAATAGGTTATGTAACATAGACTATAGTTCATAAAGTTAGACAACCCAAACCTAGAAGTATCAGTGGTGATAGAAATGTAACATCCGTGACATCTATTTTATTCTTATTTAAACTCAGATAATATCTTTAAGATGGTAGGATGCAAGTATTTTACTAGAATGTCAACATTATCTACTTTTGACAAAAACAAATTTAGTTCAATTCTGTATTTTTAAAAATTATCTTCTTTTTTGTCACGGATGTTACACCATGTACATCTGATTACTGTTTTACATTTAATTCATAAATTTACTCACCTTGGTCTCTGAAATTCAGTGTGTAGACTCTCAAAACATAAACTCAGCAGTAAACTTCCTGAGAATGGAGTTAACAGTTGAACTGCATGTCTATAAGGGAGCTGCCAACTTAGTGAATGCTACTGGCCATGTATTGCCAACTAAAAGCAGCTATTTCTTGTAACAATAAAACATATCAAATATATTATTTTTCAAAATATCTCGGCAGAATGCTTAAATGAGAAGTTTTATCTACTCATTGCATGCAAATAGAACATATTTTTGATTATTATTTTTTTTTGGTATAATTCCCTCTTTACCCGGAATGGCTGTACTGTGCTAGAGGCATTTGAACCATGTGTAATGGTGATTACATTAATCCTCGTCTACCTGAAAATAAGTATAAGGTATCTTAATACTGGAAACATTTCTATCTGTTGGGATCATTTTTCACACTTCACTGCATATTAAGTTTGCAAAAATTCATTACTGGAGTGAATACACTACTATTAAGTTTACAAAATTGTTTTAATCCGTAGTGTTCTCAAGTAGAGATTTGTCTAGTTTTGGGGAAACCCTAGAATAAAATTTCATTTTAGCCCTACTTGATGCATTTAAACCATGTGTAATGATGATGATTTTAACCCTTCTCCACCTGAACATAAGGATGAGATATTGAATACTGAAAACATGGTTTAAAGGATTAGATGATTTTCACACTTCACTGTATGTAAGTGTGCTAAAATACTTCAGTGGAGTGGTTATACTATACGTTGATAAATTGTTTGTATACAATGCAGTTCTCTAGTACAAATTTGTCAAATTCTAGGGAAATCCTAGAATAAAGGTTTCCTGTCAGGCGCGGATCTACGGGGAGGGAGATCAGAGATCGCTCCTCCCAACTGTAAGGTGTTAGGGCATTATATTACACCTAATATTTTTGAAGACTCGAATGCTCTGTTTTGTTTAACAGGCTTGAGAATACTTTTTATATACGTTGCCAGATTCATTCAGGTTGTAGGGAAAACTATGATTAAATAATTATTGTAACTATGAATTATGCATTTGAACGATGTCTAATGATGAACGTTTTAACCCTTCTCCACCTGAAATTAAGGATGAGATATCCAATACTGAAAACTTGGTTCACCTGTTTAAATTGCTTTTCTTTAATTCGCTAAAATTGACACTTGCTTTATCTAAATTTCACTACCTAACCATGTGAAGGAATGACATCTGTGTTGATGCATCTAGATGTGATGGGAATGAGAATAACAACCCATATTGGGTTTTCACTTAATATTATTTCTACGTATCCGATAAAACTCTTCACATTTAAATTTTTTTTTCTAAGTGTTACAATTCTCTATTGCAAGTCAATATGGTGCTAGGGGAGAAATATTTTCTTTGATTATTTTAACCCTTCTCCACCTGAATATAAGGATGAGATATCCAGTACTGAAAACATGTTCCATTCTTGTGATTTACATACCTAATTGATGTTCTAATTTGATTTGACATTAGTGGGATGAGCTAGATATTCTTTTGTGTATGCCATGTTGCAAAGTTGTAAAGTCCTGAAGAAGGAAATAATTTTGCCCAGAACTCTTATGGTACATGCATCTGGTCAAAGTGGCTATCGTGTTTATAAAATTTCCAATAATTTTTGTATATAATTTTTGAAATTTTTCTTAGTTACTGTTTGATTTGTGTATTGAGGTACAGTAGAGAGCTTAGTGACACATAAAATTCAACATAACGTTACAGTTTTCAAGATTTCTGATTAAGTTTGAATTTTAAGGATATACTCAAGAAATCACACGTGTGTTATAGTTTTGAACCCCACCATAGGCAAAAAATAAAATTGTTCACCTGATGAGAGTAGTCCCAATCTCAAAATGATGTATGAGAATAAGTGTTAAGTAAAAATAATTTCTACAGTGGATACAGCCCAATTAACATTGCATGTTAATGTTCAGGAAGACTTGACTAAGACATTGTTTTTTTGTCTGGTTTAAATTCTACATGCCCTGGACTAAATTGGTTGGTTACCAGGCATTCCAAAGATTTAGAAAAATATGTTTGCTATGTAAAGTGATTTGTGCATAATGAGCCAGTTTAATGATGAGTTATGTACCATCTTTCGGGTCTGAATATTGATGACACTTTTTCATATTACTGAAAACTGGCTTCATTCTGTTGAAATGTAATGTTAATAGGGTTACAGTAGAATCCCTGTATGGATTTGTAAGTTTTGTTTCATTATGGTCAAACTTTATTTTCCTAAAGGAAAAACGTTAGTATAATTTCCTGGAATTATATTTTCCCTGGTGTTTATTTAGTGAGTGACTAAACCCTTTGAATGAATGAAACATTCCTTGGTGTGTTTAGACCTCATGGGAGTGAGGACACCAACCATCTATGGGTCCAAAGTTTTCCATGTTAACTTGTTTTTGTTTTTTTAATGTTTTAGTTGAGAATACAGTAGAACACGAATTTTACATTTTCTCACATTATACATTCAATCTTGATGGTCTCAACAGACCTACCAAAATGTTATAACATTTTCCTTCATTTTAATTTTTTTCAGCTTTGTTCCCTGAAAACCTTAAAAATTGAGTTTTTACTGTATTCCCACATAGCTTACCTACATATTATGTAAATGAACTTTTACCAAGTTTTACAATTTCTACGATATGTTATGGAGTTTCCATGGAAAAGCAGAATTAAGATTTCATTGTCCTATAATAATTCATGTATTTGGATCTTGTTTAATGATGACTTGTCTGTCTTTTCTGAAAATGAAGATGCTATATTCAATACTGAGAACATGGTTTGAATTCATTTTTTATAACTAATGAACTGTTCTAATTGAATTAGTTCATTATTGGTGTAATATCCTAGCCTTTACATTAATGAATCATTTCTAAATGGTACAGTAGTCTGGTATCAGTTAACCAATTTCTATGGAAACCTAGAATTAAGATTTCATTGTAGCTGTAAGTGATGTATTAGAACCATGTCTAATGATGATTGTTTTAACCCTTCTCCACCTGAAAAAAAGGATGAGATATCCAATACTGAAAACATGGTTCACAGTACACTGTATATTTAGTTTGCTAAAAGTGACACAAACTTTACCTAAATTTCACATCTCGGTTAATGCATGTAGATGTGATGGGAATCATATGTTTCATAGTTTTGATCCCCACCAGTGAAAAGATGAAATTGTTCACCTGATATGCGAGTAGGTGCAAGTATAAAAAGAACACTACGCAGTAGATACTGTCAAATTAACATAGGAGACTTGACTAAGACATCCCATAAGGTTTTTTTTTTTGTCTGGTTAAATTTCTACATGCTCCTAAATTTATTGGTTACCTGACATTCCAAAGATTTTTAAAAATAGGTTGCTATGTATAGTGATTTGTGCATAATGAGCCAGTTTAATGATGTGTTATGTACCATCTTTCGGGTCTGAATATTGATGACTCTTTTTCATGTTACTGAAAACTGGCTTGTTGAAATGCAATGTTAATAGGGTTAAAGTAGAATCCCTGTATGGATTTGAAGTTTTCTTGCATTAATTATGGTTGGTTTATTTCCCTGGAATTAGATTTTTCCTGCACTGAGTTTCCCAGGTGTTTGAGTGAGTGTACCACTTTCATTTCACCAAATAACCATTTCAATATATGAAACATTCCCTAGTGATGTTTAGACCTCATGGGAGTGAGGACACCAACCATCTATGGGTCAGCCAGCTATTAGTTTTCTATGCAAATTTATTTTAAAAATATTTTTAGTTTAACCTTTTGGGACCCAAGCATCTCAATCGGGATACCCAAATGTAACCCCCCCGGTACAAAGAGTCTCGATCGAGACGCTGTGTCAAGGTCGTAGTTTTTACGTTATAACTTTTCTATTTTTGGCTAGAATTTCGATTTTTTTTATATATTGTTCCTAAGACCTGTATTTAACAAATGTTTTTTTAAAATTTTTTTTTGTCTTCATGAAATGAAGGGGAGGGGGACTTCTCTTTTGAGTCTCTTTTGAAGGTCAAATTTTTGCCGACAAAGGAAGACCGGCTTTGTTGTTCTAAAGCAATGCTTTTCACTCCCTCCTGTTAACTGCATTCGAAGGAAACTTGTTTATCAGTATCCGATGTCAAAATGAAAGTTTTCCGTGAGGGCGCAAGCAGGGGGTGGGTGGAGGGGAAGACTGGTTGTTGAATCTGCATTGTGAATATGGAATTTCGAAGCGCGCTGAAGGAAGCCTTTGTTTTTTTAGCACAAGTTGCAACATGGGTTACCCTGCATTGTCTAAAAATAGAATTTCAAGCAGATGCAAGAATCGGCGCTCATTTGTCACTGTGTTCTAGCTTTTCGTCCATGAATGTTGTGCGTAGGTGTTGTTTTGTGCCCAAGTGCGAGGACATTTTTTGGGTGAAGTGACAATTTTTAAAAAAAAAATTGGGATTTTTCTCCCTTCCCCCTCCATATATATGCCAAATTTGCATAAATTTTGCATTTTGTGCATTTTGACTTCTTTGGGGGGGGGAAACCATTTTTTTAAGAAAAGTATTTTTGATGGGATTTCCCCCCTTTCCCCCTCCATATGTACGCCGAATGTGCATAACTTATATATCGTCTGACTCTGTGATTCATTCTGCGTACAATGGTATATCTTTCATATCTCTAGGGCATTTAGTTTCTGAGCTGTAGTCAATTCAAAGTAACTCGCTCAATTCCGAAGCTTGAGACAGTGGCGTACAAGCCTTTCGTTTCAGGGGTACAACTCGCGTTACATTGGTCATACAGCAATGATGAAAATATTTTTCTATTTCTTACATGCTACCGATAATTTCTGTGCGCATTTTGAAGCTTGAATCAGTGGCATGCCGACCATTCCTTTTGGGGGTACAACTCAAGTTACATTGGTCATATGATTATAATGCAAATATTTTTGTGTTCCTTACATGTCAGCGATCATTTCCATGTGCATGTCGACAGTGTCCTTTTTTCTTGAGGGGAGGGTGGGGGAACCAATTTTTTTTTCACGAAATTTTGGAATTTTGAGAGTTAGCCCCCTCCCCCCCACCACATATACGCCGAATTTGCTCAAATTTTATATAGTCTGAATCTCTGGTTCATTCCGCATACAACGGTATATCACTCATCTCTCTAGGGCAATTAGCCTCCGATCTACTCCTTTAATTGAAACTCTGCATTTTGCTCAAAATCGGCTTGGGCATCAAGGGGGGGTTACATTTGAAAATGGCCTTGGGCACCAAAAGGTTAAATACTGTGGAACCCTGATTTTGTTCCGAATTTTTAATTTTCCACATTATACATACGTCTTGATGGTTTTATACACAGCAAATTGTTGCAAAATTTTCCTCGGTTTTACATTTTCCTGTATTTCAGTTTTTTCAGATTTGTCCCCTCAAAAACTTAAAAATCGAGGTTTCGCTATACCTACCTATTACGAATGGTTACCATGTTTTACAATTTCTATGGTATGAATTATTGAGGTTCCATGAAAAAGCAGAATCATGATTTCATTGTCCCATAATTAAAGGCATGCATATTTTGCTTTTGATGAAAACACTAAATGCTAAATGTGAAATAACACATTGTAATGTTAATTTTAGATGTTTCTGAAAGGTGTGGGGTGTATTTTGCTACCCTGTTTTGTCACGAAACTGCAAAATGAACTTCAAAATGCCAAGTAGACTTTTAACCACTAAATGTAGAGTTTATTAGACGCGACACTTTCTGATGTTTGATTTATCCTGAGTGTTATGCAATTCACGGAAAATTGATTCATTCTGCTGTAAATATTTGAGAAGCACAAATGGATTCCTTTATACAGGAATAAACTTAAGTCTGGTAACTACATAAATGTACTGTTAGAAGGAATATGTTTGTTGTGTGTAATAAGTAAAGTTTTTAAATCAAATTTAGGATTATATTCACAATTTTGAAACCAAAATGTCATTTTATATACCACTTTTTATCTGATTTTTCAAGCCTATAACACTGAAATTTTATTTTATTCACCACTTTTGAAATCAAAATTTGCTCCGATTTTGTAACTATATTTTGCTTTCTTATTTACCAAAAATATATGGCTCTACCTATAATTCATGTATCTGGACTGTGTTTAACGATGGCTTAAGCCTTCTATCTGAAAATGAGGATGCTATATTCAATACTGAGAACATGATTGAAATTCATTTTTCATAGCTAATGAACTCTTCTAATTTCCGCATTATTGGATTGAATATCCAACCCTTTACATTAATGAATCATTTCTACATGATACCAATTGACCAATTTGTAGGGAAACCTAGAATTAAGTTTCATTGTAGCTGTAATTGATGCCTTAAAACCATGTCTAATGATGATTGTTTTAACCCTTCTCCACCTGAAAGTAAGGATGAGATGTTCAACACTGAAAACATGGTTTATATTCTTTATATTGTTCACAGCTAATGGTATGTTCTAATTGAATTTAAATAATTCTGCATATTATTGTGTTTTTGTAAGTTGGAAAATATAAAATTCCATGAGAGTGGTGCATTTTTTCCAATAACTGAAATTTACTTGGCTCCATTGTCTACAAATACTGTGATAATGTGTCTAAGATTCAATATACTCATACACAGAGGCTACAATAAAGATTACATATTACTATTACTATCATTGTAGTGCTTAGGTAATTTTCTACAACTTTTGTGTGAACTTTTTTTTTTGTTCTGAAAAGTCTTGAAACCACAATTATTTTATTCAAGTTGTATTTTTTTCATTTTATTTTGAAATTACCTTTTATATTGGGTATAATGTAGGTAGATCTTTTTTCTTGAGTCTAGTATTGTGATTAGTGAAGTGGGAAATCTTGAGATTCCAGGGGTACTTGTTGAACGCCTTCCATAAAGTACGAGGCGCATCTAGAAAGTAAGTTTCCCTATTTTTTTAAAAAAAACAAACACAGTTTCAGGAAACCATTTATTGGCAACAGGTACAGCAAAGGTTCAGCTATTTTTCAACATAGCAACAGCAACCACCAGAATTGAGACACTTGTCGTATCAACTTTTGGACCCCACTGTCGTAGAACTCTGCCGCCTGTGAATGGAACCACCGTGTGACAGACGTCTTCAGCTCTTCGTCGTTGCCAAAATGCTCACCGGAGGACAGGAATTTCTTGAGGTGCAAGAAAACGTGAAAATCGCTGGGAGCCAGATCAGAACTGTAAGGTGGATGATCAAACAACTCCCAGTCAAATTCCGTCAAAACAGCTGCTGTGCGCCGAGCTGTATGTGGACGAGCATTGTCATGGAGGAGCACAACACCTGCAGGAAGCATGCCACGCCTCTTGTTTTGAATGGAACGTCGCAATTTCCTTAGTGTTTCACAGTAATGGTCAGCGTTCACCGTTTCAGCTCTGGGGAGGAAGTCAATGAGCAAAATGCCCTTCCTGTCCCAAAACACGGTGCACATCACTTTCTGTACCGACAGCGTCTGTTTGAATTTCTTCTTGACCGGAGATCCACTATGCCGCCAATGCATTGACTGCTGCTTGGTTTCCGGGGTGAAGTGCGAAATCCACATCTCATCGCCAGTGACGATCCTGTCGAGGAAATCATCGCCGTCGTCATGGTACCGTTGCAGGAATGTCAGTGCTGCTCCTGAACGTTTCATTTTGTGTTCGGGTGTCAGGTTTTTCGGCACCCACCTGGCACACAATTTTTTGAACAGCAGGCGCTGCGTGACAATCTCATGCAACACGGATCGCGATATCTGCGGGAAAAGGCTACTCAACTCCGTAATCGTGAAGCGACGGTTCTCTACGATGCGCTGCCGCACCAGCTCAACCAGATCATCGGTGATGAGGGACGGACGCCCACTGCGCTCTTCATCATGGACACTTTGACGACCTTCCGAAAACTGCCGACACCAGCGACGCACCATCTGCTTACTCATAATGTTCGGCCCATAGACCTCACAGAGCTGACGATGAATGTCAATTGGCGCAATGCTTTGTGCATTCAGGAACTTTATCACCAACCGAACCTCGCATGCGGCGGGAGAAGGAATATGATCATCCACTTCGGATCACTGCTGCCTCGCTACTGGTGCCGGGTGGGATCTGTCCGCCTGGCATATGATTGATACGTTTTAGCTCTGCTGCGCATGCGCAATTTACACGGCTCATTATGTTTACTTTCACGGGAAAAAAATAGGGAAACTTACTTTCTGGATGCGCCTCGTATTATCTTATTTTGGATCCGAATGAACTTACATGCACTGGTATAAATTTTGTAGACTAATAAGTAGGGACATGAAGTTTTGGTTTTAACGATAACACCGAAAAGTTGAGGAAAGCAAAATAAAGGGTTTAAAATGTATTTGGGTAGGTTAAGGAAACAAGTTTTTTTGGTTTCAAATTGCAAAATAACGGGAATTTGGCAATATTTCAGAATAATACCAAATTTTCCACTTCAATGCGAAAAACAATGCGAAATATGCAATATGAACTGGGGGAATAACATTCCTCCATTGAAAAAGAACTACCTAAGCACTATTAGAACTGCATTTCTAGTCTAGCTGGTGAAAGTTCGATTCAAGAGAATTCGATGGCGTATCTTCCCACGAGAGAAGTTCCGTAGGAACGTGAAATTTTTCAGGGAGAAGCATCTGTTGTGTTGCAGGAGAGGATGTTAGGGGGCGTATATGTGTGTGAACAGAAGACTGTATTTTGAGGTCACAGAGGATTTTTTTAGCATTGTTATGGAGATGTGATATGTATGACTGGGTTCAAAGATTTGGACGATATCATTCAATAAACTTCTCATATGTAGTGGCTGACGAGTTGAAATAGTTTTCCAAATGGAAGGAATTTGGCCATTTCCTACAAAAGTAAGTCATAAATTTATTCTCTTAGTCATTAAAACTAAAATTTGCCTAAATTTTCCAGAACTAAAACAATATGAAAATATTAAGCTTGAAGGAAACAGTAAAAATGCATGTAAAAATAACACAGATTTTTAAATTAATAACACCGAATTTTGCCCTAAACCGCGAAAAATAATACTGAATTGCAATAAAAAATAACATTGAAATTTAGAGGAAAATAATACTAAAACTTCACGCCCCTACTAATTACCATTCCAACAATAAAGAATTTTTTTCAGTAATTGCAGCAAAAAAATACTTTTCCAAGGAGGGTGTTTTGTAGTACTGATATTCAGGTATCTAGCTTAGAAGCTTCATTGCTGGAACCAATGTTTGATACCACAACAGACTTTTTGATGTATATTTTGATTATTTTTTTTATTGAACAATTGCCAACAACCTTGCCCAATTGTACGTGTGAACCTCCAATCAGGCAAAGTATGTAATGCTTGTTTTAGAATAAAATAACACAATGTTTTCTTGTTCTGTACACATTTTTGTCGAATTTCTTAATAGTCAGTAGGAGCTATCATATATGCACTAATAGGATGAGCATGAGGAAGCTCAGAAATTTTAATAAACATTCAGAGGCCTGAATATTATATTCCAGGATTGTGTTGATTATGGGAACAACGTACGTAATTTTTTTTTCACTTTACATACATGATATATTTTTTGTATAATCAAGAGACCAATTGTAAAGTAATATAATTTTGTAGTTGTATTGTGATTTTCGTGTAACTTTTCCATTTGTGCTTGTAATAACCATTGTGTAGTTGGACATTCGAACCATGCTTTATGATGACCTCTATATCACCATCTTTCGTCTGAGCGAAAGGATGACAAAGTCAATACTGAAAGCATGGTTCTTTGTTATGAAACTGGGTAAATAGTTTGTAATTTTCATAAAGTAACATTTATTCTACATGAGAGCAATGTGTGTGTAAATAAGAGCACAGGACGACAGTGGAACCTCCAGTTTTATTTCCACATATTTTCAAATTCAAATTATCTTTATTAAAGCGAGAGGGTCAGCTCGTGGCTGTTCTCCCACAGAACTTCCACTTTGCACTGAACAATGTAGAGACTTGATTTATTTGTCTGCTTGGGGTTTGTCATCATTGTTTCACTTTGTATATCTTGAATCTCATGTTGCTTTGATAAAGCAATCTGCAATTGAGAAAGAAATTTTGTTGTACGCACACGGAAGTACCATGGTGACTTCCAGGTAGCTGACACTGAGACGCGGTTGGACAGATATAAACTCTGAAGGTCCTTTGGTGGGATATTTCAGAATTATTTCTGCCTGGGATCAGGTTTAATTTAATTGATTATTTACCTTCCTTTTTTGCCACTTTGGCTAATTACGAAGATTAATATGAGTGATAAGATGAAGTGACAAGCAAGAACGCATATGGACGGACGACGCAATGCAATTCCTACAGAGTAATATACTGGCAGGCAGGCCTCGTTAGTCTGCAACAATGGAAGTCCAGTGTATATATTATAGGGATGAGACCGATTAATCGATACTCTATCGGTATCGGACGATATAGGTATATCGGTGTATCAGTTTATCGGTACATTTACAGATTATTTTACCGATCCGATATATCGAAAAATATCTCATAATTTAGTGCAAAATTCTGCCATTTTGTGTAATTTTTATGGATAATCTCGATGTCCTACTTTTTAACAAAGTAATTGTCTAATTATTCAACTTCTTTTGCAGTGCAGTCACCTCAAAACACACATTTATTTAGGAGATCAATGAACATTTCAGGTTCTTCATGGACTATTTCTAATTTTATATCGGTATCGGTAAATTTTATATTGGTACTTTATCTGTATCGGCCAAAATTTCATATCTGCCCATCCCTTATATTGAGGTTGACATTAGGGTGGCTACTCAACCAGGAATTCTACGTTAATTTTTCTCCATAGACGTGAAAAATTGCGACTTTCATTTGAATTGAATTTATGCATATTTATAAATGCTCTGTCACTTTTTCCACAGTTTAGCCTTTATTTTTTTTATCGAGGAAGGAAAACAGTTGCATGAAAAATGAAACAGAATTGTCTCAATCCATTTACTATGTTAGTGCACTTTGCAGTACAATCTATCTTGCAGACGGAAGATTATTGCAAGATATCTTGAAGTTCATTAGGTAAATGTGAGTTTGATACACAATTAGCGATTATTCATAGATTAGTATATCCTGTAAAATTTGCAACTTGTGCTTGTATGAGGGCTGCTGGAAAAGTTTCTGCAAACTACCACCAACAGTAGCGCTAGTGTTCCGCTATTATAAAAATCTGAAGAATAGACCTTTTGTTATGTTTAAATGATCTTTGATTATTTGTTTAAGCCTATTAGTTTATTTTGCACAGCAGTTTGAAGTAGTAGTTTTGTGTGAGAAATAGAAATTTCTCTAACACTTTTGCGCAATGATTTTTTATGATTTCAAATGTAGTTTAATACCGAACAATGCATCGAGCGACCTCATTTGGCTTTTGGGGGATGAAGCACCATTCAATAGGACTGTGTACAATTTGTTGTCTGAATTCCAGCGTGGTTGCACCTTTCTCAGTGAAGAATTTCATGAAGGTCGTCCATCCATGTCTGTTGTTGCCAGTATGTTGATGCTGCGAGTGAAATGATTGAGAGAGATCGGCATGTGACATACCGTGAGATTCAGGCATTCTTGAACATTGCCATGAAAGCAATACATACGATTTTGCATGTTCATCTGAACGTACGGAAACTTTCAAGCTGTTGGATCCCACACAGCTTGACCGAAGCTCAAAAACAGGCTCGTGTAAATTGGTGTAAAGAAATGCTCAAAAAATTCAACCAAGGCAATCAAATTTGGTGTACTACATCGTTACAGGGGACGAAACTTGGATCTATTCATACAAACCCAAAACTAAACAGCAATCCACTGTTTGGGTGTTTCAAAGTGATAGGGATGGGCCGATATGAAATTTTGACCTATACCAATAACCGATATTCTACCGATCCGATATAAAATAAGAAATGGTCCTTGAAAAACCTGAAAGGTTCACTGACCTCTTTAAGAAATGTGTGTTTCAAGGTGACTGCAGTGCAAAAGAAGTTGCATCTTTAGTCATTTACTCTTTAGAAAGTAGGGCATGGATACTATCCATAGAAATTACAACAAAATGGCAGAATTTTGCACTAAATTATCAGATAATAATCGATATATCGGATTGGTAAAATAATTAGTAATTTTACCGATAAACCGATATGCCTACATCAGCCAATACCGATAGAGTACCGATTAATCGGTCCCATCCCTACAAAGTGAGCAGACACCAACAAAAGTTGTTTGTTCGAGGAGTGCTGCCAAGCAAATGATTGCTTGTTTCTCTGTTATACTGGACATGTGGCAACAAAAGCTTTAGAAGATCGAAGTACTATAAATGCCGAGTGGTATACAACAATTTGTTTGCCAGAGGCCATCAATGAATTGCATAAAACAAACCCAATCGTTGCATTATTCTTCTCCACGACAATGCCAGCTTCCACTCAGTACACCAAACTGTTAATTTTTTGTCCAGTAAAAATGTCAGATTAATGATTCATTGTTCGTACTCACCTGATTTATCACCTAACGACTTCTTTTTGTTCCCACACATGAAAAAATAAAATGCGTGGTGAGCGATTTGTGTCGCCTGAAGCAGCTGTTGATGCATTCCGAACAGCGGTTTCTTAGGTATCAGCTTCAGAGTGGAAATAATGCTTTGAAAATTGTTTTGAGCATATGCAAAAGTGTATCGATCTTGAGGGTGAATACTTTGAAAAAGAATAAAGCCATTCGCAGAATTTCACATGTCTTTTTTCATATTGATTGCAGAAACTTTTCCAGCAGCCCTCGTAGATGTATTTTGTGTGAGTATGTGAATGGCACATGTAAACTAATTGGTGTATGGAGCTGTCAAAGGTGACTTCATCTTGTAATGTTTAATGTATGGTGTCACCTGAAATATCCATTGAACAAGTTGATATGGATTAATTTTTTTAATGGTTACAATCATTTTTTTTCTTAATTTGTGAAATAATCAGTGTCACGTTTTCTAGTTTATGGCTGAAATGTTCTAAAAGATATGTATTTTCAGGTGTGCGCTCTGCGTGTGACCAAGAGGGCTCGTGAAAGGATATTGAGAGCTGGGGGGGAGATCCTGACTTTGGACCAGTTGGTGTTCCGAGCTCCCACAGGGAAAAACACCATTCTTGTGCAAGGTAGGAACAATTTCTTGTTCGTACAGTGTGTGTATATTTCCTGCTTGGGTGTACCAAATGCATTCCACAGAGCAACCACAAACAAATGAACCTTTTACCAAAATCCTTCGCACTCCCTCCCCTTCATCTGTTCAACTCTGGCCATAAAGAACATGCTCCACTCTGCCTTCCCTTCCATGTGGGATTATGGTGCTCAGGGCCAGGTATGCACATGTTCTTTTTGTGTGTGGTTCCACTGTGATCTCGTGGTCACATTGGCTGGTATACTAGCTACGTATCAAATGTTATGCTTGAGATGTTCATGGTTTGTGGCCACATCAGAAAGTTTTTGTTTTCAACATCTGCAAGAGACATGTGACCATGAATCTGGTTTGTGTACTCTTCTTCATAGTTCGTCAACATTTATTGAGTTGTTGTAGGGAGGGAAGTATATGAAGGACCTTTTTGGGGAGGTTTGCAGAATTTCATTACAGTGGTGCAAGGCTGAAGCGAAATTTGTAGATTTTTAGACACTGTTATTTCCTATAAGAATGGGATCAGTGTATATCTTTCTACATTCTATCTCTCTTACACACACACACACAACCCTTCTTATTGAATGTATTTAATGCTTAACTAGTACAGACCACCATGTCTTTCTCTTAATTTATTTCTCGCACCCCTACAACCTACATTGCATTGTTTATTTTAACAATAATAATTGAAAATAGCAAAACAACTAGTTCAGTTCAAAATCAAAAGTTGGTCTGTCAAACCCCTCTATAGTAGCGGTGTGATTTACAACGTCCATAGTACGTAGGGTTAATGTTAATTTTTATTAGTGTCATTTTAACACTTGTTACTTGTCAAATTACAGTACTGTAATAAAGCATAAAACGAAAACAAATATATAGATAAATGAGATTCATTTCAAACCAGCGTATGCTATGTTGAAACTGATAAATGTACAGCTAAAGCCTTCACAATTTGAAATCAACCTCTTTTAGACACTTAAGACCATGAAATAGAAAGCATGTGAATTTTTGAAACGTTGACCATTAAGAAGCTTCTTACTGTAAGTACTATATAATTTTTGATGTTTATAAATGAGCAATATGCATATTTACCAAGCACCATCTACATATAATCTTACTTTTAAAAATGCTGTTGTGTGTAATGTAACATTTGAAGTATTTCTCCTAGAGAAGCTGATGTTATGAAAATGTGATTGAATTGGTACAGGTTGACTACTCACTGGGAATTATGCATGAATTCTGTGCGAATTTTTCTCCGTAGACATGAAAAGTTGCAACTTTTATTAACCCAAATCTCATTGAATTTATACATATTTATAAATGCCCTGAGGCAAGTTTCTCACAGTTTAGATTTTATTTTTATTGAGGAAGAAAAAGAAAGATGCGTGGAAAATAAAACCGGATTCTCTCAGTCCGTTAACTTAGTTATTTAGTTACTTTTCAGAACAATCTATATGACAGACGGAATATTATTGCAAAATATCTTGAAGTTGATTAGGTAAATTTGAGTTTTAAATTCTTGTACAAAAGCATTTCTTCATAGATTAGTACATCCTATAACATTTGTGACTTGTGTTTTCAGATGTATTTCTCATCTGAGTATGTGAAATGCCAAATGCAAAATCTGCACCTGAAATTTAATATTTTCAATATGTAGATATGCTGTTTAATTGAAATGTAGTTGAATTTTTGGATACATTGGAATCACACAGAACCTTTACATTGTTAATATATTTGTGTGTGAGTGGTGAGAGGCAGTAATGTGTAAGGTTGAAATAGAGAAAACATCTGCTTGTAGCCTTGAATTTTTGGAAAGTTCACTTTGAAAACGGGGGATTATGCTTGAATTTCATCATGGCCCTAGAGTGGCCACCCTGTGGTGGTGGTATTTAATAATTGACGATTTTTAAAAATTGGGTAGCACTAGTGACTCATGTTTAATGATGTGTTTTCACCATCTTTCGGCTGAAAATCTGGGATGAGAAATGTAATTTCTGAAAACATAGTTCACTTAGTGTCTCGGTACGTATGCTGAGGAGATGTTGAGAGAAACTGGAATAATTAATGCTGACGTTGCTTTGCTCTCTCTCATAGTGACAATGGGGATGAATAATAGGATGAAATTTATGAATGGACATTTGAAATCAACCAACTCAAACTATTAAAAAACTAGATTTTGTTAACTATTTTTATTCACAAAGAGCAGTCAAGACAAGTTTTACCTTCCAGTATTTTTTGTAATTATTTTTAAAGTGGATTTTTTTTACATTAAATATTTTTGTACAATGAAACTAATTGTACTTTTTCAATAAAAAATGTATGAAAACTATCTGGTGTGATCGAGACCAGATTAATATATTTTTCATGAGATCCCAGGTTTTTTTTTTACCCCTGCAATTGAGGTCTCAGGCTGCATGAGATTTTGTTTTAACCCTGGGCATTTTAATAATCGCAAACTTTATGCGAGTCCATTGAACGAACAAACGGGAGATTTGATTTAAATTTTTTAATATTTTTTTCCTACAAATTCACTGCTTCAAGCTTTTCAAGTTCGTAAATTTGAAAAATTGACTGCAAAGCCTGAAAATGTGTTGTATACAAAAAACAGCAGTTTGCAATTTTCGAGCTCCGGCACAATTTCTCGTCTTGGATGTGTGTGACCTTGAGCAAAGTAGAATGGGGGATAGTAATAGAGGAAGGTGGTAGGTGGATATATCAGGTTTTTAGTTTTAAGGCTTACAGTTTAGAGAAATAGAATAATAAATACTGTTTCAGAAGAATTGTAAATAACTTCACAAGTTGTCCTTGTGTTTTTTTTATATAATTGTGTATTTTATGTGGTACTGAGTTTTCTTTGAAGTTTGTTCAGCGCAGGAGTTAAAACAATATATTGCATTGTCTAAAATAATTTTAAAATCACTCTTAACAAGAATGGGCAAGTCATTCAAAAATGGTTTCATACATTGCCTCCTCTTTGGTGAAACAGTCAGTATGTTCATAAATAAATATATATTTCATGTTTTAGTATTTGTGAACCATGTTTCATGATGTGCTTTTAAACCATCTTTCGGCTGAAAACCATGATGAGAAATATAAAATCTGAAAACTTGGTTCACAGCATTTTCCTGTGCTGCTAGTGGTTTTAATTTTAATGCTTAAATTTGCAGAAGAGAAAGTGCAGTTTGCAGGATGCATTTACATTGTTCTCTTCTCTTACTTTCATGTTATGCTATGCTACTTTGATAATTTGAAAAAGTATTTTTGGAATAACTTAGTTAACATGTCAGTGTTTGAAACATTGTACTACTTTATTTTTTCACTTCTGAAAAGAGCATGCAAGATTGTTTTGATTGAATACATACATTAAAAAATACAACTTTAAAAGTGTGTGAAATCCCATTTTGCGCTGTGAATTACATATTTCAAGTTCAAGTTCTTGGAGTTATGAAGGTTCGTTCAGTTAAAACACATGAAATTGATTCTGGTGATGAGCTATCCCAGTATCCTGGGTGAGACACACATTCTTGACACAAAAGTAACTAACAGTTTTCTTAGTTTCTGTGCAATGAATTATGAAACCACATGTCACCCTGTAACTGGTGACCCCTCCCCTGCGGAGGCAGGCAGCAAGCTTGGCCCTCACTGGCTATTTTGCCAAGGTTAAAAATAATTGCGTATCTATGGATACAAGCAATTTTTTTGAACCAATACCATGTTTAATGATGTTCCATCTTTCGGGTCTGAATACTGATGACTCTGTCTACTGAAAACATGGGTTTAAATGTTTATTTTATTAATTTCAGTGTCCAATAATATAAACTGCAGTTTACCGTTGAATAAAGGCACTGATTTTTTTTTAAAAAAAAGATTTTTTGGGGATCCTCCCTCCCCCCTCCATATATACGCCGAATGTGCATAAATTTTATATCGTCTGAACCTGTGATTCATTCCGCGTACAACGGTATATCATTCATCTCTAGGGCAATTAGCCTCTGAGCTACAGTCATTTGAAGGTACCTCTGCATTGTGAAGCTTGAATCAGTGTCGTGCTGACCATTCCTTTTGGGGGTACAACTCTCGTTACATTGGTCATACAATAATAATGTAAATATTTTTGTGTCCCTTACATGCCAGTGATAATTTCCATGTGCTTGTCGACACTGTCATGTACTTTTTCCCTGGGGTGGGGAGAATCCCCATTTTTCCTGAAATTTTGGAATTTTGGGGGTTCACCCCTCCTCCCACCACATATACGCCAAATTTGCATATATTTTATATCGTCTGAATCTCTGGTTCATTCCACGTACAACGGTATATCACTTATTTCTCTAGGGCAATTAATTAGCCTCCGATCTACTCTCATTTAATTGAAATGCTGCATTTTGCTCAATATCAAGGGGGTGAAAATGGCCTTTGGCTTCTAAAGGTTATTGATGTTCCATATTTCCGTGTCTGAATACTGATGACCCTCCATGCTGAAAACATATTTTGCAGCCTTTTTGTTTCAATTTATATAAATATAATGTAAGTTAGTGCAAAATTAAGCCAGTTGACATACTTTAATAACAAACCAATATATCCATTGCTACTACTATTAACATATGTACCGGGTGATCCGTTTGAGATGTCAGAAAAGTAAACCTTTATACAAAAGAGGTTAATATACATATCTGTGAGCAGTTTCTTGTAATATAAGCCCAAATGATGCAAGTTCGAATGAGTGGAGTTTTACTGACTTCAGCTGCATGGGGCAGTAGCATGCATGTAATAGTCAAAAAATTTGAATACCATACGACATGCTGTTGTGCCGTGAGCACCACCTTTTGTTACCATGCACATTAGCGCCGCCATGTGGCTGAAGTCTGCAAACCTCCACTCATTCGAAACTTGCATTCTTTCTGCTTATATTACAACAAGCTGCTCGGAGATATGTACAATAACCTCTTGTGTATAAACGTTAACTTTTCTGACATCTCAAATGGATCACTCGATAGTTTAAAAGTGTCAATTTGCCCCCTCTTTAGTATTATGGGATATAATTTATAAATGTACTATTGCTGTTCAACCACTGCTTTTTGCAGATAATTTTACTCCTATATGAAGTAATGAAGACAAAATAACATAATTCACAATGTGCAACAATTAGGGGTCCAGCAGGAAACATCAAATTTTAATGATTTCCCAAAAATTAACATTAATCCCAGATTGTAGGACGGACAATACATGTCCTCAGAGAGCAGTCTTTTGTTTGTCCTCTGCAAATTTAGTCCACCCAGCATCCATAGGACCGATGGTAGATTTGATGATCTCAATGTTTTTCGCCCCGTAAACTGGCAACATTGCTTTCTGTGTACATTGTTATTTTTCCCCCCAAGAAGTTTCAGCCTATTTTTAATGCAATTTAACTTTCATTATTGTAAGGTACAGTGTATGAACTTCATCTCTGCTAAAAGTAGTCTCGTTCCAAAAAAAAAAAAAAAAAAACATTTCTATGGTACTTACAGGGTGCCTACTTGCCGGGAATTTCTGCGAGAGTTTTTCTCCGTACATGTGAAAAATTGCAATTTCTATTAATCCAAATCCCATTGAATTTATCCATATTTTAAATTACCTGAGGCAAGTTTTTCAAAGTTCATCTTTTATTTTTATCGAGGAAGGAACAATTCTCTCAACACGTTTATTTCTTTGGTGTCCTTTGCAGAACAATATTTGACAGATGGAATATAAGATATCTTGAAGATGATTAGGTAAATTCATGTACAATTAACAATTTTTCATAGATTAGAATATAAACCATAACATTTGTGACTATTTAGAGTCAGAGTATGTGAAATGGCAAATGTAAACGCACATCTTAAATTAAATATTTTAAAAATATTGTACCATTTAATTTAATTGAACTAGAATTCTTGAATACGTTGGAATCGCACACATACTTTATATTGTTAACCTTTAAACTGCCAGGTAGGTTTGCCGAATGTAATCCCTGATTCGCTGAGGCTTTTCCGTGCGATATTTAAATTTTTTACACTTACCGTATTTCGGAAAAACGTTATAACTCTTAAGACTATTGGACCAATCTGCTTCGGGTAAGTTTTGTTTTGAAGCAAAGATACCAGGGCATGCAACTGTGTACAATTCAGAATGCCAAAGTGAAAAGACGGGGTGGGGTGGGCCGTGCCCCCCAAATTTTAATGAAAAAGAATAAAAGTCTGGACTTGGCCCCATCTTTCCGCACTCCTATGGGAAAAGGATGCAAACTTTAGCTTTCTTTTCATAGTATGGACCTTTCGTAATGAAATAAAAGTTGTTTCATGTTCCTACCTGGCACACAAAATGTAATATGAGCCAATATGTTGAAGTCTGCATGCACAGCTCGAAAAACAAAGTTAACAAGGACTCGGAACATGTGACCAGGGCATGTTGAAAAGGTGGGGGGGGGGGGGAGTTCTCCAACCATGATAAATGCTTTTCCCAGGAAACCTGTTAGTGTTTCCAACACAATATAAAAGTATCAAGGTACAAATAGCATGGGAATTTTACCTAATTATTCTTGTCACCAGGTGACAACGGCAGACAAGATCACTGTAAGGTGACACCTGCTGTTTAAAGGTTAATATATTTGTATATGTGTGGTGGTTGTAATACACAAGTTTAAATAGAGAAAACATGTTCTTGTAGGCTTGAATTTTTGGACAATTCGCTTTGAAAACCGGGAATTATACTTGAACTTTTTCATGTAATTAGTTCTTGAACTATAATTTTTTTCGTAGTTGGGGGTAAGTTTGAAAAACACTGGTTAATATCTAGTTGTGGTTTATAATAAGGATGAGGATTTTTATTTGGTTCATATTAATCCAGTAACCATATTCCCGTCATTAGGGAACCATGCTTGATGATGACCTTAAAATAACCATCTTTCGTCTGACTGAATGATGACAAATTCTATTCTGAAAAGCATGGTACCGTGAAATTAGAATAAATACCCTTGGATCTGGAAATGTGCAGGAAGAACACCCATTTTACTTTAAACTTTCAGTCAGAAGCAAAAGTACACCTGCAATGAAACTTGACAATTTCATCATATTCAGTAATGTTTAGAGAAGGCATGTAGAGGTGGATTTTGTGAATATTAAGTCCCTTAACTCTTTCGCTGCGGTCGTCGCATTTATGCACAGCACGCCAGGTGCCTTGCTCCGCGGAAGTCGCATTATTGCGAGTTCATACTTCCACTCGCTGCGGATGTCGCATTTCCACAGTACGTCGCTTTTAGTAGCCTTCAGACATCTGTTGATAGTATTTTGAACTATTTGAACTTGTAGTTTTGTTTATATCCGTATGATGTCGCTAATTACGCCTCCGTTTAGAATACGAGCGTTGAGTGCTCTGACATGTCAGTTTCAAAGGCATGTTCGAATGTAAACAACATGGCTTCGTCAAGTCGTCAACACTTGTCTGATAATGATGTTACTCAACTGTTGAATCAGAAGGTGAATTAAATTGTGACGATAATAGCGACAGTTTTTATGAGACTTCAATTGGTGACAGTGATTGTGTAGTGTCTGATGAAGAATTTGTACTTCATCATGGAGCAGAGTGCAAAGCAGCATTGATCTAGGTGCGGGAAGTTCGACACAGGCAAGTGCTAAGTTACTTGTTGACAATACAGTATTTAGCACACCATTTTCTTGTTTTATCAAATATTTCCCCCGCTCAGTATTTGAACACACAGCAGAACAAACTGAAGTTTTCACCACCCAGTATCTTGATACTACTTACGAATTTCCACGCTGCTCCACCACTCTGCGTCATCCTGTGTTTTGAGAAATACCATACCATCAGGGACTACAGAATGGTTTGCCAGTGCAAGGAATGACTTTTGTAATTTCTGTAGAACATATTTTGCAATGTAATTTTTTAAAATTATTCTTTCTAAAAAAAATTTTTTCAAAATTTCAAAATTTTTCAAAATATCATACCATCAGGGACTACAGAATGGTTTTCGAGTGCAAGGAATGAATTTTGTAAGTTCTCTCTCATATATAACGCAATGTAATTGTGAAAACTATTTGTTTATAAAAAAATATTTTTTCAAATTTAATTACGCAGCCAAGGGATATTGTGTGCCAGAGAATTCCGCAGCGAAAGAGTTAAACAGTTTTGTTGTCCAAGTGGATTTACCCCCTAATCTTTGCTGGTGACAAATAATGTTCCCATACTAATGTTCCCATTTTTTAAACCTTCATGTGAAGACAGAGAAATGTTACTTTTTCATGGAAAATTGTACTGAGAGCAGAACTAATTATAAATAACCTGTAGCAAATCAGCCCGTGAAGGGCCTAGGCCGATCTCCGTCCCATATTCGTACCTAGAGGTGTGGAGATCTTCAATTGGTAATGGGGGGGGGGGGGGGGTGAGTGGGGTCAGCACATCGAACCCATGCTGTCCCACAGTCTGAGCCCAAAGCACAGCACCTTAGACTGCACTGCCACCAAGGAGAAAGAGAGCAGAAGTAATGTCATGTTTAGGGGGCGGATTTTTGCATATTTGCATGTTTTTTCCTTACGGAAAATTCATATGCTCTCAATTGATTTAAGTAGTAACAGCTATAAACATGTACTAAATGGAAAATTACCAAGATGCAAATTTACCATGCTCAAACAGAACTTTCATTTTTGGCAACAGAAAACATTTGTTGGCTGCGTAGGTCTGGACACTGTGATTTTTATAAAGTGGTAAAATTTTTTCGGACAATGCTGCTGTATAATCTAGTGGAGGATCATTCTGTTATTTAGTACAAAATAAGAAGATTGTAGAAACTAAGGGAATGATGGTCAGATGACGATATTAAATACAATAAAAATACAATAACTTTTTGTGATTATTTATGTCTGTCGATGGATGGCAGCTAAATATTCAAACAACATACTGGTTCAGATTAAACATGATTTTTGGGTGATTTTCTCCACAAAAGTAGTAGTGATTTGAAATGCTAATTTTACTAGGAGAAAGATGACCGTCCTATAGAAACTGAGATAGCGTCCGTGGGATGTGTGTACTTATTAATATATTTAATGGTGTTTTTATCAGCGTATAGTATGAGTACAGTCCCTGGTTTTGATAAGTAAAATGGTCACAATTATATCTCTCTTATAAACTGCAACACAATTTGTTTTTTTTAAAAAATGCTTTTATTATTCTGTGGTCTATCGTTGTGCATTATTTTCTATTAAATCTCGAGCGACAAATAGCGTTTGTTCGACTCTCATGTTATGGTAGGTGCGAACCACAGATTCATAGTGCAGATGGTTTGCTGCCAGAGTTAATTACATGCCTATAATACATTTATGTCTGTGCAAATTCTATCGCCACCAGAACCGCACGTTAAATGGAGCAATCCAGCATTGCTTCATTTGAATTGACGGTTAAGGTGATGGATTCACATTCGGAGTGTTGACTCACCGCATTAGTTCATCCAGATCCTTGTTGTAAGTCTGTAGTCGTACCATGTGCAATGTTTGATTGCGTTAGTAGTAAAAATATGGTAAAATTTCGTAGATTTTTACTTTGACCATACAGTCTCTTTTTGATATTACTCAAAAGAAAATATTACCAGGAGAAAACTGAATTGGAGGAAGAGTTAGCAATAGCTTCCAGAAACCCAGGTTTGCAGTTCCTGCAGGGGGAACCTGTCGAGGATTTGCCTGGGTATTTCACAACTGAAATTTATTCATTTGAAAATTCTGAATACAGAAAAATCCATTTTACATCAGGATATCAACACAAGAAATGAAACTAACAAATACTGTCCAGTGGCATCTTGTGAAATGGAAAGAAAATTTTCAATATGCAAAGACTTAGTTTCTGACAATCGCAATAGTCTGCTACCTGAAAACATTGATAAATAACGTCTAGTATATTGAAATGCTAATGTAAAACAATAAGATATTGTTTAATGCAACGAAAAGAGCATAGTGCTTCCAACAAGATATGTATATTATTATAATTTCAATATTGCAGTTTTTAGAGCAAGCCTCCAGACAAAGAAATGCATGTAACATATTCATTATGTTACATGAAACTAAAAACTTCTGTAAATTAGTATGTTTTGGTGATGCTAAATAGCACAATTTATCACACTTTCATTTCTATAATTGCATTCAGTGATTTACTGATACATTTATTTCCCATGTAAGGTGTACAGAACCTTAAAATGGGTTGTTTTGAAAATTTTTAGTGCATATTTTAAGTTAATATTTTGGCATTTTTAGTGCATATTTGCATGCATATTTTGGGCTTTTCTTAGTGCATATAAATCTGCCCCCTAGTTATGTTTAATGATGTCCATGTTTCGGGTCTGATACCTGATGACAAACTCTTCTGAAAACATGATAGTAGTCTATGCAACCTGAGTTAATGCAGCGTTAGGGAGAATAGTCAGTGATAGATGTACATATACTTAAAAACAAAGTTTTTTTTATTGTACTATCCTTGGAGTTTTTTTTATTATTGCATAGAACACCACATTGAGTAGCAATCATGAGATGAGAAACTTTTATCAGATTCAGTTATGCTATTCTTCCCTTTTGTTTGGATTAATTTAAAGTTTATTTTTATATTTGAAAGTAAATTGGTTGTATCAGTTACATAATTTGAGTAGAAAATTGGCTAAATTTTCAAACGTTGTTATTAAACTAACACCATGACATCCCATGTTTTGGGTCTGGAAACTAATGTGATGACTAGGGCTTGGAAAGTTATGCACTTAAAAAACTCGAAATATGCACTAAAAATTGTAAAATATGCACTTTAAAACATTTAATTTATAAATGCTGTATATTACAAACTATGAAAGATTACATGCCAGGCAATGAATATGCATTATTTGCGTTAAATGAAACAATACATTATCAAGATGATGATTGCATTTGATAATATGATGTCTCAAATTTTCGAACTTGAAACTCCTGTTTTCAGCTAGAATAGTCTTCTATTCAGAAAACACACGTTCCATTTTGCAAGATACAAGGACTGTATTTTAGGGCAACAAAGTCGGACACATAAAGTTCCAGATAATCCACACGTCCATTTGTATGCAGAATTTTACAAACTTGCACCATTGTTGCATACACAGGATCTTCTACCTGGGCGAGAGACTCTTTAATGTCTTCTATTTTGATGCTTGTGTTAACACTGTTTTCTAATCGACGAGTGGAATCTTTCAGGCAAGAGAAATTAGCTTGGGTGTAGGCAAGATCCAAGAGAAGCGAGAAGAAAAATAAATACAATATATGCTCGGTGTTGGATGTGGGTACATAAATATGCACATCATCAACTTATTTTCTTACAAATGTGCACGTGCATATGAAATATGTATTTAGTTAAAAACCCTTAAATTTGCAATGTTTTGGTAGCTCAGTTGGCAGAACACATTGAGTGCCAGACAATTTTGCTACTAATAGTCCCAGGTTTGAATCCTGATATGGTCATGTGTATTCCCTTGTGAGAGGTTCTTGTCACTTCCACCTAATTGCTAGCCCCCATGGTGGAGTGGTTAGCACAGACTGCTATTACACCAGGGGTCCCAGATTTGAATCCCTTTGCGAGTGTCAGTGAGCTTGCATTTTCTCTAACATTTCGTTTTTAAGTACCCTAACGATGCAGTTCATAAGCCACTGACAGGACAGGTTGTAGGGAGGAGTTTGCTTGTTGCCACTAGAGCTGGACCCCCCCCCCCCAGGCTTTTCACTATAAAGTCTACCAAGCACATACTGTGGCGTCTGTAGGAAGAGGAATAAGCCACTCCTTAACACCAGTAAACTTCGTATGAACAGAAAAGTGTTCCTTAATTGCATCGGTACCCTTTACAAAATTCAACTGAAAGCAGATTTGTCACTTCTTCACTATATACATATTCCCTCCTAAGTTTGTAGGCCCAGAACCTTAAATGTGCCCTGTGTTTGAGACTGAAATTGTACGTTACTTTTATAAAGAGTATATGTGCACTTTGTTTTTGCAGAGCATTGCTTCTAAGCTGTTTTGTATATATTTGCAAATTAGAAGTTTTTGGGTCTTATTTGTATTACCATCTCTTCTAGGTTCAAGAAATAACCGCGAGGCCTGCAAGCACTTCGGCCCACCTCCAGGTGTTCCCCACAGCCACACTAAACCATACGTGAGGTCTAAGGGACGTAAATTTGAACGTGCCAGAGGTCGCAGAAGCGGATGTGGCTATAAGAATTAACGTCTTTGTGTTGAACAGAATGTATGTAAGATGGAAAATTAATAAAACACTTGGAGGTTATCATGCTTCTTTGTTTTAATTAATACATTCTAATTTCTACCTGTGCAAGAACATTGATTGATGCAACTTTTTTTGTTTGTTTTTATACTGTGTTAAGTTTCAGCAGTGAAGAAATTGCCTTGTAGAATTAGATGATTTTCCTCTGTATAGACCAAAATGGCTTTCGTGTTGTGTTAGCACAAAAAAAGCACATAAAATGGCTTTGCTTTGAGTATTTATAAAATGGAAATAACTTCAATATCTATAATAATCTGTGGTGCAACGGCCCTTGAGGGCCAGGGTCTACCTGCAGACTGCTGGCATCACTCCCACATGCCTCAGTAGTGACGGGCGATTATCCAATCTGGAGCAGGGTGGCTACTCACTGGGAATTCCTTGAATTCCAGGAAAACTTGAATCAACGGCTCCGAGAATTATGCATAAAGTCTGTGAATTTTTCTCTTTAGACTGGAAAAATTACAACTTTTATTAATCCAAATGAATTCATACATTTACAAATGTGCTGAAGCAAGTTTTCAGTTTAGCATTGATTTTTATATAAAATTAACAATTTTTCGTAGATTAGTATATTCCGTAACATTTGAGACTTGTTTGTATATGTATTTTGAGTCTCAGAGTCTGTGAAATTGCAAATGTAAACTCCACATCTTGAATTGAATATTTTAAATAGTTTACATACCATTTAATTGAATTGAATTAAAATTTTTGGATACATTTGAATCACGCAGACCCTTCATATTGTTAATATGTTCATGTGTATGGGTGGTGAGAGGTGATAATACCCTGTGCTACCGTGTGTAGGTTTCCATGACTGGGTTACGCTACTCATTCATAGCTCCCTAATTTGCTTGTGAGTGACAACTGGTAGAAATCTCGTTAGCTTCCTCCAGGAGACTCAAACGGGCATGCAGCCCGTAGCATGAGCCAAATCCTGATGCCTTAAACCACACAGCCATGATGCGGGACATGGTATCTATAGGTATACCCTTAATGGGATTTTGGTTGTTACTACTGAAAAGAGAAGTTTCCCATATAATGTATTTCCAGAAAGCATGGAGATTTTGGTTTGGTAATATGTTGATTATACGGGCATCATTCTTCTTTTGTTGGCTAACGTACATTTTCCTTGCAAAGTTTGGCAGAGAACTGCTGTGTTGAAGACAGAAAGAGTTGAGAGGTGTGTACACGGCCTGTATGGAGAACAGGTGTGTTGCAATCGTGGACAAAGGATGAAGCGTAAGCTGCTGTTCGCCATGAATGGACGCATGGTACTTTCGGTGGGGAAATTCGTAACCTTCTGATATATAATATCGGGCATCTTCCTCTTGGACGACAATGGGACCCCACATAGCAGCAGCAACGGTCAAACATCTTGCCACAATCTAGTGGTGGTGCCTGAACCAACCGTTTTACAGTCCTGACCACTTTTTTACCCCCCTGTTCTAAAGAAGGCACTGGAAGGGAAGCGTTTCACCACAACAGCAGAAGTGGAAACTGCCATAAGCAACTTCATCCGTAAACTGGACACTGTTTTTAGAACAGGTTTTCTTAACTTGTAAAGTGGTACAAGTGCCTGAATGTTGCTGGGGACTATGTGGATAAATAGTGTAAAGATACCTCTTTCTGCTCATGGCATGTTCTTTCGCCAGAATAAAACTCTGCAGATGGCAGAGTAGGGAAGCTATCCCTCGTATGAAAAACTGTCACGGGACATACAGTTTAAAAAGAAATCCAAATGTATGTGCATTTGACCTGCTGTGCATCAACCATTGTTCTTCACCAATTTCAGGATGATTTAAAATACACAATTGTGTTTATCCTACACGGACCTGATGGCCATAATTAAATTTCCTCTACTGAGAAGCACCTGGAGTCCGAAGCATTGGATTGCAGTGAATTTAGATATAGAGGTTATAGAGACCAAGGTGAAGCTAATGCTGCTAAAAAAAAACACCACAAGATTTCAATGCTACACTTCCATCTGGTGAAAATTGGATTTTTTTGCCATTCGCTTCCCCAAAAAAGGGGCAGATTTTTTATAAAAAATGACTGACAACAATGATCGAATCGTGCCTCTACAGTAACATAAACTAGTCTATTGGTGACCCAGTGATCATATTTTCACCAGTCAGCTATTGGTTATCTAAGAGTTAGAGCATGTTACAATGATTGCATCATTACACAATCCTGCCAGTTGAGAAGTAAGTTTTGTGATTAGATTTCTTAATGCCAAAGGCCATAATGCTGCCAAAATTTACAATTTACGGAGAATCAGGTGAAGGGTAGTGTCCGATGTAATGAGTGAAGGAAAAGTATGGCAACAGTGTGCGTTCACACCCAAAAAAAGGCGAAAACTTTCAAGCAAACTCAATCTGCATGAAAAGTTATGGCAACTGTTTCCTGGGATAAAGAAGCTGTGCTTTGGTGGATTTAATGGAGGCAGAGAAAACAATCTTATCGCAAACTTACTCTGATACTATCAAAACTAGACATGCCATACAAAACCAACTACGTGAAATGCTGCACTCGGGATCCGTTCTTATCCATGACAATGCTAGACCACTCATTGTTGCCCTCACTCTCCAGAGGTTCGGATGGGAACTTTTTGTTGCTTCTCACTAGTTAACACTTCCTGCACCTCAGAAAAGGGCTTGTGTCTCAAGGATTTGAACAATGTAAGGTGCTGAAAATTGCAAACTTACATACAGAATGTATAAAAAAAAACCTTGTTCCATGGCACCAAAAGTGCTTGGAAAACAATTATTACTGGTGAAAAGTAAAGTAGAGATGTATGAGTTTGTAACCACTAATACAGTGTTGCTACATTTAATTTATTTTATATTCATTGACCCTTTCTTTTGAAATTTCCCTTGTAAAAGCACTAAATAATGGATAATGTTCAATTATAACATTGTATGCAAGTGTAGAACCATTGTCACTAATATTCAGAAAATTTGCAGGATTTACCAGATATGGTAAACTTGGGGTGTCTTGGATCATTCTTGAAATTGGACAGTGGGATGAGTATTACCTAGCAAAATGTCCATCACCATGTTTCTTCAGATTTATGGAATGAGAGCTTTATGAAGTGAACAAAAAAAAAAAAAAAAAAAAAAAAGCTGCTGACTGCTTTTGTACACCCAATGGCGAAAGAAACAGTAGGGGAATTGTCCACCACCATTTTCATTGGGTCTGAATTACACAATGTGATGACAATGAATTGTAATAATGACGTCAATAAGAACAATGCCTGCTTTGAACCAACATAGTTTCCTTCCTTAAAAGAACACAGGATGTAGAATAAAGAAGTAATGAAAATAGCGGTGGACGATTTGCCTACCATTATCTTTGTTGTTGACTGTACCAGCATATGCAAAAATCCAGTCCTTAATAACAAACATGATACAAGAGAAAAGTTAATGAAAATACTCGTGGACAGTTTGCTGAACAATACTGTGTATCCCACTGTACCTGCATGTTGGTCAGAAGCTGACCCCTTGCAAGTCCTACATCGATAATCTTTTCAAGTAAATAAAAGTTGGAAAATACTGACCTAGGAAGGTAATGTGGATTTACAGAATTACATGTGGAAAAGTCTCAAGAATTTGGTTCACTTAAAACACAAATGTATTTGCACAGTCATCAAATTTATTTTATTGCAAGAAAATTACATTGTTTTGTATGTGATTAGAACAGTTCCACAATAATATCAATATATATATATATATATATATATATGATATGATTTACCACATGTATATATGTAACATGGCAACATCAGTCTTGAATGGTGTAGAAATCTTAACTGGATTTGCCAGAAATGCTGGTGTCCAATCCATAAATTTCCCTCTCTGTAGGTTATACAGGGTGGCTCAAAAAGTCACTTAACACCCTCGGTACAAGGTCACTGCAGCGCGCAACGTGGAAATGGTGATGACCAATCGTTGCCAGGCCAAGGGGGAACCACATTGACGCCACCCGCGCTGTCGGCGGCTATCTTGATGTCCGCCATATTGAATTCAACTTCAGAATTTTAAATGGGAAGGCGGTGATATGATATATCAAATCAGGCTAGAATTTCACGAGAAATGCGATGGTGAAGGTTTTTTCGACGTATCTTTAACCAGTAAAACGTTATGACTGAATTCTTGTACCAATTTGCCCCTTTTACGAGGTGTTAGAAAAACGCCTTAAAATTTGTTTAGCGCATCGGTAATGCATCTAGATGAAAGTGATGTCTATGGAGAGAAGTTCGCATGCCATTGCACACGATTTTAATCGGATACATACACAAAGAGCTGCGCATTATGAATGGTTGTCGAGAACAATTTACAGTGTGACGCTTCCATTGAATTAAAAGTCCTTCACAGTGACAAGGCTAATGTTTATGTTCATAAGAAAGTTCATAAACAGAACTTTGTCATCTGATAACTAACTTTGGACAGAAACTGCTTCACAACGTTCCCATAGTGTTCTCGTGTTCCTCCCTATTGAAAAAACTCTGTAATAAGTACCTTCTTCCATAAGCAAGGATGAAAAACCTGTTTATTTAACAAATCCAATTAGCCCTAAGCATTTAAGGTTCCGTTGATGTAAAATTGACTAACCAATCGTGTTCCACACAACACGCCATACCATTAACTTACCAGCACTAACCATTCAGCTTTGATCTGTCGAAAATGAGTTATCAGATAAAAAGCATCGAATATTCTATTCTGTTTATGAACTTCCTTATGAAGGACTTTTCATTTAATGGAAGCGTCACACTGGTAATTGTTCACAACAACCATTCATAATGCGCAACTCTTCAAGGATGTATCCAATTAAAATCGTGTGCAATGGCATGCAAACTTCTCTCCCTAGACGTCACTTTGATCTCGATGTGTTACCGATGCGCTAAACAAATTTTAAGGGCATTTTTTCATCACCTCGAAAAGGAGCAAATTGGTACAAGAAATCAGTCATAACGTTTTACTGGTTAAAGATACGTCAAAAAAACCTTCACCATTGCATTTCTCGTGAAATTCTAGCCTGATTTGATATATCATATCACCCCCTTCCCATTTAAAATTCTGAAGTTGAATTCAAGATGGCGGACATCAAGATGGCCGCCGACCGCGCGGGTGGCGTCAATGTGGTTCCCCCTTAGCCTGGCAACGATTGGTCATCACCATTTCCACGTTGCGTGCTGCAGTGGCCTTGTACCGAGGGTGTTAAGTGACTTTTTGAGCCACCCTGTACTGAGCATATCTTTGTGTTAAAACCAGACTATTAGTCCAATTTATCTAATTTACAGGAGACAGGAACAGTAAATTGGAGATACATGACTACAGCCATAGGCGTGTGCAAGGGGGGGCAATTGCCCCTCCTAATCATGGACATCCATAATTTTTTTGCACGGAGGGACAAACCAGTTATATTTTTCCATGAGGCATATTACACTGATAGTGTTGCCCCCTCAAAAAACACCCACTTAAATTTGAAGTTATCCCATTAATGTAAATTACTATGACTGAAATAAAATTTTACATGTGAAATATATACTTTTAGGTTGATAATAGATTTCTAAGGGGGAGGTGTGGCCATCCTTGCCCCCCTTCCATATGTCCATGTCCCCTCATAGAAATTCAGTGTAGGGGAATCTTATCGCTGGTATTAAACGATATTATACTCTTAAAGAAAATAAGTATTTTAAAACCGATGAAAGTTCAAAGCAGCTACGGGGAAGGAGGTGCAGTGGTGCAACTACAGGGAGTACTGGACATTGCCCCTCCCCAGCTTTGGAGGGAAATCAATTCAAGGGGGGGGGGCAAACATTGAGGTAAAAGAAAGCAAGACTAGTAGAATCTAAGAGTAGCAGGACAAAAGGATACTCAAGATTGAATTAGTTTTCATGTCTTTCTTGCATTATTTCTTCCAGATGGCCAAGATCACCTGCAATTGCCCCCCCCCCCCCTCGATATCAATTTTTATACAAATAAAAATACATTTGGTAAAATTTTCTTAGTCTTGTCAATTGATTGATTTGGTGTTTTAAGTCCACTTTATGCACTGTAAGGCTAATCGGAACTGGACCTGCAGTTTAAAATGGAATCCAAACCACAGTGTGCCTCCACTAGGTATCAAACCCGGGAACCTTTGATTATAAGGCATCGACGCTACCACTACGCCATCGGGGAGGCCCTTGCAGTCTTGTCAAGTCCAGAGTCTTACGGGACGGTGGGAGTTGGCCCTGGGTGCCAAACGAAAGAAATTGTCAAAGAGAATGCCATGGCACCCTATGAAATTTATTCTGCCATATTAAATCAATATTGTCTTCAGTTTGCAAAAAATTGTATCTAAAAAAATTTTCTTCTTTTCTGTAATGCATTTTAAATTACCAGTGAGATAAGTTATAACAGACTTGCTGCAATTGTTTGGAGGAAAAGGAGTGCGACAAATTTCAGAGAAAATTTATTCATTCGTTATGGTGCTTCTACGTTGCTGCAAAATATATATATACATATATACACACACACACACAGGGGCGCCGACTTGTCAAAATTATTGGGGGGGGGGGCTCTGATCACTGAAATAAATTAATGAATGACTCCCTCCCTCCCTTTTTTAAGTTTTGTCCTCAGTATTCGGAATCTCATAAAAGCTTAAGGTGTGCGGGATACCGAAAAGTCGGGACCAGGATCGGGAAAAAAAAATTCCCGTCCCGATCCCGACTTCGGGAAATGATTTCCCGACTTTTCGGGATCCCGAGCAGTGTGGAAATACCGAATGCTCATTTTAAAATGTCGTTATTTCTCGACGTTTTATGCATTGTCAGTTTCTGGAACTTATCGTAAATTGTTAGTTTTTAATCCAGAAATCACTTAGAATTTAAAATGACGTGTAGAATTCGAGATTTTCAGAGCTTCGGGAAATTTCGAACATTTACGGTTCGAAAATTTCCCAACTTAGTCGGGAAATTGAAAATTTTTCCAGTCCCGATCCCGTCCCGCACACCCCTAATAAAAGCCCATGAATTCCTCAAAAATATCAATTTTTTATTCACAGTTCTAATGCAGAATATTAATATTGTCCACGAATGGATATTTCACAAGTTTCGTCAACCATAATAGCAAAATATTCCCAACTTTTAATATCTGCTACCACGGAGCGCAAAACAGATCTCCCTAATATATCAATGATTTCGTTCTGAATGGCATGTGAGAGCCACTTGTAGCCCGAACGTCCAATCCACTCCTCTAGTTCATGAACATCGTCTTTTGAAAAACTTTTTAGTAAAAAATTTAACAATACTCATAATTACATACTTAGTATATAGTAATAAATCATGTGTTTTGCTGTCTCTGGTCATAGCCCCTACAAAGTTGATGGTCTAGAACATTTCAAATGTGTATTTAAAGTTAAGTTCATGTGGCACAATTCAGAGTAAACTTTACAAGAGAAGCAAAATAATACATTAGATCCTCTTAAGCAAAATTATTTGGGGGGCTCGAGCCCCCCCAAGCCCCATGGAGTCGGCGCCTATGCACACACACACACGTATATGTATGATATATACATATGCCCATCAATGCAATAAAACTAAACCTTAAAATGAGGTTTATCTTTCCCGAGTGGACTTTCATCAAAGCTTTTGCCCCGGCTATCAGAGGGTCTGCGCATGCCTATGACTACCGCTAATCAGAAGAGGTGGAGGAGAAATATTACCTGATTCGAAATAGAACTGTAAAAAGGAGAAAAGCCGAAAATGACATTTCTAAAGTTGCGTTCCTCTGCTTCTCGTATTTGTATCAATTTATCAGGCATATATATATTATTATGTCATGTTCTGTCTCTAAATTAGTGGAGTAAGTTAACCTCCATTGCAGAGGGGAGTTAATGGCAGGGGTGAAAAATGAAATATTTGACATGTTAAAAATATATCATCATCTGACATGGCCTATAGAAAGACTTTGCTGTGGCATGGTAGTAACTTGAAATCGGTGACATGCCACCTTGTCTCATCGCCAGTTCATGCACTTTATTGGACCCAATAAGAGCTTGAAGGATTAAAAGATAAACAAGTTGTTGACAATTTCTGCATCAACATACATAAAAATCCTGAGCTTAAAAACACAGGATGTAAGAAAAATTAATGAAAATAGTCATGGACAATTTACATGGTAATACTCGTGAATCTCACTCTGTCATTTTTTCTATCTCTTTGTAACCAAAATAATGAATGATCTATGGAAAGTACATAAAGGCATCAGATTTGACAGCCAATTGAGAATAGGTTCTGATGATCAGGATTTTCATGAAAACATTGCAACATACCATATACCTTTTTTCTTATCTTTTTTTAATAATTAAGAAATGAAATGTTTGTGTTTGGGAAATAAAATGAAAAGGGTGTGTATATAGAACAGCAGTTACACAAAGTTTAATAAAGCAAGCAAAATTTGCAGACTCGGGAAGAGATGGCTCGACCAGTCGGAAGAAGACCTTACACAAATGGGCATAAGAGGATGGAGAACTAAAGCGGAGAACCGAGACGAGTGGGCAGCTATCACCAAGGAGGCCTAGGCCCTGCATGGGCTGTAGAACCGTGGAGTAAGTAGTAATGCAAGCAAAATACAGGGTGTTTCACAATTCCTTTCGGAAGTCGGTTGCTCAGAGATCAAACTGAGGACTAAAAGTAGTTAAGTTGTAAGTGCCAAAAGTGAAAGTGTTGGGAAATTGCATCGTTCCGCACATCAGCCTGTAAGAACGTGCACACTAGTGACCTCTTTACATGGCCTTTGAACTACTTAGAGGGCTACCAGCCACATTTCACGTTTACCACATTATAAAGCATGACACATTTCACAGTTTAACGTGGAAAACTGTTTGAATTATTGTGGCACTTACAGCGTTTACCAATTTTAGTCTTCAACTCGCCCACGGTACTGAGAACATGTCAGTGAAGAAACTAAATATAAAAGTATCACTTTGTGGTTTTTTGTTGGAACTTGCACGATGTTGATTTGGCAACACTGTGAGGAATCATTCGGCTGGTATGTACAGTGGGATCCATGAGTATTACCGTGCAAATTGTCCATCACCATGTTCGTGCACTTTATTTGACCCAATAGGAGCTTCAAGAATTTAGAGAAAACTCTAAACAAGCTGTTGACAACTTCTGCAGCAGCATACATAAAAATCCATCGCTTAAAAACACACAGAATGTAAGAGAAAAATTAAGGAAAATAGTCATGGACAATTTGCACGATAATACTCATGGATCCCACTGTACAACCTACTGCATTTGTATAGAATTACTATGGCAATAACAAAGTTTGTGATTGCCCACCTTACTAATTTTCAATATGTCCTCCCTTGGTGACTCACAGGTGTAAAACGAACAGGTAGGCAGGGGCCATTCCTTGATACTGTGGACTGTATAGGAGCAAGATTACAGAATTAATGTCTGTCTAAGTTACCAAGGGGGACATATCAAACATTTGTCCGATATTTACTCTCTTCACTGTCATGCTCTCGTCCCTGTGGGTGAGTTGTCCTCCTCCGAGCAAGACTTATGAAATCCTGAAGGGAATTATGGAACACCCTGAAAGTGTAGAGCAAGACCTACTCATTATGTGTTACCTGACACTACAGCATATTAAAGAGTGTAGTCTCATTCATGCATATATGGAGTTGTTTCTCCATCACCATCCATGGCCTGGAAAAGTTGAGGAAATACAAAATGAATTTTCCTCCCAACTGGTTTCATAAAGTAATAATAATAATAAAAAATGCAATTGAAAAACACAGTGAACAAGAAAGTGAATGTTTATTGCACACAATTTAAGTCCATGCCAGTGCAGAAACTGGCACTAAATGGCAAGAGTTTAAAGTTTCTTGTTTCCAAGATAGTTCAGCCTTCATTTGGTACAGCATATTTTTCTGTTTTCAAGATTG
This sequence comes from Lepisma saccharinum, assembly GCF_977018435.1. Taxonomy (NCBI): domain Eukaryota; kingdom Metazoa; phylum Arthropoda; class Insecta; order Zygentoma; family Lepismatidae; genus Lepisma; species Lepisma saccharinum. Next base: position 6,107,191 of record NC_139243.1, read on the forward strand.
AAACAGTTTTGCACTTCTTCGGGTAGAGCGGTGTTTCTGAACAATACAACAGAAGATGAAAATGCAATTTGTGATGCACAAGACTGCAGCCAATGCACTTGGTAGATAATAATTAAAAGTACAGTTATTTTGATGCTCCGCCCCTTGACTTATTTCTTGTTTTCCTGGAAAGAAAGGAAGAAAAAAATCTGAAACAGTCCATGTCTTGGTCATTTGTTTTTTATATAGCAACTAGATATACATTGCATTCCTGCACATTTTTGTGAGCTTGCAACTGGTTTTATAAAATTAGGCGGTCAAGCCTGCAACATCATTTTTTTTTCACAGCAGCATTTATTTGTGCTTGTGTTGTGGAACCAATTGTCATTGTCAAATATTAGGTTTACCAGATGATCACGTACACTATATTTGTGCTATTTCTAAAGAAATTTTTGGTATAAGAGATCAGATGAAAATTTGTATGTAAATAATATTGCTTTGTACACACAGGGCTGCTTAAAATATTTAAAATCACTATAATTTTTTTGGCCCTACGCCAGTACAACGTTTAAAATTATTAAGATATAGTTGCTACAATAAGTTTTACAGTACTCTTGGTTGTTGGTTCTATGTCCATTGTGTGATTTTTTTTCTCTTGTTTATTGCGTGGATTGGGATTACAGTCAGTAAGTAACTATTTATGTTCTTTGACCAGCACTACTGAACTGGCAACAGTGTCAATTTTTAATCGAGATGGAGGCGGTAACTTTACGAGGCTATCAGCAACCAGAAACCCAGCGATGTAGTAAAATATTAATTACCGCATAACTGGTGAGGAGTTCTTAAATATTATATATTAGAATACTTGTATTGTGTGCTTTTCTTTTGTAAGATCAAATATAGCAGTCATCTTTTAATAACTGTGCGATACGTGCGGAAAAAAAACAAAACAAAACTCAATCTCAGTTCATAATAATTCATATACCAGCTCGATCATACCTAGGTACACACAATTACAGTTATCAAATGCTGCGACTTACATGATTTATAATTATTATAGTTCTTTTGCATTCTTTGGGGAAGTTACTTTTAGAAAGTGACTGAGTTACACTTACTAAGTTACTTTGCTTAAAAAGTAACTCTAGCTACTCAAGGGGCGTCTTTTTGTGGGCCTAGTATTCAATAATGTCAAGAGATGCCCATGGACGTCCGCAGGATTTTTTCCAGTGAGGGACAAGGAAGGTATTTTTCCAGGGGAGCAAACAGGCACATTTTCCCAAATAATAGTGTTGTTTCTTAAATTTGATTTATCATGTTCATGCAATAATTAATACATATTATTGTGACTGAAATGAAATTATTTGTCAAAAATATATAATTTTTTGGTTGACTTTTATTTTCCAGGGGAGGCCACGCCCCCCCCCTTCCGAACGCCCATGGAGATGCCGCTACAAGACATGTAAGCATTGCACTTGTTGCTCCGATCAGATACGATAGCAGACATTACTTTGTTAGCCACTGTACGCCACAGTATGCGAATGTAAGCAACTGAAAGAATGATTACACTAAGCTTTTGGTTCTACGTTCCATATTTCGGCAGTCTTTGTCCACTGGAATGTCATTATCAACTGAAAATGACTGCACTTTGCGTGATTGAAGACTTGATGGGAAAATCGTCTAGTGAAAGATAAATACGAGTGGTTTAACTACATTTACTGTTTTAAGTTCGTGATAAGAGTGTAATGCTATTTACGAAAGTGAATTACCAAACTGAGAAATTGTGCATATAATGTAACACTTGAAGTTAGCTAATTGTGACAGCAGTCACTTGCGTGCGCAGAAGGGGGAGCTGATGGGTCTGTAGCCCCTTCCAAATTTTGAGAAAAATCAATTTTTTTCTAATTAAAGAAGTAAAAAGCTCTTGAAAAACCAAAGTTGTGAATGCAAACTCCCCTTAAAAGACCTCCAATTACTATTTTTGTCTTTTTGAACAATTTTTAAAACTAAAACGAAGGTTTAATATGGTAATCACGAAATATTTTATACTATATCCCCTCCTCCAGAAGGCAGCTCGTACATAATACCCACCTTTACAATTCCACTCAAAGGTAGTGTTCGTCATTGACTTGAAGGTTGACATTTTATTTATATTTTTTAAACTGTTAATCGAGTTACTCGCTATACCTAGTTGAAAAAGTAACTAATTACATTTAATGTAACTCGAAAATTTAACTGTTACCTCCAACTACGTTACTCGCAACTTGTTACTTTCGGCTGTTCTTTTCTTACCTGCTTCGTCGAGTAATATTTTCAGTGAGAGTTCCGACTCCCATCCAACAGTCCGATTGTCGGCGAATGTGTAGTTGCTTTGACCCAAATCTCTCTTCCTTCGTTTTCTGTAGCTTCCGTCGTCTTGGCAAAATGTCTGGACGAAATAGGAGTAGAAGCAAATTGTAAGTGTAACACCAAATGTTCTAAGATTATGTTCATATCTATGAAATGAAGTACAATATTCGTGTAAATAAACACATACGCTGTTGCATATCTTTGCGACAATACCAAAACCACTAAATAATGTACTAAATATTACTTTGAGATAAAAGTATTTTAATATTCGAAGTCCTGGGGGGAAAAAAACAACAGGTTTTACATTGCCATTAATGTTGCCATTTGAAAATGTGTACCGATGTGTATGTTTATTAGTTCATATAAATTTGCGTAGAAATCTATCAAGAAAAAGTAGTCAGAAAGCGCACTATGTTAAAAAGTCAAAATCTGTACATTCATGGCATTGGTGTGACCATGGGCGTCGCCAGAAATTTTTGCAGGGGGGGGGGATGGTCGGGCAAATGATAAAAGTTGAATATTTGAAAAATATTAAGTATTATTACCACGGTTATAAATGTTATTATACAATAATAAATTTATAAACTAACAAAAATAAATTTTTAGGGGAGATTCGATCCACCAAACGAGTTAAAACCAGCACAACTATTATTGTATTTTTTTGTATTTTATGCAGTTAGTATCTGAAATGCAATTTGATATTAACTTTTGCACGACTCGTTCAAGATAGGGCTTTAAATTTTACGGGATTTTTTTTCATAAAGTTTGTTGTGTGATCTCTCACCTATAACTGTAATTATTAGAATTTTGAAAACTGTGGAACAATTTGTTCCTCGGATTAAATGGTAAATATAACCTTGTTCCTGTATTTTTCACTCGATGTTTCCGATCCAATGCAACTTTACTTTGATTTTTATGTTCGAATACTAATTAAATGAACTTTATTTCTGTTCTTAACAATAACAGTAACAAACTTTCAGCTTTCTTGTATCTTTAAATGAACGATGTCAATTTCCAGGGGGGTCGAACCCCTCCTCCCGATGCCCATGGGTGTGACGATATAATATTAACATTACGTGGTTCAGAAATTTGCAAGAATGTTTTCTAGGGATGAGCCGAAACCGATACAATACTAGAAAATTATAATAATTAAAATTTGTTCAAAATAATGATCAACATTGGTGTTCTTCTCCAATTATATGCATGAATTTACCAAAACTTTACTTTAGAATATTCAAGAATTATATCAGAATATTAAAATAGATGTTATGTAATAAAAAAATACAATTTTCTGTGCGAAATTTGTGCAAAATAAAAATGTTGAATTTGCATAATTTTCAGGATAATTATACTCTGTGCAAGTGTCGCGCAGTATTTTTACGGACATCATGATTGAAAGACTAATATGCCGAAGAAATATCGGCTGGTATCGGTAGATGAATTCTAACCAATACTTTCCGATACCGGTACATCGGCCCTAATGTTTTCATATTAGCAAGCAACATGCTCGATGATTCTTAAGAAGGATATATAGAAATGCATGTAAACCAAAGCTCGTAAAAGAAGTACCACATACTAAACAGCGCCATAGGAAATCCTATTATTTTTATAATATTCTATATTGACGTTACGAACCCAATAGGCAGGCGAGTTGCCCACACAAACAATATTTGTTCGTTAATTATACGACCAACAGGAAACAGCTGAAATATTGCAACTTAAAAAGTACCCACACCTGCCTAACACCCCTACATTTTAAATAAGGTCCAATTTATGATCACTTTGGCTCTAAATATGCCCCTCCTGGATAAGACTGCCTTTTCATGTTGGGTTCAATTGTGATTAACTTAAGTCGTAAATCTGAGTTCACGTCAAGTCTATTTCTATGCTTGCTTTTCACTTGAATCAGTGAGGTGGCATGAGCAACTTGAATGCCTCATCCGAAAGATCAGGATACTCACCAGTAGTTGTATTGACTGTATTATAAACTCGATAAAGTATGACCCCCCTCAAGCAGATTTGGCTATACTTAAAACAAGCTCAACATGCCCATATGAGCTTTTTGCTCAAGTGTGGAACCCTGTCTAATCCAAGATTTTTGTAAAAATGCCCTCAAAAATTTCCTGAGAAAGTATGACCCCCCTCAGATTGATTTGGCTACACTTACAAAAGGCACTTCTGTGAGATTGTTGTCCATAAATTTGTTAAAAATATGCTCTTCTTGATATTTTTTTTGGCCACACTTAAAACTAAGCCACCCACACCCATATACACACCTACACCCACCCACACACACACATATTTACTTCCGGTTTAAGTTCAATTGGATACCAGGTTCAAATTGTATATTAAAACAATGCAATATGCAGAGACCCTCTAGAATTGCTCCGTGACTCTCTCATTTCTTACATCATAAACATATGATTTTTCACCTATGAGAATAACACTACATATGGTGTCATCAGGTAATGCCTCATGGAATTCACAGATAATTTTAATATTTGTCCTGTCATTAACCACAACTTGTTTTCTTTTTGAAGTGTTGATTACAAACATGGGTCTCTGTGCTTTGAATTCATCTGGTGTGTAATACATGTCAGTATTGCCAGTAGTGACCCTCTTGAATGCTGAAAATGCCTCATATAATTTGAGGAAATCATCCTTGGACATGTCTAAATTATAATTTTCTCTAGGAAATACCTCATTTCTGCCATTTTTAAGATATATGTTCTTGATGTTGCAGTTATCAAATTTACTTGAATTTTTTTCCTGATTATTGTGTCTTCCAGTCTGAAACAGTACCACTACAAAATCCGGCATGTCATATTGTATGCTGGAGAATGAATTTGTAGCATCAAACTCATAATATGTACCAGTTGCGGGCTTCTGTACACATTGATATGTATAAAATTGTAAAGGAACCTGTGGATTTTTTATTATATCAGCTTTGTGTTTAAGAGCATAGCTGGCTTCATACTCAACAACCGGGATTCTTAACTCCATAGTCTGAATAATACACTTGCCCTCATCAGGTAGGGTATTGGGCAGAGCTTCCCCTGTAGAGTTTATTGCACTGTACCTCATCAAAGCATTATTATCATTGGCAGCTCTTCTAAATGTGATTCTTAAACCACTCTTCCACATAATATCTTTGTAATCTGAGAAGAATCCTGGCAATAGGCGCATAGGGAACAGCACAGTGTGGCTCTTAGATAATATTTTATCACCAGCCTCAAATCCACCTATTTTGTAGTAAGAAGCCTCGGTTTTGGATAATTTTAATGTGGCCAAAGCTGTGGAGGTAATACCCGGATAATCCACTCTGTTTATAACAACGCCATGCTTTCTGATCTCAATTTCAGAGAATAGATGTGGCACAAAATTGTCTACAAGTCTTATATTTGAATTTGCCGGATAATCTGTTCCATCGAGCTTTACAACATCAAATTTGATGTATAAATCTGCTCTGTGGGGGTGTATAAATCCATCCCCTACATCAAGATCAACCTCAATCTCTGTGTTGGGTTGATTTAAATTTGCAAATGTCCTCCTGTTTGGAGGGAATGATTGTAGCTCATAACTCTCAATATTTTCCATTTTCTTCTTGTATGTATTTTTATTTAAATATTAATCTCTATGATAGCAGTTGTTGTGGCTCCAGCAAAATCAACTAATTCTTCTTTTTCATTAGTGACCATCAATTCAATATAATCTATTCTATTATGGCACACAGGAAAATATAATGTTGGGGATGGATTGTAGATGATTGGCTCCATGAATTCAGAATTAGGTTTGAATGTTGCAATGATGCCAGTTTGTTTGTGAGTGCCTATGCCATTTGATTTGGTGATCATACCCTCAGCCACATTACAGTGAATATTCAGAGTCTCTATGGCTAAGAATTTAGGTATATTCATAGCAGTGTGTTTGATGCCTGGTTCAAGTTTTGTGTTGTTCTCAAAGCCTAACAGCTCTCCTATAGTACCCAGATCCACTGTTTCTGTAGCAGATACAATCTCTACTCTGTGAGTGACAGAATTTTGAGATAATACTATACCTCTGGGTAATTGAGCATTTAAAGTGGACAGATTATATTGCCCTGGAGTGATGAAAATTTTTTGATCCCCTACTGCAATTGTGTTGTTGTGGTGTGTAATATTAGGGATTAAGTACATGCCATAAAATGCTCTGAGAGCTATTGTTTTGGGATACACTATGTCATCATGTAATTTGAGTTTCAATATTGAATTTTGGCTGGTGAGATGGAATACCCCCATGATGTTTTAAATACCACAAGGCCTTTTGAAAATTTTCAAATGATGGTTTATTTATTTGAGACATATATCTAAGAACAGATAAACACAAATGTCCACAATTAACATCTTTGAAGTTTTGAACACGGGCATTATTGTAATAAAGATTAGCTGATTTTAGATATTTTATTAAATTTTCAGGTGGAACACCTCCAAATGAATCAAACACAAATGCCTCATCTTTTAAATATTTAAGATAACAGATCCAGTGAGTGCCCTGATTTTTGTACTTATCCAAATTAACAATGCCACACTCTTTGTTGAGTGGTTGTTCTGGCAAAGAATCAGACATGTACACACCTCTAAAATTTTTGATGCCCAGTGGCTTGATTAAAGCTTCAATATCTTGGTTTGTAAGCGGCTCTTGTTTTTTTTAAACTTATTCATGGCTCTCTTAACACCTTTGCCTTGTTTCTCCATGGCCAGGTTATGGCGCCTCTGCTCATCTAATTCTGCCCTATTTTTCTTGGCATCTATTACTGTTTTTGCTATGGCAGCTGATCCCCCAGCCAAGCTCCCAACAGCCCCGAGAGCAGCTAAGATGGCAGGGATGGTAAATATAAATCCCCCCATATGTGATTTTTTCCTAGATTGTTGTAATTTTTTTAATTGAGGGGTACTAAGTAACAATTTCATACCATGACCCTTGGCAATACAAGAATTTATTTTCTTGCGCTGCTTTTTGGTTAAAAGACTGTCAATAGGCCCAAGAGATTTGAGACCTGCATAAGGTATTTGATACATAACACCCTTGGCCTTCATTGTAGGTTTATTATATACATATTCACAACCCCCACCCCAGTTTTTGTTTGGTGCTCATAGCTATGGTGGTTCCTAATGCTGCTATTTTTTCACTCAAAGAAGCATCTTTGCTTACAAATCTACCAAATGCAGCCTCTTCTAATTTCTTGTCTGCAACATGTCTCTTGTCAAGATCAGAATGTGTGTTGTATGCTATGTCATGGTCTCTACAAGCAGCATCTAGGGGATTAACACCAGGATCACCTCTGTTTAATCTATGGTCCAATTTTGTGCCTGGACCACAATACTGATAGCCTGGAATGTGTAGTTCAAATGGCAGCTTGTTTATAATGTCATTAACCAAGCCCCGACCCTCAGAAATATTCCAAAATTTAGGTGGTAGAGTATTAATAATTTTTATGAGATATCCAATCCCCTTAGTGTCATTCACTATAAATTTAGACAATTTGGTGCTGATCATGTCCATAATTCCAACCTTTTCATTGTAAAAATTGTGGTTCCCAGCATTTTCCTCCCCAGCTATCACCAATAACCTATCTACAAGTTTCCTGACATCATCAACCCACACAAATTCTTTGGGCAGGGTGTTGTATTGTTTGATTCCACTGCCAGTCTTGATCTGTGACCATATGGGCTTGATTAAATTATTGTATTTTGCCCCACTGCTTGACTTGACTCTTTTTTGTGTGGGATCATTGTTCTGGTATAGAGCATCTGATTTTATTAATATTTCTTTGTAATATTCATAATCTTGATCTGTATAGCTGCCAGGTCTCTTCCTAGTCATCAGTTCCCACAATCCAGGTGTTCCGGGGTACTTAACAAAAGCACCTTTTTCTCCAAGACGAGATTCTGAATATACAATCAGATCATCTCCCATAAATGTTACTCTGAAATTGCCAATTCTATGTATGATGCTACCATCAAGCTCTGTGTCAGCATATAAGCCAAACACCTCATCTTTATTGTCTTTAGGTGTGGTTAAATATTTTTGAGCAAGAAGACCCAATTCAATAGGATCCTGAGTAGCTTCAATTCTTCTAGGAGCAATAGGACTAGGTGTATGAATACTGGAAAGTGGGGTGAATGGATAATCTAATATGTTTCTTGCAGCTACAGGTACAAGCTCTGTGATCAAATTTTGATTTTGCTCTGTAACAGTTTTGATATTCTTACCTAATTCACCAATAGCATCAATTATAGGCTGTTCTGTTTGTTTGTGTTTTTCATAGATTCCCCGGTTCTCTGATTTCCATCCCTTAAATCTTTTTACAAGATAATCTCTTAATTTAAGATCATCAATAATTGGCCTTTTCATGTTTATTTATATACGTCTCTACGTCTAGAAAATTGTTGATTTTATTTCTGTATTTACCAGTGTTAGGTGTTCTTGTCATATCAATTGTGACAAACCCATAACTGTCCTAGTTCCAGCACCAACTGCAAAACTTGGAAAAATCATTGTAGCTCAAGTCCCCACCTACGTATTCATCATGTATGTGTTTGAGGTTGGTATGATCCTGATGAAACACACATATAAAATTGCTGTTGTCTCGGATCAGTTGCTTCGGTATTTTTGAAAAAGTCTGTGCCAGGTAGAAGCAATCAATGTTTTTGTGCCGGCCCTGTGTAAAGAAATTTCTAACCTTGTTTTGATTATCCAGTATAATGTCATCAAACACAACAACAGAATTATCGAGACATTCATGAAGTGGCTTAACATCTGGTTCAAAAGTGGCTATATCCAATCCATCATATAGCTTCATCAGCTGCTGATATTTTAATTGTTCCAAGCTCTTAGAAAAAATATACAAGTGCCTGTTTTTCCAGTCTAACCAGTTGGGTGCCAATAAAAAATTATCAACCATTAGTGTAGTTTTACCACAAGCAGATGGCCCAACAATAAGACACCTAATATTATCAGGCAGCAAGTTGCCATTTCTCTTATTCTGTTGTTCAGGTTCTGGCAGCCTTTTTATAACATCCCAGGTGCTCATATTATTATTTTGTTTGCATCGATCCAGCTGTGTTCTGGGAGTCCTAGCCATTTGACAAATAACTTGTTGCCTTTTCTGCGGATGATTTTTTCTATGAGATATGTGTCAGGCTGTTTAGTTTTGCTGAGCTCTTCTTCATAGAACCTGCCTTTGAGAATTTCTCCTCGGTGGTCTTTTATTATATATGTGTTAAGAGTCCCGGGTTTAACTTGAACCACTGTAAATAATTCAGTGCTCCAGTTTCTTGTAAAGCCTCTTTTGAATAAGTGCTTATATTTGCTGATTCTTACTTGATCACCAATCTTGTATTTGGCCTTTCTTGTTGTTGGCTGATATTTAGGATAATAAACAGTGCTGATCAATTTTTGCTCATCAGATGAAGTTACTTCAGAGGGTTTCATGTTGATTGTGGAATGGACCGAGTTGTTATATTTATGTAGAAGTTCTGGAAGAATATTAATCCATTTATAATTACCTTGAAGTGTAAATTGTTTATACATAAGATTTTTTAAGGTTCTGTTGAATCTCTCTACAATTGAGGCCTTGAGATCACTGTAACTCGAATAATGTTTTATTGCCTGGCTTTTAATAAATTGTTGAAACACTGAAATATAAAATTCTTTGCCATTATCTGTTTGCAAATAGCGCGGTGATCTTCCACTCTGATTGATGATTAAGAGCAGATCAATCGGAACAGCAGAATCATCATCAAATGTACTGATTCTGAGAGGTGCTATCAAGCAATTGGCACGGCCAGTAGAACAAATAAATACATTAATAGATAATTGTTTACCATTGATATTCCTGGCCTTTTTTTCAAATTTATCAATATTCTGAACAGTCATTGGATATTCTAAACCCTCCATTGCTTCATCAAAATCGTGCTCATGTTGTTTATAATAACTTATTCTCTGAGGATTCCTTGAAACTGGATACAAAGCAGCTAAAATACACCACAAAAAGCATTTCTCATCATTATTTTTTATATTAACCACGGCTTGTTTGTTTTTAATATTGACAGGTAATGGCAAATATGTAGATCCTTGTAATGGGCTGAATTCAGAAATATTAACATAGAGCTTGTGTGGAGATCCGCATAGGCTCCATCCAGACTCTTTTGCTGTAAATTCAGAGTGTTTAATATTCAATTGATCTATCAAACTGCTTATTATTTTGTCTGAATTTGCATTTGAATATACAGGTACAGTTTCTGTTATGTGGGGCTGTGTAAATTTTGTGCCGTTTGGTTTCTTATATTGTGTAAACAATTTGAGGGACAGCTTATAAGAGCCATTTTGTGCATTTAGAATTGCCTGTACATCAGAATTTACACTGTTCAAAAAATTCTTAATACCACATCTTGGCTCTGATTCAAACCGGTAATCCCTAAGTTGGCCATTAAAACTGCTATGAATGGGTTCATAGCGTGGCTGCTTTGCTGCTCTGGCATTAAGAGGTGCTTCATGCTTTCTTTTGAGACCAGATGTAGATGGTTGTGGGGACAATGTTGATGACTGTGCAGAACAAGTATTTTTATGTTTATATGTGAAATATTCCATGCTATATTTTCTATGGCATTTGGGGCAAATTTTTGTGGGAGTTCTGTATTTGTCTGGATTACAATTCCTTTGATGCTTAGCCCAATTGGGGCTGGATATATTTTTTTTGCATTGATTACAATATTTTTGATTCGGCATTTTTGTTGTTGTTTATTATATACAATTTCTTGGGGGTCAAATCAAAATTCTATGCTTAATAAAAAATATCAGTTGCGTTCAGCACTGTGCTGTGTGTGTGTGTGTGTGTGTGTATGTGTGTATGTGTGTTAATATTTTTGGCTTTGGTATTTATATAAAATTTCTTGGGGTTCAAATCAAAATTCTATGCTTAATAAAAAATATCAGTTGGGTTCAGCACTGTGCTGTGTGTGTATATATGTGTGTGTGTGTGTGTGTGTGTGTGTGTGTATGTGTGTGTGTGTTAATATTTTTGGCTTTGGTATTTATATATGTGTATATGTGTGTGTGTGTGTGTGTATGTGTGTTAATATTTTTGGCTTTGGTATTTATATAAAATTTCTTGGGGGTCAAATCAAAATTCTATGCTTAATAAAAAATATCAGTTGGGTTCAGCACTGTGCTGTGTGTGTATATGTGTGTGTGTGTGTGTGTGTGTGTGTGTGTGTGTTAATATTTTTGGCTTTGGTATTTATATAAAATTTCTTGGGGTTCAAATCAAAACTCCATACTGGATAATAATTTGTTGCACAGCATGATGCAATATAAATAAACCAGAAATAGGCCACAACTTGGCCACAAGTGGGCCGGAAGTGGACCGGAAGTAAATATGTGTGGGTGGTTGTGGGTGTGTGTGTGGGTGGGTGTGGGTGTGTGTGTATGTATGTGTGTGTGTGGGTGGGTGTAGGTGTGTATATGGGTGTGGGTGGCTTAGTTTTAAGTGTGGCCAAAAAAAATATCAAGAAGAGCATATTTTTAACAAATTTATGGACAACAATCTCACAGAAGTGCCTTTTGTAAGTGTAGCCAAATCAATCTGAGGGGGGTCATACTTTCTCAGGAAATTTTTGAGGGCATTTTTACAAAAATCTTGAGTAGATAGAAAACGGGCATTTAAAAACAAACCGGTTATAACCGGTTATACAAGTGTCATGTGCCATCGGGCACTTAACAAGTGCAATCAGGTGACCCTGTGTCGGGATGTGTCATGTGCCCATCTTGCATCTTGGAACATGCATGTTAGAACATGTTATTTCCCCAGTAGGGAACAGTGCATCTTGGGCTAAACTGGTTATAACTGGTTATACAAGTGTAACTTGTCATCGGGCACTTAAGAAGTGCAACTTAAGGCTATGCCTACCCCTCTGCAAGAGGCCACTTACACTCACTTCCGGTCCACTTCCGGTCCACTTCCGGTCCACTTCCGGTCTCTACTTCCGGTTATACAGTGTAACTTGCCCCTATCCGGCACTTAACATCAAGTGCAATCACGCGACTCTGTGTCAAGGGTGTGTCGCATGATTTTTCTTGCATCTTGGTCCAAGTTCACCCACACCCATTTTTGCATCTTGGGCATAAAGTTCTGATACTTATTTCATGATAATAAATAACCCAATGAAAAATAATGCCAATGAACCTGTTTGGATTTAAGAAACATATTCAACCTGTAGAGAAAACAGCTGTAAACATGGATGTAATTAAAGAAATTCATCGCCAATTAAAAGGAATAATTATCATCCATCTGAATAGTATCTGGTATCAGGTTGATGAGGATACAGGGAAACAATTGCTTGTGTTCAATAATAATCTTGCATCTTACAGAATTCCTGTCACAGGTAAAATTCAAATATCTGTTTCTTCTAGCACGGGGGAAGGGGGGCCCCCTACGGGGGTAAATATACATATAGGTAGAAATCTGTATAGAATTAAACACAATAATATGAACCCCGACAGCACATACGATGTAGAGAAAGATGATTATCTCTATGCAGAAATTATTGGCGAGTATGATAAGCTAATCCCCTTCTTCATGGAAATTAAATTAATTTATTCTCTCATGAATATATAAAAATACCGTGAACAAAAAATAAAATTAAATAACACATATTCGAAAATTAATATACATAATGGATATATTTGGAAACAGAAGAAGACAAGAAATACCAGATAATTCAAGTGACATTGCCAGACTAGATGAAAGATTAAAAAAGCTTAAAGCTGACTTGTTAATCTTACAGAATTCACTAAGTTTAAATATACAAACAGAGATTACTAATCTCCAAACTCAATTGATTAACCCCATAGTGAAAATTGATAGTGAACTCAAATCCCTACTTGAAAAATATACAAATTTAGCATCCATAGACAACCTTCAAAGCTTGGGGGAGAGTGTAGGCAAATTGAAAATTGAACTTGAGAAATTTAGACAAATACAAACAACTGCTACAGAGCAATTAAAACAAGAATTAAACAATCAAGCGAATACTCTTCGCACAGAACTGCTTTCTATTATTCAAAATATCAAAACTCAGGGGGAATATGAACAGCTCAATGCCAGTATTGCAGAATTACAAGAGCAGTTTCAATCTTTTGAGACCCCTTCACTGGAAAATATTAAAACTGAACTCCAAACAGATCAGTTGCATACAGCTATAGCAGAAGTTCAAGCTAAACTACAAACATTAGAAAATTTTATCGATAATCTTCCTTCATCTTCAGAATTAAATGCTATCGCACGCAGCGTTGCCAATATCAAGCTACAGTTAGAAACTTATGAAGATTTTGGTAAGATACAGGGTACCATAGCTCACATTGAGGATACTTTGACTACTATGAGAAATGAATTAACAAATGTACAAGAAACTCTAGAATTCAAGTTGCCAAGTATAACCGAAACTTTAAACATTATTCAAGAACAAATCACGAAATTGGAAAATCTGAATACCGAAACTGAATTATCGCATTTTCACCATCTCATAGATAACATTCAGAACAAATTGCAAATATTACAGCAATCTACACCAACCCAAGATGACTTAAAGCACCTTCAGGATGCCTTGAGCAGTGTTGCAGATGCCAGCGAGTTAAATATTGTGAAAGAAGCCTTGACCACACTTCAAAACACTGTAGCTAATTTGCCCACTTCCCAAGAGTTAAGATCTGTAAAAAGAGCAGTGAATAGAATTCTCAAGTCAGAGGACATCAAAAACATACAGGAAGAGATTGGTGTAATTCAAAATACTATTAATACTTTACCTACCAACCAGATAATCAATGAACTTCATGCATTATTTGCGGAAATCAAAAATCAAGTGCACGATCTTGCAAGCCAGAGTACCAAATTGAAACTTGTAGAGAGTTTACAAGAGATTATATCAAACATCAAGCTACAGCTTGCTACTCTGGAATCTACTCAAGAATCAGCATTATCTAATTTCACCACACAACTCCACAACCTCAAGGAAGAGTTCAAACGATTGTATGTTGATGTGAGAATCAAACCTAGCTACAGTGAAGTAGTACAAACCATAGAGGAACACCTGGAACAAATATTAAGCAGGTTGGAGGAACAAGAATTAAAAAAATTTTTTACTGTTGATATTGTTAGACTACAGAGTATTCCAAATACTAGAGGTCGCTGGACATATGTCAATGCAGGCAATGTTTACAAATTGTACCCATACAATCAGTCTCATGAATTTTTCCTCGATGGTAATATTAAATTTCTCAAATTTGGTTACTTGAAGAGTGGTAAGCATTTTGAAGTACCACAGTTCACCATACAAAGAAAAGATGGTGTTCATAGAGCACTTCAGATACCTGTTGCATACTGGGATGAATCTGCAAAAAGATATAAAGTACATGAGGATGAACAATTATCTGTTTTTAATGTAGAAGCAGGTGATCAATTATTATTTGAAGTGAAACAATTATACCCAGAGGATAATCCATTTTATGTCATATTCTCTTATACCATTAGATGTCAAGACAAGATATAGTTTATGAATTACATAAGCCAGCTCGTCGCAACTACAAGCGATTGAGTGTGGTGACAAAGGGTATAGATGATCTGTTTCAAGCAGATCTGATAGAAATGTCAACTGGAACTTTGAAAAATTTACATAAGATAAATCATAATTACAAGTACATGCTTACAGTTATTGATACATTTAGTAAGTATGCATGGGCAATTCCCCTAAAATCCAAAACAGGTGCTTGTGTTGTTGAAGCTTTTAAATTGATACTTAGCAAAGGCAGGACACCAAAATATCTACAGACAGATAGAGGAAAAGAATTTTATAATTCTACATTTAGCAAGTTAATGGAACAGTATAATATTAAACATTATTCTACATATAGTGATCTCAAAGCAAGTATAGTGGAAAGGTTCAATAGAACATTAAAACATCTAATGTGGAGGCAATTTACTCTACAGGGTAATTACAAGTGGATAGATATTTTACCTAGCTTAGTTCATAATTATAATAACTCAGTACACAGTACTATTCACATGAAACCAGCTGAGGTAACTAAAGCTGATGAGGCAAGATTGATTTCTACTGTTTACTGTAATAAATATAAACATACAATTAAGAAACCAAAATTCAGAATAGGAGAACAAGTAAGAATTAGTAAATTTAAACATTTATTCGAGAAGAAATTTACTAAGAATTGGTCTACAGAGTTATTCACTATAGTTCAAGTTTTGCCAGGGAATAGAAATACCTATATGATAAAAGATAGTAACAATAAAATACTAAAAGGGAGATTTTATGAAGAGGAGCTCAGTAAAACAAAATATCCAGACACATATCTAATTGAAAAAGTATTACTTAAAAAGAATAATAAACTTTATGTTAAATGGCTTGGATTAGCAGAGAAAAGTTGGATAGATGCAGACAAAGTTATTCTTTGACACCAACATGGAATGTTGTACAGCGATTGCCAGATATAGCAAAAACTACTAAGAGAAATGGTGAGTTGCTGCCTGATCACATAAGATGCCTCATAGTAGGGCCTTCAGGTTGTGGGAAGACTACCTTGCTTGTAGATAATTTTTTGCTGGCCCCTAACTGGTTACACTGGAAAAATAGACACTTGTATGTATTTTCAAGAAGTTTAGAACAACCAAAATACCAGCAACTCATGAAGGTGTATGAGGGACTTAACATATCTACATTTGATTCAAAAGTAAAACCTCTCGATCACTGTTTGAAGAATTCTGTTGTTGTTTTTGATGATGTGATTCTAGAAAATCAGAATGAGATAAGAAATTTCTTTACACAGGGTAGACATAGGGAAATAGATTGCTTTTACTTAGCTCAAACTTACTCCAAGATTCCCAAGCAGTTATTAAGAGATAATACAAATTTAATTTGTTTATTTCGCCAAGATCATACTAATCTGAAACATGTTTACGATGACTATGTTGGGGGAGATTTAAATTATAATCAATTTTCAAAATTCTGCTCTTCATGCTGGAACACCGATGATTTTGGATTTGCTACGATCGACATGACAAGAAAACCTAGCAATGGGAAATTTAGAAATAAAATCAACGACTTTTTGAACGTCGAAACATTATAAATAACCATCAATCAAAAATATAAATATGTCAAAACATAAAATTGAAGATAATTTAAAATTACATGAGTATCTTGCTAAACGCTTCAAGGGGTGGAAGGATGAGAACAGAGGCTTTTATGAGCAGCGCAAGCATCAAGATCAGCCTATTATAGATGCTATCAGTGGTCTTGGTAAGGAAATTAAAAGCATCACAGAGCAAAATAAAGATCTCATCAATGATTTGGTGCCTCTCACTGCTAAAAACTATGCAGACTTCCCTCCTACCCCCTTATCTAGCATTCACACACCTTTAGCACTTAAAGAACCTCCTAGACCAGCTATACAACAAGAATCAGAGAAGAAAATTGAGTTGGGACCCTTGGCAAGGGATTATTTGAGTACAGGCAAGTTTGAGAAAGATGAGGTCTTTGGACTGTACCCTACTATGAAACCTAATGAAGGAGCAGTTTGGAAAATAGGGAAGTCTAGAGTGACATTCGAGGGGGACAACATAAAAGTCAATTTGGGTGATGAAAACAGTTGGTCAAGGTACCCTGGTACCCCTGGTCTATGGGAGCTCTTAACCAAGAAGCAACCAAAACATTTTACTGAAGAAGACTATCAAAGTTATTCAGATATTCTTATACTATCTGATGCCTTGTATCAAAACAACGATGCTAGTCAGAACAGAGTTAAATCAAGTAGTGGAGACAAGTACAAGAACCTTATCAAGCCCATCTGGAACCAACTCAAGACTGGAAGTGGTATCAAGCAATATAACACTTTAGCTAAAGAGTTTGTGTGGATTAATGATGTAAGAAAACTTATAGACAGGCTGTTGGTGATAGCAGGGGAAGAGAATGCTGGAAACAACAATTTTTACAATGAGAAGATGGGTATTGTAGATATGATTAGTAACAAGCTAGCTACTTTTATTGCAAATGATCCTAAAGGCATAGGATACTTGATTAAAATTATCAATACTCTACCACCTAAATTCTGGAACATGGCAGAGGGTAAAGGCTTAGTTAATGATATTATTAATAAACTGCCATTTGAGGTACATGTTCCTGGCTATCAGTACTGTGGTCCAGGTACCAAACTTGACAAGCGATTGAAGAGGGGAGACAAGGGAGTTAATCCTCTCGATGCAGCCTGCAAGGAACATGACATTGCTTACAATAGACATGCAGATCTTGATACTCGACATGTGGCTGATCAAAAATTAGAAGAAGCAGCATTTGGAAGATTAACCAGCAGAGATGCTTCGTTGGGTGAAAAAATAACTGCATTGGGTACAACAATTGCTATGAATACAAAACAAAAGTTAGGGTGGGGTTTGTAATATAAATATATATAAATACCCTTAAATAATAATAATAATAAACAACATGAAACCTAAAGGTATTGTCTACCAGATTCCATATCATAATCTTAAAAATTTAAAAATTAATCCAATTTTAACTAAAAAACAACAAGAGAAGAAGAGACAATGTATAGCTAAAGGGAATGGAATGAAATTATTACTTAGCACATCACAATTAAAAAGGTTGCAAAATAAAAGAAAAAAATCACATAGTGGTGGGTTCATATTTAGCATCCCTGCCATCTTAGCTGCTCTAGGGGCTATCGGGAGCTTGGCTGGCGGGAGCGCTGCTATTGCCAAAACTGTAATAGATTCAAAAAAGAATAAAGCAGAACTAGAAGAACAGAAAAGACATAATCTAGCTATGGAGAGCCCCATACGAGGGGGTAGTGGTGTAAAGTCTAGGGTACTCAGTGGTATGAAATACCAAGCTCTCAGAAAATTAAAAAAAAAGAAGAAGCACTCACCAACCAAGATATTGAATCTTTAGTTAAAATATTTAAAATTAAGTATTTCAGAGGTGTTTTCATGAGTGACGCTCTCCCTAAAAACAGTTCTCCCCCCTCTTGGGGGGCTCGAGAATGTGGTGTTGTTAACTTGGATATGTCCAAAAATATTGGTACACACTGGATATGCTATTATAAACAGAATAACAATGCTTACATATTTGACTCCTTTGGTGGGGTGCCCCCTACAGAATTAATTAATTATTTAAAACATGTAAACATTTATTACAATGATGAGCGTATACAAAATTTCAATCAAATTATATGTGGTCATGTTTGTGTTACCATGCTCAGAATTTTGAATAAAATACATAACATCAAATTAGAAGATTTTCAAAAAGCTGTGTGGTACATTAAGCATGGGAATTTTTCATCTTTCTAGTGAGACATCGATCTTGAAACTACATCTCCATGATGATATCATATATCCAAAATCCATAGCTCTCAGAGCTTTCTACAGCATGTATCTTATTCCAAATGTAACAAATTATAATAATTCTATAGTTGTGGGCAATGAGAAAATTGTTATTCCCCCTGGACAGTATAATTTATCTACTTTACAATCAGAACTTGGCAACAGTGTACTCCTATCTCAGAATTCTGTAACACACAGAGTGGAGATTGTGTCTGCTCAAGAAACGGTAGACCTGTCTAGCATGGGTGAGATTTTAGGATTTCCCAACAACACCAATCTAGAACCAGGTATTAGACACATAGGTAAATTCATACCAAAATTCTTGGCTATAGAGACATTGAACATTCACTGCAACATTGCTAAAGGGATGATTATCAAAGCTGAAGAAAATTCAGTTGGTAGACACAAGGAAACAGGTATCATAGCTACATTCAAACCAAATTCTGAATTCATGGAGCCAATTTTCTATTCCCCCATCCCACCAATCTATTTTCCAGTTTCACATGACAAAGTTAATTACATAGAGATAACAATCACAAATGAGAAGAATGAGATAGTTGATTTTGCTGGTGCCAATACCACTGCAGTAATTGAAATAAATATTTAATAAATAAATATATAAATAAATACCCAAAATGGAAAATATTGAAAGTTATGAATTACAGTCCTTCCCTCCAAACAGGAGGACCTTTGCAAACCTCAATGAACCCAACAAAGAGATCGAGTTTGAAATCACAGCAGGGGATGGGTTTATTCATCCACACAGATCAGATTTGTATATAAAATTTGATATTGTTAAGAAGAGCACTGGTGAAGAATTTCCTCCTACTGCTAATGTGAAACTTATAAATAACTTTGTACCCTTCTTGTTCTCACAAGTTGAAGTCAAAAAGCATGGCACAGTCATAGACAGAATTGATTACCCTGGTATTACATCCACTACAATAGGAACTTTGAAACTATCTAAAGCAGAAAGTGCTTACTACAAAGCTGCTGGATTCGAAGCAGGTACAAAAATTCTAACAAAATCTCACACAGTGTTGTTCCCTATGAGATTGCTATTTGGATTCTTTAGTGATTACAAAGAGATCATGTGGAAAGGAGGTCTTAGCATCATATTTCGTAGAGCACCCAATGATAACAATGCCATCATGAGGTACAAAACTTTAAATGCAGATGGTACAGCAAATGATGCTAGCTTGCCAGAGGCTGTAAAATGTGTTATACAGTCCATGGAACTAAGAATGCCAATTGTTGAATATGAAGCAAATTATTCTCTCAAGTATAAATCCAACATCTTGAAGAATCCAAAAATTCCTTTAGTTTTTTATACTTACCAGTGCATATCTAAAGCTGTAGAAGGCAAGTTTTTTGAATATGATATTACAACACAGTTTCAATCTTTAAGATATGACATGCCAGAGTTCGTAGCTGTACTGTTCCAAACAGCAAGAGATGACAATCAAGAAAAAGACAGCAGCCAGTTTGATGACTGTAAAATTAAAAACATATATTTAAAGAATGGTAGAAATGAAGTGTTCCCCCGTGAAAATTACAATTTGAACATAGCAAATCGAGATTATTTAAAATTGTATGAAGGATACTCTGCTTTTAAGAGAGTTACTGAAGGAAATATGAATATGTATTATGATCCAGATGAATTCATAGCTCATAGGCCAATGTTTCTAATAAATGCTTCAAAAAGAAAATTAGTAGTTATAAATGATAGAACTAATATTAAAATAGTATGTGAATTTCATGATGCACTACCAGAGAACACTACATGCAGTGCAATTTTAATTGTAGAGAAGTCATACATATATGATGTGAAGAATGAAAGAATAATAGAACAATTTTAATTTCTATATGTTTAACAAGTTATCAACCATCCTCCTAGCTCAATTAGGGATGGAGATATAACAATTTTTAAGTTACATCTATCTATGATGAACATTTGTTGCAAGATTTGCTTGTATTATAGTGTCCATACTCTCTTGTATGAACATTGCAATCTAATATTTGCAATTTATTATCATTGCCATTGAGTGCTATTTTGTTTTTTATAGTGGTATGGACACCATCCAATCTACTAGTAAGATGATGAGCTGACATTAATAAGGTTTCATTTTTCAATAGGCACTGTTTGAAATCTTCTATTGTGAGTTTAGCAGTACAGCTTAGACTCACACCCTTGGCCTTTTTTATTTCATTTTTGCCATCTATCTTTAGGCAGTACATTTTTGGCCTGAGGCCAGCAAATTCTGATATTATGGACCCTTCCACCTCATCTTTCATTTTTCCTGGGATCATCTGATTTTCAACACTGTACAGTGGATGATCTTTTGGATAGTTACTAAAATCAAAATGTTCTCTCATAGAAAACAGATCACTGTATAAATCATCTATTTTTATTACATATACAAAAGCATCAGTATCCATGTAGGCTATCTGAATATTATTTTTGGGCCTCATAACATCATAATGGAACTTATACATCTCCAATTTAGCTAATTCTAGAACTGCAACACCCACAGCTATTGGTGCATCACATATTACACTGACAGGGTTCCTCTCAATAAGAGTTAGATCATCAGTGATGCTGTTAAAGCTCTTGTATGTGGGGTCATTAATAAGCTTCTGGATTTTTTTAGGATCAGACACCAAAGAGCATCTCCCCCTATTTCTTTTATCCTCTAGACATTTCCCATAAATAGAGTTGTTTATTAATTTATACAAATTTTTCTCAACCTTGGAATTTGTCTGTATGCGACGATTTGTATTTTCTTGAATATAAGGGGCTAACCATTTTTGTTGCTCAAATTTCAATCCCTTGTGGATTTTGGTGAGTTTCAAACCATGCTTGACATAATATTGTAACAGTCGATAATGAAGCACATAATTATATTTGTTTTCAAAAGATAACACCAATTTTGTTTCCCCTGTACCCGGAATCTTCTGAGAAACTGGAGCCATAGCAAATCCATGGTGTTCATCATGAAGATCAGATGGATATTCTAAATCAACTTCTAATAGACAACCCACTGGATGATCTTCACCCCAATTTAGAAAATCCTGGTTTTCAAGTTCTGCATTGGTCATCCATTGATAGTTCCCAATTGGGAGTGATTGGGTCATGACATAACCATATAAATTGTTCATGTCAATGTATAGTATGTATGTAGAAGATTTGCCAGGATTGTAATCAGCTAGATATTTATTGTTGGCTTTTGCATACCTCAAAGGACACTGTACTATACCACCACGTTTACCAGACTCAATAAACATGAACTGCTCAATATTGTCAACAAGACCAATTTCAACTCCTGTATACTTAAACATAGCCTGCCAGGATAGACCAGGTGTTGTGTAATAATATACAGGATCTAGTTGATATATGTGGAAACACCTACTTCTAAAAGCCTCGAACACATCAGATAATAGGAGGGTATCCAGAATCAAATATTTGTCATGATAATCTCCCATTGTTCTACAATCTAGTGTATTCCAAATTTTCTGGGCATATTGATAATCTTCCTCACTACACTCCTCATCTTCAAGATGATTATAAAATTGTTCTCGTGGTGGTAACTGTGTCTCATTAAATTTATCAAAATTATCCATGTATTGATAAGGGTAGACACCCTTTCTTCTCAGCAATTTCATGTTATCATCACCAAAATATTTCTTCGTGTGAACAAATTCACTATCGGTTAATTGTTTCACCAGAGTTGCCAAGCTACTAGATAGAAATTGGTATGAATCAAGAAACCTGAGAGAAACAATTTTTCCATTTTTTAATCTAATAGTTTTCTCTATGGTGATATATTTGTCTTTACTGCGTGGTATAATATTAATATCCTCTGCATCATATCCCAATTCTGAGATAAACAAGTGTGCATCAAAATTTTGCAAATTGTGAATAAATACTGGAATAAATTTGTATCTCTGTATTTTCAAGTTACATGGACTGCAAATACTGGCAATGAAATCCCCACTATAGTGATTGTGATGTTGAATTTTTGGGCAATGTGAATCAAACTTATTGTTACAGTATGCACACTGTGTTGCATTATTATGTTGGTCTTGTTGCTCTGGTGTAAGATCATTCATCTGTTCTGTGTTATGTAAAATCGGAGCAAGTGTTTCCACCCACTCTCGAAGAGTTTGGATAAATTTTTGGGCTGCATTTTCACCTCGATAAATATAAGGGGGTGGACTGTTTGTGTGATATGTGTTTACCAATTTCAGAGCAAAACCACAAGCGACATGTTTAGCAATATGTGTTGTGTATGATGAATTTGAATCTGGGAGGCATACTGCCATTGGTTTCTGTATTGTCTCAAAATCAGCATAGATCACAAATGGATGCTGCACTAGTGATTTAAAATTTTTGAATTTTATAGTTTTGAGTGGAAACTTATAAGTCACACAGGGGTAGAGGTAACATTTTTCAATATGTTCTTTTAATTGTTCTTCTCTTGTTTTCATACTTGTGCCATGAAATATTGATAGGCAACAATCACATATGGTAATTCTATTATGATGTAATGTTATTTGGTTTCTCACTAATTTTGGGAGATCCTGTATCAAACAATAATGCTTTTGATTTCCCTCAGAAACATACAGCAATCTAATAATATGTGCATCATTAGCTGGTGGATGGTGTCTAAGTACATTAATGTGGAATTTTTCATCATAGCCATAAACAAACACAGCTAATGGTTGATTGTGGTGCTGTTCATATTGTTTTTCAAATTGCTGGATAGCTGAAATACCTACTGGATATTGGATACCAAACATTATTTGTTCAAACTCATCAAAATATTTCATATAGTGAGAGACACGATGTTTATTATTTGGTGCTGGATAAAAATGTGCTATAATACACCAAAGAAAACACATATCATCTTCATTTTGAATATTTAACACAGCATGTTTGTTTCTAATCTTTTTGGGCAGCTCAATATAACTAGACCCACCACCAAGGGGAGTATATCGAGCTAATTTAATTTCAAGTTTATGATCAGTATTACACAATCGCCATCCTGAACCTCTGCCTTCAAATTCTTGTTGTTTTAGTTTAAGTGTTTCACACATTTTATCATAAATATCATTCAAACAAGTGATATCATCACGGTGTAAAATTGACACACGGGTACAATGAGAATATTGTTCTTGTTCACCACGAGGATTTATATACAGTGAGGATAGAGTGAAGTATATTTTGAGGGAACATTTCAAAAGCATGCTTTGAATTGCATCTATAATTTTTTGCTTCAGTTTAGCCAGAAAATTTGGAATATCTGAGAGATCATCATCTATGTCTGTTGTAGTATATTCATTTCTATACAAGATTTCTTGTTTTTGGTTTGATCTAATTATTTTGTTACTCATTTTTTTTTACCTATTGTTTATTTATATACAATTAGAAAAATTTGTTGGAATAACTCACACTTAACTAAAATTGTTATAATTTTATGTTAATAAAAATTATAGAAAAAACAACAAATATCATGAAATAGAGTTTATACTGGGGTATATGTTTATTTTTATAGGTTTCTTTTTCAAATTGTATAATTTCAGGTAATAAATTATTAATATACAATATTTAAGAACAGAGCTTTATATTCACACACCTTTAGCACTTAAAAAACCTCCTAGACCAGCTATAGAACAACAAGAATCAGAGAAGAAAATTGAGTTGGGGCTCTCGACTATAATCTACAATGATAGAGCACTTGAGTACCAGGCAGACAAAAAAAACTCCATAGCTCTATGTCAATTAGTTCTTGAGATTTTGTATTTAGGAACCACTTTGGCGGGAATAGAACTGCTCGGGCGGGGACCTAGCACAAATACCTGCACAGACATGCATGTCCCAGAAGGCACTGACCTAATGCCATGTATAACAACTTGGACAGATATAGGCCTGACTCTAAATATGAATAGATTACAACAAACAAGCTGGATGTAACAAATATCAGATTTTGTATAAAAAAATGCAAAATATCCCAGTTTCAATTCAATCCATTTATCTGAATCGAAGAAACCAACAATTCACATATCCCCATATCCCCATATGCTTGCCCTATTAGGATCCTCTTTTGCTGTTGTGCTCAATTAATTTTCACTAATTGGCAATTTTCTTGAAGAGGCCTAATAGAACAAGATACGGCGGTATGAGAAATATGTGAATTAGAGATATTTTAGCAATATACGACGTCTTAAGAAAGGCTTATTCGGCTCCAAAGTACTTTGTCTAACACCTACTACCATTCCCTATTACTGACAGAAAGAGTTGAAAATGATGTAGTATTGAAAAAAGTTGGCTTGTTCCCAAGTGTTCACCGAGTTCCGACATTTGCTCATAGATGGCCCTACCATTCCCTATTACTAACAGAAAGAGTTAAAAATATTAACTTATTGACTTGTTCCCAAGTGTTCACCGAGTTCAGACATTTGCCCATAGATGGCCCTACCATTCCCTATTACTGGCAAAGAGAGTTAAAAATATTGACATATTAACTTGTTCCCAAGTGTTCACCGAGTTCAGACATTTGCTCATAGATGGCCCTCGGATTGAAGTGCCTATACCTATGGCTCTTGGATCAATACTCAACTCCACGTGGCTGGAGAAAAGGGAAGTTCTGCTCGCAACTCTAATTAGTTCCTGCGAGCCCCGGGGCATGGCGCTGCGATATTGATTGCATGTACGCTCAGCAGAGAAATAGGATGTACACACAGAAGAAAGTACTTCTCAATAAAAATACCTACAAATCTTATTTTCTCTACAAGATACTCGTAAACAATGCAGATATTTGGAGGCATTACCTGATGACACAATATGTAGTGTTATTCTCATAGGAGAAAAATCATATGTTTATGATGTAAGAAATGAGAGAGTCACAGAGCAATTCTAGAATATCTCTGCACAATGCATTGTCTTAGTACTAGATATGCAAGTTGGGCCTGGTGTCCAATTGAACTTAAACCGGAAGTAAATATGTGTGGGTGTGTGTGTGTGCGTGTGTGTGGGTGAGTGTGGGTGTGTGTGTGGGTGTGAGTGTGTGTGGGTGTGGGTGTGGGTGGGTGTGGGTGTGGGTGTGGGTGGGTGTGGATGTGTGTGTGTGTAGGTGTGGGTGTGGGGTAGGTGTAGATAGGCATAGCCTTAAGTTGCACTTCTTAAGTGCCCGATGACAAGTTACACTTGTATAACCAGTTATAACCAGTTTAGCCCAAGATGCACTGTTCCCTACTGGGGAAATAACATGTTCTAACATGCATGTTCCAAGATGCAAGATGGGCACATGACACATCCCGACACAGGGTCACCTGATTGCACTTGTTAAGTGCCCGATGGCACATGACACTTGTATAACCGGTTATAACCGGTTTGTTTTTAAATGCCCGTTTTCTATCTACTATCTTGGATTAGACAGGGTTCCACACTTGAGCAAAAAGCTCATATGGGCATGTTGAGCTTGTTTTAAGTAT
The DNA here is from genome assembly GCF_977018435.1 of Lepisma saccharinum. Lineage (NCBI taxonomy): Eukaryota > Metazoa > Arthropoda > Insecta > Zygentoma > Lepismatidae > Lepisma > Lepisma saccharinum. The sequence goes on from NC_139243.1 coordinate 6,133,451, forward strand.
AGCCAAATCTGCTTGAGGGGGGTCATACTTTATCGAGTTTATAATACAGTCAATACAACTACTCTCACCTCTTAAAGATATCCAAAACTTTGTTAAGTCTGATTCTAAAAATTTAGTTTTAATGCCAGAATCACAGTTGATCACACACATTGCATATATCTTAATAATTTAGATGTAATAGGTTTTTAAGACACAGTACTAAATAAATTTTCGAGTGGGTCGCGCTCCATAGGTTGAGAAACGATGTTTTGGGCCCAGGAAATAGCACCCTTGAAACAGTGGCGTGCTGAAGGGGAACGGTTGGTGGGGGTCATACTCCCCTCTTTGGCCCAGTATTAATAAAAGAAGAACGTCAAAGTCAAGAAAATATGGCAAAATGAAGACTGGCTACTATGTATAAGTAAACCCCCTTTCAAAAATCGTGGGCACGCCACTGCCTTGAAATACGGCCATGTTACTCACCAGGGGGCAGTCTGCCGCTTCAACGCAGGCCACCAATCGAACGGACACCAGCACCTCGTCGCCGCTGCTCATCCCGTCGAAGGTGAAGGCTTGGAAGTTGAGGGCGTTCGACAGGGCATTCCCGGGTTCCTGCCGGGGGTGGTCAGGGCACACAATCTTCGGAAAAGAAAATGAAAACAAGTAAATACGTGTCGCTTACGCCTTTGGAAACAGGCCAATCTGTAGCCAGAATTTTGTGCAGGCGGGCACAATGTCGTCAGGGGGTATTTGGAGGGATCCAGGGGGTCCGGACCGCACCCGAAAGACTTACAAGTTCAACATTAAACATTGTTTACTTTTGTACAATATGAAGTTGATTTATTTCCGCAGAACTTACAGAAAAGTAATGATTATATTATGAGTATACAGTTTGGCGTAGACAGTGCCTGCGAAATTTTATACTAATAATATTGATCGGAAAATTTACTTTTCATCACCTGGACCTATCAACCCTTTTGCAATTCAATAAATAATCCATTTTAATATTATTTTGACATTAATTTATTTGATATGACAGCATTTTTATACGTATCTTTGTGATTTTAACTAGAACTGATCTTATATTTTTACCTGTTCACATAATAATAATTAATTGTCCAATTTTAATAATATTGTTAGAGACATATCAATTTTGTTAACATATCAATAAAAGGTAAAGTGTTCCCCTGTGCATAGCACCACGCCATGAAGGCGCATAGGCGGTGTGGGGGTAACGCCCCACACTTTCTTGATCTGGTCGTGAGTGGGGGTGATGTGATCAGCATCACGCCCCTGACCGCCTTTACCCCCCAGGTACCCATTTTATTCGACGCTGGGTGGGCGCCGGGGCCGCTTCCACCGTTAGAAAAGTTACCGGATTTGAACCGGCCGGGGATCGAACCCGGGACCTTGAGCATGGTAGTCAGACGCGTTACCGACTGAACCACCGCGGCCACATGTTAATAAACTTACTATTGTTACATTTGAGACATATGGTTTGACCCCTCCAGAAATATGATTCTAGATACGTTCCTGAATGTCGACAAAATTGCTACGGGTATAGGGTTCTGCATCGGTGGTACTTATGCAATTTTCGGATTTTAAAAAACATCGTCCGGACTTGTTGCATCTTTCTTGATATTGTCTTGCGAACAGAAGTTTTATAACTTTTAATCAAATACGTGCATTCACACGTACATTTTTTTTATTATTGGTTGCAGTTCTTATTTAGCAAGTTACAATATATATTGTACGTTACTCTCCAAACCCAATCAACAACTATGCTATTTCATATTTCATAACATATTTAGATTATTTTAGACTTGGGGAGATATTTTGTGAGAATTTTGATGACTGACAATGAAGGGAAAGTCAGTAGACGAAGTAGTGTCAGTGCTGATTGATGTCCACTCTTACATAATCCTGCAGTGGCGAATCCAGAAGTCACAGTTGGGAGGCGCGAATTTCAGTGGGGCATCTCACCTCACCGACAATAAATTCTAACTTACAATTGCAGTTTTATGTAAACAATATATAGTACTGTAATCAGGAAACAAGTCGATTTCCATGTTCTTCATATTAAGGTATTGTTTTGCAAAAAATAGGATCCAGGACTGGAATAAGCTGGTTATTATTGTGTGCGGTTATCATAATTCCTCTGTCACACTAAACTGAAAGATCAGATATAAGTAAAGTGGATATGTAAAGAAGACAAAAACGTATTTCCTAAATAGATCTCGGATTCGATCCGCTTTTGAGGCATATGGTTCGGACTCATATTTAAACTGTTCATGAGCATAAAATGGACTTAAACAAAAATTTAAAAATATTATCGAGTCTTTTAAACTTTCAAGAATAGTAGGCATGATGATATATTCAAAAGCATGGATCCGCATAATCCTGAGAAAATTGTCCTTTGTAGTTTTTGCATGAAGTTTGAACTTAAATATTTGATTCGTAAAGGTGAGCTGGAGTGATTGTATGATTTAACCTGAAGCGCGAGGTAGTCATTAGGGAACACCGGGAGAGTGGATATACTTCTTCAACCAGTATTCTTTTGGAATTCTTTCTTGTATGAAATAGTATGATTTACCGCATTGAGGACCAATATTCGTCCACAGATTTTGCTAGGCGCTAAGTAATATATATATTATGTATATGATTCCAAAACTACTAACGGAAACTTTATTGTAAGAGGTCGTTCTATGGTTTGATTGGCTGCGTATGTTGCCAAAATGTGCTGGTTCATTAAAATTTACAAGTTTACGTTACTTGTGTTAATGTCCTCGGAACTGAAAAGCAAAGTAATGAGTATTTTTTATTATTTCGAGAAGTTAACACTTATTTACCAAATTGCCCTGGGATAGAAAACTTTAATCCCCAAACCAGATTCTGTTCCTACAAAGTTAGGTCCCTTGGATAACGTTGAGATGGACCTAAAGGAAATCGGTAAGGATGGAAAAGATTGGATTGTCCAGGAGAGGGACAGATGGAAGGCTTATGTTGCTGCAAGAGAGTTAGTTCGGTAGTTGCTTGCGTGTTTCGGACAACACAGAATCAGTAGCCGTAATCTTCGTCCTGCGACCATAACGAAATCGGCGTTAGCATGCGTCTTGCAGTATGATATAATATTATCCTTCAAGAGTGTTGACTCGTCATGCACATTTGCTCGCTTTGTAATTATATTTGTTTATGCCGTGTGCAAGGCAACCGTTAGCATAACAGGACATAACTATGCAGGAAGCGCGTTCCGCGTCATTTGTCAAATACGGTTTCCCGACTTTTTGAACCCTTAATGGCTTTGTGTATATTTTACGCGGACACAACCGTCAACAACATATGCACAACGTTATTGTTTGTTACTTTATAGTTGTTGCGTGGTCAAGGGTTTGTGTATACAATACAGTGGCGCCGCCGTGGTGGGATCTGGTTTGATAGTCAGGGCTAAGACTCTTTTCACTTTCCTTATCTCTTTGCACTTTTTGCATGGGCGTCGGCAGAAACTTTATAGAAGTTGTCAGAGCGTTGGTAAAACTAGAATAATTATTGTTGTGCCAATGATGATTATTATACAATAATAATGACTAGGGCTAGGATTTTCATGGCTTAGCATATTTTTTGGGCAGGGGTGATGTGTTCCCTAAACATGTAGAAATTTATATTACGAAGAAACGAATTAAATTAAGGTGCTTTTTAAGGGCATATTTTGGCATATGTGGCCATTTCTACGTGATAGAGCATATTTTGATGGATTTTCGGTCATATTCAGCGTATTTTTGCATTTTCAAGAAATATACGTACAGTCATTTTCGAAGTAGATTCGATCTTACTTCCATATTTACTTGAGAGGTTTTTTTCCTTTGGACTGTAGCAAAATATTTTCCATTTTTATTTGAACATTTAGAGAAAGTATTCATTGTGTATTGCAACTCAGGGCCCGTAAAGTGAACTAAAAATAGTACGTATGTGAAAATATGTCTGCATTTATATATTGATGTTTGAAACAGTCCAGTTATAAGGACATATTTTTAAAACTATGGTGCATATTTTGTAAAATTTTAGGTCATAAGAGCATATTTTATTTTGCATATTCTGGTGATTTTTAGGTCATAAAAATCCTGACCCTAATAATGACTATTATAAATTAACAAAATATTCCAAATTTGTTATTATTTCTATGTTTTATAATAATTATTATTGCCCAGTACAAGAGTTTTTCTGTATTTTTTACATTTCATACATTTAATGAATTGAAATGCATACACACACTGGCATGCGCAGGGGAGAGCTGATGGGGCTCCAACCTCTCCCGAATTTTCGAGAAAATAAAAATTATCAAATTTGGACAGTAAAGAAGGGGGGGTCAAAGTGGTAGATGCAGATCCCGTTTAAAATGAGCCTCGGTTACCATATTGGTATTCGCACAACTTTTAAAAAGAATATTAAAAATGCTAATTACGAGCCTAAACTGCTTGGCACAACAGATCTAAAAGGGTCAAGGCCTCTCCACCAGCTTTTCGTTGGGCAGGCTCATCGAGTCCCATCGGCGCAATTTTCTGGACTTCGAGACCGGAACCCACTTCATCATCTTTTCAAGTAGCTCCCCAATTGTCCTCACAATGCTGGGTAAACACCAATATTTTGGGGCTCGAACCCAGGACCGATCGCATCAAAGGCAACAGCTCTAGCGATTTTGTTATGCGGGAGCCCTCTGCTGGAATAGTAAGTAACTGAAATTATTTACTTTGCATTTTTTATGTATTAAATGAAGAATGCCAGTTTCCAGGGTATGTTACTGTCCGATTTGACCCCCCCCACCCACCTATGCAATGCCCATAGTGGTGCTTCGAGCAAGGGAATAAAGAACAAAACTCTCTTCTCACCTTCATCTCTGGATTTCTGCAGCCCTCCGAGTCGACGAGGATCACTGAATCCTGAGGTCGGTTGCCATGGTAACCTGTTCTTCTTCTGTGCACTCCAACGTCCGTGAGTCTGGAGTAGCGCCATCCTCCATGCAAAAGAAAATGGCCGCGTTTAGCACTTGCAGATAATGTACAATTGTTTCAAACCGCAATCACAGCAGGTCAGTTTCTTTAAAACACCTTGTCCTTTTAGAGCGGAGACGGCTCCTCTTCATGTAACGCAGTAAGTTTGGAGCACCTATCAAGGATCGAACCCAAACTCCTCGCGCCAGAAGCGAGACGACTAACTATGCAAAAGATGCTGCCTTGCTTTACATGAATATAAACAGTCGGGGGACGTGCGTCTGGTGACAAAATTTCGACCTGCTAGTGTTGCCAGCTATGGAGATATGCCGAAAATGGCACTTTTTCACTCAATCCATAAAATCGCCAGTCATAAATCCACCAAATGCTGTACATGATCATTTTTGGTTGCAAATGACAGATTGGCATGGCATCACTCATTACACGTCTAATTTTGACTCTCTGGTAATTTCTTACATAGTTTTCTCACTCAAAAGTGCATTTCTGAAGAAAAAAATAATTAACGCTGTCTTCCGCCCGTTATTAATTTATTTAATTTTCTGTATGGAATAAATTGATAATGTTAAGCATTGAAAAATATCTCAATGGTTGAGGCTTTATAATGCAAAAAATTCTGTGTAAATATCTCTTACGGTTTTCATGATATAAATTTTCAAAGTTTGGGTTGCGCGACTTTTGAAACACTCTGTATAAGGTCCCACAACTTCAATACAGCAACTACGTTGAGTGTCATGGCTTTATGACGTGCACTATATTGCTGCACAGTTGTCACTCGAACAATAAATAGGACAGAGAATGGTAGGAGTGTTTGGCTGATAGGTGGCTCCACCTCTCTGTCACTAAATACTCAAAAAGTTGCCACGATCTATGATCTCGCCTTAAAATGCGGGAAAATGGATGAAGAAACAACGTTAGTGTACCAACAGCGTATAAAGACTTACCGTACCCATTGCGGACTGTGCTCCTGAGCTCCAACTGCTCCCCAATGTGCACGGCATCACCGGAGAATATCCTATTGGTGTAGTCGCTGGTTCCGGGCTGCTTCCAGTACAACCCAATGTCGCTTTCGAACCCTTGGCTTCCCCCGACGGCCACCCTAGGACGTTGGCGCTCTCTGTTGTAACTGAAACAACACGCTCTCGTGAGTAAATTAGTGCACTTAAAGTTTAACATAGATTTAATTGATATTTATCTTCGCCTGATTTGATTTAGAGTGTGTGTTTTTGTTTTAAGCCCACTTTATGCACAGACAGGCTTGACCTACAGTTCAAACTGGGACACGAACAGTGGCGTATGCTCAGTCTAAGACCTGGGCCAGCTCACTATGACACCTGGTCCTAGGCTATGGAGGAAGGAAGAAGAATGGGCTCATTCTTGACGTCTTCAAGGAAGCCACATTGCCATCCCAACGGTAGTCAAGTTGCAAACTTATAAAAATTCAGGTTGCCAACTTTTAAGAGTTCAGGTTGCCAACTCCTACGAATTCAGATTGCCAACTTCAGAATCGCCATTATCTTATTTTTGAAATCAGGTTAATTCACTGTTTCTAATGGATTTTACTTCAGCATTTTACTTCCTAGGCTCTAGGCTTCGCAGATAGCCTGGCTTGCCTGGAATATACGCTCCTGGATACAAACCACTATGTGCCTCCACCGGGTATCGAACCTTGATTAGAAGGCCACGACGTCATCATTACGCCACCAGAGAGGCCCCAAATATTGTCTTTGAAATCATCATACGTGTATAATATGATAATGAACTCGCAAGATAATGTAAACCTAAGTCGCTTGAAACGGCTATTATTATTATTTTGTTTGTACGAACTGCAAGTTCAAAGTGAAAGATAGTTACACATAACAAGAATTCAAAAAAACTGAATTTTGGGCCTCTTATATGGCGTAGCGGTAACGTCGTTGCCTTGTAATCAAGATTCGATACCTCGAGGCACATAGTGGTTCGGATCCCATTTTAAACTGTATGTCCAGCCCCATCAGGGTGCGAAATTCTGGGGCGAACAGGGGTTTTTTACCCCCACCAACAATCTTGGCCTCAAATACCCCCACCAAAAAAAATCCGGGGGGGGGAATTTTTTTGTTTAAACAACACAAGATAAGCAATTAATTTCGACTTCAAATAATCCATTACCACAGACAACTGCAAGAGGTTTGCTGCCTGAGATCAGTGTCTGCCGAATACACTTATCTGTGCTATTACTTGCACTTTACTAAGGATAATATCGAAAACACAAAGTGATGTGTTTGTGAGTGTTGTATGCTATATATATATCTCAAGTCTCAAGATACCATTGACAGATCTACACCAATAACATTTATACGCACATTAAAATCAAGACAAGAATGCAAGACAAATATATTTAGGAAATTAAATTATTTATATTAATAGAAAGCAAAACCTAAACAAAAACTTTAGATAATAAAACTATTTGAACTATTTTGTAATTTATTGACATCTTGAACCAGTTAGTAAGGGAATTACTTTGTTACTTTATAAATATCTGATATACGCACATAAAAGTAACAAATTAATTTCTTTATATTTAATAATAATGCATTTTCAAATATTAAATTTACTTTTATATTTAATAACATTATAAATATGTACATGTATCATAATAACCTTATGTGTGTGTAGATATTACGATCTTCCTTCCTACCCATGCTTAAAGTGGATTTAAAACAAACAAAACAACTGGATTTTATAAGACAATACAGCTTAACCAAGATAAAAATCTGCCCGGCAAACTCGCGAACTAAAGTGCACAGTCATTTGTTTTATCCTCTCACTTCTTCCGCCTTTGAGCCCTGTGACTACACCGCCGCAGGGACACTCTTATCTTGTTAAAGCATTCGTGAATCAAAATTCGAAGGCATATGCATTAATACTGTGCAACATGCTCCTTAATTATCCTTATCAATACGAAGTACATAGTTATTTTTGTAATAAATCTAGTGAGCGATTAGTTCGAAGAAACCTTGATTTTTTATAAAATAGTTGTTAAAGTTATCACTAGGAGAAAGAAGAAACAGAGTCCTTGCATTCAATTTGTTGGTCTACTTTCTGGGGGGAAGGGAAATCCCTTGGTTTCGGCGCTCGTGCAACCTATATTTCAGTGAAAGGTCAATCAATCTACGCGTACTTACACAACAGGTGAAAAACTTAATGTTTTGACGTGCTCTGCCTTCCTTTCTTGTGGCTTGCACTTAATCGTTACAAGGTCGTCTTCTAACAGCTTCAGATGCGGCAGCAAAGGAACTCTCATGGTCAAACACAGCCATTTCTGAAATGAACAAGAAGGGAAGTATAAGCAAGCAGATTTACCTTATTTCAGTAGGTACCTTCTCCGTTGAGTCTACTGCCGGGCGCACCTCTATTCATCCTAACCATGTTGATTTTGAACCTCTAGAGTTAAACAAACACATACAGTACTAACCTCTTCTTGGTTGTTGCATTCCGTTACTCCACACTGAGCCATGTTGAAGAGCTCTAGTTGATATGCGGGCAACCCATTCCTGTTCACACGTGAGATTTTGCAAGATCCTGACAGCCAGGCATCGTGTGTAGTTACTCCCTCGAATGTAGGTTCGCTTGCAGATGACTTTGGTAGCTGAATATCCGCTCGAAACAGCTCAAACGAACCAGTTCTGATGCAGTATATTCCTAAAAACCGAGACAGGAAAGGTAATTTAATTGTTCATCATATACTAGAATAGAGTTAACACTGCAGGATGTCGGAAAAGTGACAGAACCAAAAGAATTTACATAAATATGCGTTAGTGTTTATTCTATTCCAACTCTCGTTTATAATATGTGTTGAACATGTTCACTTTGGGAGTTCATGCACTTCCTGAGTCACTGAACCACTGGGATCAGCGGCACGAGAGTTCGTAATTTGCTTTTGAAGATGACAAAAACTTTCACATTAAAGGTCCGTTCAAGAGTTTCTGAAGTAGATATTTCAGTGACTTAAAATCATCTTTCCAATTCTACTCTTCCCCTTCATTCTTTCTCATGATAATATGCTCATCACTCTTCCAACACTCTGTAGTTTGATCTTTATAATGATATAGATTATGAGACTCAAATTATGACTTTGTGTTAGCTGCCTATCGCAGTGCTGCTATAATGACATATCTACAGTTAGTGACCACCATAATTGATGTAACGCAACCCCTGAGTGAGTGTATATTTGACGATAGCCAGTGGTGTAATAAGATACCAGGGATGATGCAGAATAACGCAAATACCGCATTATAATAAATGAGCGTTTTGTTTTACCAAGTCTTGGAATTAGTAAAACCAAACTTTGTGTAAATTTATTTTTACAGCTTCCTTTGTCTCAGTATATCTAAGTGGAAATACACAATTCAAAGAATCTTTCTTCATACTACGATTTTATCTCATCAGTACATTGATTAGTATTATTAAGAGAAGAGTGCTCAGTCCTTTCTTACATTAAATACTATTACCTGACACCTGGACAGATGATCCAGTTATTGGTGGAGGAGCTGGTGGAAGAGGTCTACTTCCGTAGATAGAATTCGGCGTTTCAGTCCCTGCTACGGGAGGCGCTGGTGGCAACGGCTCCCGTATCCACTGATTGGATGATCCTGTTGGTGGACGAAGATCAGGAGGTGCTGGAGGTTGCGGTCTCGCGCCGGTAGGTGGTGCTGGCGGTCTGGGCGATGGATGATAGTGCTTTCCCTTTCTCGACGAACCTTGGAACGTTGCTTCCTCAAGGGATTGAAATTCGTAACCTGGACCGGGCGGAATGTAAGTTTTCGGAGGAGGGATTGGCAACTGTGGAGGAATTTCAGCTTGTAAGGAGTTTGTCTGGGTGTTCTGTGGTGGACGGTTCTTACCGGATGTTGTCTGGTGGTTGGATAAGAATTGCTTGGGCCCTTCAACAGATACGTTTGCTGGTTGTTGATAAGACCAAGAAGATTGGCCTGATGGCGAATTTCCTTCGGTAGCTGGAAATGATGTCTGTACGGGTGAAAACGGATCTGATAGATACACCGGAACGGATGAAAGAATTACGGGGAAAACTCCACTGCGAGCCGTTCTTTCCTGTAAAATGAAAAATAATAGTAAAGTCACGAGCAAATGTGTATAGGACACAAGAAATTAATTTTGCCTGATGTCGTATTGTGAACTTAAAAACTCTTAAGTAAACAAAATTGACCACAAGAGCACATACTTTGCCACCTCGGTGACCGAAAATTTCACTCCACCTTTGCCCGCCATATTGGTGGCAGATAAAACAATCATTTTTTAAAAACAAAATGGAAAAAGATATGAAACTTGGTAGAAATGTCCAGAAATGCGGGAGGAACAGGCCTGTACACAAGGGGCAAGGAGCCATTCCCCCTCGAACTATAAAATATTTTAATGCGAACCTATAAAAATCTACAAAAAAGACTTTGACGATTTTTTAAGAGTTTGCAAGAGTTTCCCTTTTGTCCTTGCGTAAATTAATATGTTGTTTGTGAAGATAGGCAATCTCCAGAAGTGTGCAAGCTGCAATATTTATGTTGCAACTCTACAATTATACGTCTAGACTACCATGGTGTTGGTGGTCATCTCTAATACTCCAACAGCATTTCGGATCTTCTATTTTCTTCACATTTGCGGATCCGCCCCCCCCCCCTCCCACGACAAAATATTCTGGGTACGGACCTGGTGAGGAATAACACAATTGATTGGTTCATTTTACTTCGCTTTTCTGCACTTTCGGCTAATCGTGTAGATGAGATTGAGTGATGATTTGACGAAACTGATAGGGATACTCACAAAGACCACACATGCCGAGGCCGAGATTCGAATCGGGAACCCCTGACGTCGTCGCAGGCTGTGATAACCACTCTGCCACGGAGGTCGGCTAATAATAACACATTAAAAGTGATCGTGAAAATCCCATATCGAAAATCGACGAGAGAACTCTATGCACACTCACCTTTTCCCCGATTCTCCCTTGTTCCAGCACCGAGCCTGGCTGTTCCACATTTTGAAATACGAAGCTGTTGTTCTGCAGCATTTGATTCAACGTTCTGTTCCTTCCAAATGTGCGATCAGTAGTTTTCTGGAAAGGTCTTGGATGTCTGTCCACGCTCAAAGCAGACACGATCCAGGAAAATAGCAAAGTCCCATACGTCAGGTATCCAATTTCATTAATCCTCATTGCAGTGTGGAGGTCCTGAAAAATATGATTTTGAACCAATATTCAAAATGAAAATTATTAAGTGGGAGGATGTTTGGTTGAATCTTGGGACAGAAATTCATACAGTCGAGCCAACGTTTGAAAAATATTGGGTGAACTCGAAGATTTGTTTCATAATTTTATGAAATAATATATGTGTATGTGATAAGTAGGCTGAGGATTTGCCTAAAATGCCTTTTACATTGAAAAACACTTTCAGGCCATTCTGACAAGGATTACTTATTACAGGATGGGACACTGAGCATATTCTCTATTGACTTGTGCGAACACATTTCTAAGGCCTTATAAACTATAGACTATGCATGCCCAGTAGAACCATCTGGCGGGAGAAGACAACGTACTCGAACAGTGTAAATAATAATAGGACAATGAAAAGTATCATATTGAAGATGTAACAAACTATTATAAAATATTTTGATAACATGTTACGTGTATAATAATTGTTTGTTTATTAAGCGCGGGAACTATATTTCTAAAATAAAATATAATTACAAGCAAATTATTGGTGGGCTCGAGCTTCACAAGGCCTTATAAGTTGGAGCCACTGAATTCATATGTAAGTTTGGTCCACTTGGAACGGAACACTGATTTTAGTGCTCAACTCTAGAATGGTTATCAACTCAATCACGTGGACTACACATTGACAGCGAGATAAATGGTACGATTTCATACATCGACGTATAATAAAATCAAAACAACATACGCTAATAAATAGATATTCATCTCATTTTAACATCAAATTTTACATCCAGCTTACATATATCTATTTGAGTTTTGAAAATCTGCCGGGAGAAACTCTCCCAGACCTCCAGTTCGCCCGCGACGTCATCTAAATGGCTTCTATGAAACACTACCTTGATTTCTAGATCGTTGAGTGACTCCGGAACTATTGGTTGAATTTAAATTTTCCAAGTGCCATTTGAAAACTAATAAATCCTGTTTCAGTAAGGCTATGTTCATTTTTATTTTATCCTTGACCGTTTTCATTCTATGTGCACGGAAACCCAAAGCAGGAAGAGTTTTAAAAATCCGTTTTATGCCACAGTTCAGTTAAATTTAGATTTTTAGATTAGAAAGCGGTACCGATTGGGATTTGTTTAGATAGGTTTCATGTTCATCGCCTGAAAATTCCCAAAAAGTACAGTTGCTGCTTTGCCGACATTTTGTAATAATAATAATAATAATAATAATAATAATAATAATAATAATAATAATAATAATAAAGAATTTAAAAAAACGCCATATTAAATTTCTGCACTTGTTCATAGTGTGAACTACTTGCCCCAGGAGGATGTAGTTTCTTCTAAGTTATCCGAATTGAAACTAGCTTTCATTATAATATAATAATCTTTATATTGTATTTATTTATTATGGTCCAGCGTCATTTCGAAAAACAAGCTTGTCGATTTTTTGGGGATAGTCGTTAATTGCCCCGTCTGGTTTGCTGCACTTTGTGACACTCGTTACAGTGCAGAATGGGCGTCCGGAAGGGCTGGGGGGGGGGGGGGCAAGGAGAAAAATGGAAAATGAAAGTCAACCAAAAATTATATATTTTTCACATATAATTTCATTACAGCCACAATAATATGTGTTAATTATTGCATGAATATGATAAATTCAAATTTAAGCAATGTTTTTTGAGGGAACAACACTATTATTGAGGAAAATGTGCCTTGTTTGCCCCCCTGGAAAAAAACACCTTCCTTGCTTCTCCCTGGAAAAAATCCTGCGGACGTCCATGAGTTCAGGTGTATCCAGTGTCAGAGTGGTGCAAGGAAATCACATTCAACCAACTAGACGGGAAGCGGTGTTCAAGTTCAGAAGATTCAACATTCAACAAATGCCTGTCTGCTGCTTTAAACGGTCATTTGATTAGTTAGCACGCACCACATGACCATACACCAAACATACACCGGTCCGAAAGGTAGCGCAGACACCAAATACACTACTTGACTCGAAATCAACGAACTAGACGTTTCGGTGCAAAGCGAGTCAAATCGAGTCGAAAAGTGCAGCCAACTAGATGGGGCTAATATTTCGGCTTTAATTTATTCAATTTATTGTGCTCTTGTAGCAAGAAAGGTTAAAATAATAGTTGTAGAGCGTAAAACGATAGCGGCCGACTCACTCATTGTTATGCTCCTATTTATAACAGCATCTTCATGAAATTCGAACTTCCACGTGACGTCATTTCTCGTCAGCCTCCACTGACTCGGTACCTCACAGTGACCCACCTGTATGCATCCGCCTTGGATCCCATTCAACATCTGCTTTTAAGCGTTCTTTCCGGAATGTTTGATTTACTTCTTGGGTGGTAGGTAATTCAATTATGCAGGTTTATTCTTGCGGTTACCAATTTTGCAATCGGCAGATCTAGTTTATATTTCTTTTATGCAAATGAGCATCCAGTACAAGAAAACAAAAGAAGAAGAACTGGATTTTATCAGCGAGAAAGAGTTTTCCTCGCTTGCAAAATGCGGTGTAACGTGCGTACAGCATATTCAGGACTTCTACCGCTGCGCCATCTGATAGAATCTTGCCGTAACTTACGGGTCAGCGGCCATCTTGCTTCCGGACATTTGAGTTCACATTTTATGCCTGTTATATCGGAAGTGCACGGCAGAAATCAAGAGCACACAAGTTAATGTGTAACGGAGAAATGTCCCAGATAACAAGTTCGAATATAATACCGCGTATATTTCTTGAAGAATACAAAAAATGCAATTATAGAATACCGAAACGTTTCGACGCTGGATAAAAGTTTATCAAGATCGATGGAAGAAGGAACCAGTTATATGCTCACACGCCGAAACCAACCTGTAAATCTTGAAAATGTGATAACTTGCCATAAAACGTAAGGAACGTAGATGTGGTAGATACGGGGCGGCAAGGGGTTTGTCCCTTTTTTCTCTCCAGTCATGTTATCTATTACGAGGGCGTAGCCACAGGAGGGTTGTGAGTCCAGCCTTTGATAAAACTTTTATACAAGTATTTTTATTTATGTTCGAAAACTGTCATGGAACAATTGATTCAAAATAAATGCTTGTGGCTGATCCATGAATGACACTTGGGAGCTATTCTAACCACTGGCGTATGCAGGGGGCAGCTGATGAGGCTGCAGCCCCTCCCGAAATTTCGAGAAAAATCAAAATTTTCAAATGAAAACATTAAAGGACTGCAATTTCGCCTTAAAATAACCCCTGACTACCATTTTTGTCTTTGATCAACTTTTAAAACAAGGTTCAAAATTAAAATTAAGAAATATTTTATAGTGTATTCCGCCCCTACCTATGTGATATCTACTTTTACAATTCCAAAGTCCCCGAAAAAAATCCTGCGGACAGTAGTAATTCTATCCAACATTTGTATATTTTTCTTTATATACGTAAAACATATTTTCTTCCATCAATATGTTATCTTTCCATTGTGGCTGTAAATTTAACGATTTAAACTTACGCTGGAAAGTGGGAAAACAAAGAAACCAGAAACCTGGCTATCGTGATGATGTTCTTTCTTTTTGATTATATTTGTGAACCTTTAAAGAATTGTATTCGTGGGTCACGAGAACCTTCCATGACTGTTGTCCAGAGCTACATTGTTCTGATAGAACAATAATGGAAGATATTAATAGCCCCGTCTAGTTGACTGCACTTTGTGACACTCGGTGCAGTGCATGTGTATCCAGTGTCAGAGTGATGCAAGCAAATGACGTTCAACCAAGTAGACTGAAAGAGGTGTTCAAGTTCAGAAGATTCAACAAATGCCTGTCTGCTGCTTTAAACGGTCATTTGATTAGTTGGCACGCACCACGTGACCATACACCAAACATACACCGGTTCGAAAGGTAGTGCAGACACCAAATACACTACTTGACTTCAAATCAACGAACTAGACGCTTCGGTGCAAAGAAAGTCAAATCGAGTCAAAAAGTGCAGCCAACTAGATAGGGCTAATGATTTAAGTTTCGGGGCCACATTCTGATGATGTCACTGTTCAGTGCCTCAGTGGAATTTCTTGTTTCTGTGTTTATACATCAACAAACAAGGTGTTTCCCATGCTTATTCAATATTTTGATTGTAAAGCAAGGGGTATAGAGAACAAAGTTATTGAACTAGAAACTACGCTAGATGAACCTTCTGAAACCTATTTAAAATTACCGTAATTGCTGAATATTTCTTTACCATTCCAGGTCCTAATGATAAACTAGGCTACTTTCATTACCATCAGCACAACGGAGTCATCAGATTTTTTTTTCAAATAGTCTAAACAGTTTGTTATTGGGGTTCAGTATAATTTAAAAGAGTTTGATTGTTCAGTCTCTCACAAATTTATTTTGACTAAACCTGTAATTCCTCTGAGAATTATCAGTTATAACAAGTAGTAAAGTGTATCGTGTAGTATTGATTACCAGTTTGGAAATTTTGCATTTAAGAATTCATTAAGAAATATAATTTTCTTTTAGAAGCTGAAAAGTGTCAATTTTATATTACTTTCTAACATGTTCTGGAAATGTTTAATATTTATTGTGAATGTCTTGTATCCTACAGTTTGACTAAAAGTCCTATATTTTGGGACATAATGTCCTACTTTTCCCGTGTAGCGATCTGGTAACTCTACTTGGTGATGATAATTACTACATGAACTAATGCCGATCCTTCTAAACATCAGAAAATTATATATTGCTCGTAAGAAGATTATTGCCTTAATAAGGTCTATCACGTGAGCATGAACATCTGCTGAAATTTTTCAAGGGCAGGTCAAGCATGGTATTTTTTTCCGAAGGGGTCAAACGAGGAAGTTTTTCCTCCCACAATAGTGTTGCTCCCTCTTTCAGTGTTCAATAGCCATCATTTCCTGCACTTGAGTTATTATTGCTATTATTTTAGAAGTTCTCGTTCAAGAGGTGTGTAAGGGATGACGCTCTATAGACATCCAATGTGAATGTCAACTTTTCTTCCACGTAGTTCATCCTGGATTACATTTTGCAGACTAATGATTGAATTGATTGATTGAATTGTTGTTTTTAAGTCCACTTCAGCCGGCCCCCGTGGCGGTCTGGTTAGCACATCAGGCTACGACGCCAGGGGTCTCGGGTTCGAATCCTGGCCTGGGCATGGATGTTTGTTAGTGTCCATTCATCAATTTCATCATATTATCACGCCTCCCCATCTTCGCAAATTAGCCAAAAGTGGCACAAAAAGCGAAGTAAAATAAAGCAAATTTAAAATATCAATTTAAGTCCACTTTATGCGCATATAGGTTAATTGAGGCTAGATCTACAGTTAAAACTGGGATCCGACCCTCTATGTGTCTCCACGAGCAGGCACGTATCTAGAAATATGTTTCGGGGGGGAGGGGGGTTCCGAACCAAGTGTCTAAAGAATAATAATAATAATGTTTAAATTTTAAAAAATCAAATCAAATTCATACTAATTACAATACATAAGTTAATATTATATTATTATTACACGAATAGATGAAAAGCCGGCATTAAAATAGTTATAACAGCGCATATTCATTGCGTAGCTTACCTGTAGTTAAGATCGGAATAATTTACATAAAAACAAGTGCCCTGGTATTGAAATTAATGTCAAATAGATGAATAATTTTAAGAAAAATTATGTTACATGTAGTTGGAGAAAAGTAAAGTTTCTGATTAATATTTTATGTATATTATTTTGAGTAATAGTGTACATAAATCTTCTTTGTAATGTCATTCAAAGCCGTATGATCCCAATATAATCCTTGTCTTCCAATAAGTTCAGACGAAATTATACAACAAATGCTGAACGAGTTTATTTACATTATTTAAATTTCGTACTTAATAAGTCTTTAGGGTGGGGAGGTGGGGTCCGGACCCCCAAAATACGTCCTTCTTATTCTTCAAAGCCGTATGATCGCAATACAATCCTTGTCTTCCAATAAGTTCCGAGGAAATTATGCAACAAAAGCTAAACAAATATATTTTTCATTATTTAATTGTAGTACTTGATAAGTCTTTCGGAGTAGGAGGGGTCATGACCCCCGCTAAATACGGGGTATCGAACCCGGGCTCCCTATATTACAAGGCGGCGACGTTACTACCACGCTGTCAGGGAGGCCCCAGTATCCTTTGTGGGGCTCGTCCTGTGTCCTGTCCATGTGTGTTTGTGATTGACAAAAAAGCGACAAAAACTAAATTAAATCTATCAATCAGCTTTCCATGAGCACGCCACTCCCTAGATTCACCGACACGCCAAACGCATATGCATGAATTCAAAGCGCACTCACCTTACAATCTTCAACTCACAGACAAGGGAAACAATAAGTGCACGAAGAGCTGGTCCTCAGCACGAAAACAGCACATACTTCACGGGTAAACACCACCGTGTGTAGCACTGAGAGGTCAAATCGAGGACTTTCCAAACGCTCCCCTTACTAGCCTTTTATATACGGCCACACGCACACTTATGCAAATGTCTTAGTTGCGTCTTTCTTCTCGGTTTCCTCGTCTCTTGCATTCCCCCTGCCACTCCAGTGACCTATTGCCACTGATGGAGCGATCGAAAGTTGTTTTCCCGCCTTGAAGCACTTTACAACCTCCCAGCTTGTCATCTTGATCAAGACCTGGACTTGTAGATGGATTTTTCTGGCAACTGGGGGGAGGGAGTGTAACGTTGTTGACAGCGAATCTGTTACACAGTGGCGTGCGGTGATAAATCAGGCAGGAGAACAGGTCACTTGCACTTGCCCCCCTCTCCCCCCCCGCATGGGTGTCTTAATATAATACAGTAGATCAAGTAAAATTCAACCCTTATTGAAATGAACCAAATAAATATACGATACATATACTGTATTACAAATTGCCAGAAGTGACAAACATGAGGCACGTTAAAATTATATGACAATAATAATAATTTTAAAGCAAATGTGATATAATATAAAGAAAACATTAAAAATAAAATTGTTGATCCGTAAAAAAAAATTGATAATATAAATTTATGAGTTATCTGAGAAAAAAATGTCTGTTTCATCTCTTTATTCGTAAATTAAGTTGACGTTTTTTCATAGAGTTGAGTATTCTTGTAATTCAAACGTCCTCAATGCAATAATGGCACACAGATAGCTGAGTTTTTTTTTCATGACGTTCGCTAGATTAGTAGAAGTTGTTAATGTGACAAAACCCGACCTGTTCCAGACTCCCTTCTGAGGATTAAACAATATTATTTGCCACTGGAAGAATATCCAGTTAATCATTTTACAGAGCTGTAGTAACTCGTTTGAAAATGCCTTGTGTATGATTTAGTTTTAGTTTTAGATTCAGTTAGGATGTGTGTTGGTTTGTTGTATTATCTGCAAAGTTCAATGAACTAAAGGCTTTCGTCCTCAGCCGGTCGATCATACAACACTCCCAACATTCGTTTTCTGAAACCAAAATCTGTAACAAATTTTCAATTTTTTTTCGAAGCATCACAAAAATAGATGGAGACAATGTTGAAACGATCGAGCTAGAATTTTCATACATTTGGAATTCTGAAACTTGAGTGAAACAGGATTTATTCTCAGAATCGTAGCCCACCCGCGACCCCTCCATTATCACTTCTGTTGTCATCTTTCCAGTGTTGCTCCTGCGTCACAAGGAATATAGACTGAAGATTCCCTTATGATTGTCCCAAAGTTCCCTTTCCAGCTTTTAAATTCCCTGTCCGATAAAGTCAAAAATCCCCCTTGATAGGAGTTCAAACCTAGGATCTCCAGTTTTCTAGCGCATTACGTTCGCGATTGAGGTTACAATCCATGCACCAGGCTAAGTTTTTAAAAAGAATAACTGGTTCCACACTTTTCAAAATTCCAAAAATTTAATTTTAAAGTCAAACAACAAAAGCTTTATGACTAAAATTTCCATCTAACTTTTAAAGCCTTTCTCTTAAAGGTATCTAAAGTTTAATGATGAAGTATAATAATTGTGCATTTCAGTACATACTGTATGAAACGTAAAAAAACAACAAAAAGAAACTTGTGCTGGATATTCACTCATCTGCTGGATTGAGTAAGCCCCCTCAAGGATATAACAATAATATAATAATAATAATAATTATTATTATTATTATGGAATTAAATTGTTTTATTATTATGAAATTTTAATTATTATTGTACAATTATTGTTATTATTTCTATTATTCAAATTTCTGGCGACGCCCATGGGAACAATTATGAATGAACCCCCCCGAAATTTTTTCCTGCCTACGGCCATGCTCTGAGGGAACAGCTAGTGTGTTCAGCTTCCGTGGTGCCGTGGGGATCGTTTACCTTCGCGCGTGGTCGGAAATACTCGGCGTCAGACAGTAGAGGGTGAGAACCATGATGCGTTGGGGGTAGGTGACGTAAACAAACGTTCAGCAACGGTGAAAGATTTTCTTTAGCGTTACTTTTGGAAACATTGATTTCGGGAGAAAGAAGTGTTCTTATTATGTTAATATAAATAATTTAAATAGCTCAAAAGCGCGATAAGTAGGAGGGAACAGCCTGTTCCCTCTGTTCCATGGAGGAACCGCCACTGCTGTTACAAGGTGTTGGCGCTAGCCAGATTCTACAACGCTCGAACACTTGCAACAAGTATGGCTGCTTCCTGCATCCCTCTATTGATGTCGAAATATCTACAATAAGTCTAGTACAAACTCGGTGGCGGAGTGGTTAGCACAGTGCACTACGACACCTGTGGTTCCGAGTTCGAATTCGGGCCTGGGCATTTTCTCTCATCCTCATCGTCACGATTAGCCAACAGCGGCAGAAAAACAAGCAAACAAATAAAGATCAAGTAAAGTCTAGCGCAAACAACATATCGACATTGCAACCCCTTCCCTAAATATTCAATCTCAGTTAAGAATTTTCAATTTACATGGATGTAGAAAAATATATCAAAACATTGTTCTCTAAATTATCTATTAGTTTCGTTTAAGGCAGATTTCAGACTACAAATTGTGCACATGTGTTAAGAAATATCTAGAATGTTCAGGAATAGGCACATAAGTTACTTTCACCTTAGTGAAACTGAATCAATTCAAGAAATTATTATCAAGTATAATTTTATATTAGCCATGTGTAAAGATTCTAAACAGTCACGATACAACATGTATTCCATGCTCGCTATTAAAGGATTTAAAATAAAACTGTATATGCTGTAAAATTACATTTTGACTTAAGTGGTTTTCCCCGTACAGCCTAAATATAATGACTGTATTATTTTTATTAATTTGCATAGCATTATATTTTATATGCATTAGATCCAAACGTTCAGGTCAATCAATTTAATCCAATCTTTCACCACTAAGTGACTATATTTTATAATCTCCAACAAGAAAAATGTGATGTAGAGCTGAAATCTATAATATGTTAAGGTGTTTTTACGTTCACGAAGTTTTATTGTAAAAAACATTATAACAATGGGCCTCGCCAGGGATTTTTGGAAATAAATGATAATTATGGCTGAGCCGATGCCGAAGTATCCTGGAAATTATGCAAAATTTGAAGTTTATTTTTACTTTGCACAAGTTTTGTGTGAATACTAAATTTTGTGATAACATAAAATTGAATATTCTGATGTAATTACTGAATATTTCAAAGCAAAAATCTTCGCAATTGATGCTTGTAATTAGAGTGGAATATTTATACACTAATAGTATTCAATGTTTTGAACAGTGTTTAATTATTACAGTTTTTAAGCATTGGAATCGGTGTGAATTGGCAAGAGTATCAGTATGAGGTGTTATTGGCTCAGCCATAATGATAATAATATAATCAATAATGATTATTACTAACTAATAATAAGTATTATTATTTCTATTATTATTATTATTATTATTATTATTACACCCGTAGAGGAACAGAGATTACAAACATTTTACTCTTTTTTCTTCTTCTTCAAATTTCAGGCCATTTCTACAATACAGATTCGTTCTCATATATTGTTATAACTTGTATCCACCTCAATCAAATAGGATCTTTTAAATTTTCGTCACTAAGTTCATGTTGTAGAACACGATAACTTAATAACACAATATTTGCAATTTACGAAATTCCATCATGAAACCATTTGCAAATGCAACTTTTTCACCAGTATAACCATTTGAAAGTTTAGAGAATGCTGCGAGCGTATGAACGAATGACTGATCCTCATGACAAAGCATATTGAAACTTCCAACTGTCCATTTTAACTTTTTTTGTGTTTTTCAATACAAATTATCCATTTTTGAAACGTTGTGTACACCTACCTAGTTTATGTCAAACGGAACTAAAAAGAACGTGCGAACACAATACTGGCTAATGTGCTTGAAATACAGTAGTTTCCAAACATTTAAATTTATTTATACCAATTTGATAGTGATAACAGCAGATAAGAAAAAACAAGCGATAGTTCGCTGTTGTTGATTTGGCGACGAAATAGCATTTTAATGTGTTCCCTCCTGCTCTCTTGCAAGAAGTTAGATTGGCATATTCTGAGGGGCGCCAATGTTGATCTGCTCCTCCAGATTTTGATATATCTTGGATCTTGCCGACGGGAAGAAGTAGAGAAGATGCAACCAGCTAGACCTGTGAAGAGACAGGATCACGCAGTGTGTCCTCGCCCTGTACGTGAAGCAGAAACGCTTCCGGAGCCGTAACCCTTGCTCCAACCCGAACATGTCGTTCTCTCGCAGGGTGTCTTTTATGATCTCGACCAGCTTGTTCTCTTGTATAACCACGTTCACCTCTCCGCTGTGGATGAAGTAAATCATTTCCGTGATGTCGCCTTCGAAGACTATGTAGTTCCCCGGGTAGTAGTTGGTTGCCACGAACTGCCTTGCTATCTGGCGCAGGCAGTCGCCATGCGCCACGGAAAACACCAGCGTGTCCAGGAGATGACAACCGTACGTCTCGTGTTTCAACTCGTTGAGGAGCGTCTGCGGACCCTCCAGGAACAGCTCCGGTATCTGGCTGCCCCTGCTCGCGTTCCACATGTAGTAGATATAGTCGGACACTTTCCTCACGAGGGACTTGGACAGGTTACGTCCCTTGTAGTGGTCCATGAGCTCGTTCGCTTTGTGGTAGAACTCCGCTTTGATTCGGTCTCTTCTTTGGATTAGCGCGGAGAATTCTCCCATGACGATCGGTTGGCCGATCAGGCCCCAGAAGATGATGGCGTCCGTAAGCAGGATCTCGTAGTTGTTCTCGGGTACCATCGCGCCAAATCCGGTGTGGGTGATCAAGCTGCACACCAAGTAAATGGCTCTCATGTAGAATGCCATCGGAGTGAAGAGCCCCTCCTGGACAGACTTGCACGTTCCTCCTAAGCACGTGATGCCGATCCAAATGGATGCCGCTACTTGAAACGTGAGCGTCACCATGAAAGAGGCGTACAGTAGGCGCACCAGGACTATTTTCCCGTGCAGTCTCTTCGAGACGGATTTTAAGTAATGAAAGATCACCACGATCCTCAAGCAACGATTAAGCTGCAGCCAACTTACAATGGGAGGTCTTTTGGACGGCTTGTACGCCAACGCGAAATGCTCTATGGGAAACGTGGAGGCAAAATCAAGGACGAAGCCGTAAGGTGACTTGAAATACCTTCCAGCTATCCTTTTAAGGTCGGTAACTAGTATGCCCTCGTCCGACTCGAACGCCGTGATGAAGTCAAAGATCATTTTGATGATGTACAGGGCGTCCAGCCCGTAGCACGTCAACAAGAGTGGAATCGACGTCGGCTCTAGGGCCCACTTGTACATGACGATCGACACGCTGACCAAGGGTGTGACGACAAGCAAGAACACGTTTCTCGTCGTCTGCAAACCTTCATAAGGGTCGAAGGTGACGCTTGGTCTCGTGGTTCCCTCGGTGTCTACGGAGGAGCCTATGCTGCTGCTTCTTCCCTTGGAACTCTCCATCGTCGATATGCTCACCCAGTCTCCTTCCTCAGCAGTCTCTATGTAGCCGACATTGTTCGTGACGGCGACGTTGAACCGGTGGTGCAGTTGTGGATATCTTTTCAGGATACGGTAGAAATTTTCCGAGGATACGATGATGAGAACGCCGTTCTTCTGCGCGATCGCTCCGATCGTCGATCTTACCAATGGAGCGTCGGTTATGTTCCCGAAGATATCCCCCCTGGCCAAGAAGGCGACTTCTATGTCGTCGGCATTGTGTATCGTCACCTCTCCCTTCCTCACTATGTAAATGTCGTCCACCACGTCGTTCACTTGCAAGAGGTAGGTGTGTCTGACGAAGGACATCTCCTTAGCTATGTGGCCTATCTCCTCGTAGAACGACGTTGGCTGCTTGGCGAACAGAGGCACCTTACTCAGGAACTCCCCGTACATGTGAGAAGTCAGCGACCTTTTCAAGCTAGGGTGGTAATTTCTGAAGATCTTCGCTGGATACTTGGATGCAAGATGGCTGCCAGATTGCTTCCATAGCAGTTCCAGCGTATGGACGACCCTACGCTGTTTGCGCTCCTCGACATTTTCCACGTTCATGAAACTCAACACGTGCTTCATCTTCGCCTGATACTTGTTCAGTTCGGTGTCGCTAATCTTCTTAATGTTCGTGATCTTGGCAAAGATGTACGCCTTTATGAAGAACCCAAGAAGGCTGATGAGAATAGAGAACCACAACTCGTCATAATTCTGTGCCGAAATATCGCCGATACCGACACCGATCATCAAGGAGACCAACCAGTGGAACGCTAAGATCTGTAATTCCGTCGGAGAAACACGGCCAGCATAAGGAGACCTGCCGAGCCACGTGTTATTGTCAGTGTCTATATACAGGTTACCCTTGTAAAGAGGACGAGTAGGTTTTGGGATTGGAAACGTCGGATAGACGACGCTCCTCGCTTCCAAGGCAGAGTATTTCGTATCGGTAGGGGGAAGTTTGCAAATCTGGCACGTGTGTATGACCATGACACTCGCGAGGAAGGAGATGAGCAACAGAAGATAGGCCAAGTACTTGGTGATTATCAGTGCCGCGTTGTCCGAGTGCGAAGACACGCACAGATCCATGAACCTAACAAGCCTGTGCCCTTGGACGATTCGCAGCAACCTCACCCGGCTCTTGGCTGGGTTGAGGCATTTGTACAGCCCAACCCATTGAGGGAGAAAGTAATCCAGAGGTACGCAAGCCACAAAATCCGTAATGAAGCTGTGCTTCAGATAGTACGCTGCCGTGTTCAAGGGGTGCGTTATAAGAAGACCTCGTTCGTCGTAATGGCTAACGTGCAGTCTAACGTACAGGTCGATGAAAGCAGTGACGTCAAGGAATGTTCCAAAGTACATGATTTCAGGGAACTCCAATTGTACAGCGTGCATTACTGGAAATACCAGCATGGAGAGGAAGGCGAACAGCGCCCTGCTGGCTTCCCAACATATCGTGAACATTCCTTTAGGAGTAAAGACCACGGGAAGGAGGAGCCATTGCAAGAAGCGGAATAATCCTAAGCGAGCGAATGCATCTTTGTAGCGAGGATCTTTAAGATGGATTACGAAAGTTTCCTCTTCGACGAGAACCGAACCTTCGAAAATAGTGCCAATATGAAAGTCAAGTCGCCCACGCATCGCCTTCAGCTCTTCCCAGCTCCGCATGTCTTTCAGCGTTGCAGCGAATTCCAAACCTCTCGTTTCGCTGATTTCCCTCAGCTGCTTCGCGCTCACCACTATGAAGTCGCAGTCGGTCTGCGTCTTTGCGGAGTGGAATTGCGGGAGCCCCAGCAATGCCTCGACCGCCCCTATGGAAGTGCCCCTGCCGCAACTCCTGTACCTGTCCTTACCTAAGATCTCATCGTATACAACCTTGCAGTATCCTCTCCTCACGATGTATATATCGTCCGTAACCTTTCCTTCCTCTGCGATCGTGCCTTGTGGCGGGAGCACGAAACGCCTGGCTCCGTTGGCGACGCTTTGCAGGAAGTCCGAGGTGCAGTTCCTGAACAGGGGGGTCTGTGCCAGGAAGGTGGCCACGCTCTGGTAAGTGACCTCGTCCTTGATGTTGAGCGGGAGGTCCCACAGGAGATGTTTCTCGCCCAGTATAAGAGCGGCTTTGTCGTACGCCCATTGGGTGGTCAGGTACAGGTTCACCCTGTCTTGCATTCGCTTCGAGAAGTTCTTCTCCTTCATGAAAATCCTCATGTTGCTAACATACTGTTTGTACAAGGTTTCCTGCTCGTTCTGAAGAATCTCTGTCGCCACGACGTTAGCCGTGTAGAAGCTGAACATAAGGTATCCTGTGGTGACTAGGAGGATCACACCGATCATATCAGACAGCGTCATCGGGTGAATATCGCCGATCCCTGACAGAACAACTTGCTGGATTGTAAAGTACATGGACACGAGAAATGTGTGCTTGTGACACTCCCCAACCAACGTCTTCACCTCAAGAGCTCTTAGCACTCCGTACCAACCATTAGGATCGCACTCGTTATTAAAACATGTTTGCATATACATAACGCAACCCATCCAGTATATGGCAATCGTGTAGTACAGAAGATATTTGAAGTACTCCAGGTATGCAATGTCTATTATCATATGCTTGTCCAGATACGAGAAGAACATATGCACCTTCCACACTTTCACAAGTCTGTTCAGCTTAAGGAGTGCTGTCACTGATTCACCCACATCGGTAAATACATCGAGTGTCACTTCGAGCGGTATGGTTGCAAAAATGTCAGCCAAGAATCCAGCATCGGATAATCTCTCCTGAAAAATTTCCCAGTAATTTGTAATCAAGTCATCTTTAATTTTGACAGCTGTTACAATATTGATTAAAAGGTCGAGCATGTAGAAAATGTCTATCACTTTGAACCCGACGTCTACTATTAGAGGAAAGTTATTGTCGAATGCTATGTAATAAGGGTATACCGTGGATACAAGCAGGGCGAGAACGGTCATAAGCACGTTCCATAGCATGAGCAAGCTAGAGTCAGGTTTCAGAACGAATGGGAAAGAGGTCGTCAGACACACCGAATCCGACGTCAGATGAACTTCCTTCGCTATGACGTACATGTCCAGATTCATGAAGGTGTAATGCGGTGTAGGTTTCTTTGACCGCACCGACTGCTTACCGACGGTGGAGCCCTTCTTCTTCCCTTTACGCATGTACTGTTTCAAGTTGTTCTTCAGCCATTTTATCACTTTGACTTCACCCTCGTGTTCACTGGAAGCTTCTTTTTTTTTCAACAAGCCGTGCAGGTATCTTGCATTGGCATACTGCTCCATCACGTAGCTGTGAATCGTATCCCTCTCTTCCGGGAACAGTGACATGGTGCTGTAGTACGACTGCTTGTCTAGGACGAAGGTTTCGCACAACGTCACACATTTCACATTTGATCTGCTAGAATAGCTCACAACGAGGCACGATTCGCCGAGAACAGTCCCACCTGAGAATGACACGATCGGAGTTTCGTCGTCCTCATCCGAGAGGATTTGGACGATCCCTGACACAATATACACCATCCTGTTCTTCTGCACGCCTTTTGCGAACAGTATGTCCCCCGGGAGCAACAACTCCGCCTTCATGCACAGAGCGAGAGCTCTCAAGACGCTCTTGTCTATGTTCTTGAAGAAGTGGGAATGGTAGAACGCGTCCCAGAATATGTCAGTACATACTTCCATCCTCATCGCTAGAGGTAGTAAACTCTCCAGTTTCGCTTCCTTTATGCCATTCTTCATAATCCAGAAAATATCGTAGAAGTACAGAACCCTACGTATAGTCTTCTCTCTGATCTGAGCTGCTTCCAGATAGTGTCTTTGTGCTGATAAACGATACACATACTGAAAGTATCGTTTCCTTGCTAATAACATTGAAGAACACACACTACCCATAAATAAACAGAGGAATATTAAGAGGCCTGCCATAGAGAATGTAACTGTAAACAGAATGTCTCTGATGTAATAAACACCTACAAGATCTCCAAGTCCATCGTGCGAAATAACCTGCATGACATAATACAAGCAGACAAAATACCAAGTCGTGGTACCATTTAGGTCCAAGTGTTTTGAGTGTATATGATATGCCCAGTTCTTTGGGTCTGTGTCATCTTTAGTAAGAAAGGTAAGGCCTGCCAGGGTATGGCCGAGTAACGAAAAGAGCACAAAGAACTCTGTTATTATCATTAAACCACTATGTTTTCCTAAAGTATGTTTCTTAAAGTAGTAATATGATCTATACACTCTTAGGAGCCGATTTATCATGCTATTGCGATAAGTTTTGTATTTGATGTTTCCCTGAGTTATGATATAGTACATCAAAGACAGCGGCAATAGAGAAACCGCATCTACTATAATTGCAAACATGTGTTTCCTTTCGTACATTTTTCTTTTCCGTACGTCGTGCCATTTACGATGTGCAACCGCCATCATGAGGTCAATGAAGTAGATGATGTCTATCAGTACAAAGTACAAGAGTTCCACACCTGGATCCATATGACGTACGAACGTGATCTCGTAGACACATGTCACGTATGTAACGTACACTGTTATGAGTACCAGCGCCTGCCACACTTCATTAAACTGCAGGAACACAAATTTCTTCCATCCTATTTCATCTATTTCTAACTCGTCTAGTCTGTCCAAATCAATATCCGGTCTAACACCAGAACGAGCTGCAGCAGCTATGACTGACTGTTTCTCCCTAACCATTCCTTCAATATTTTTAACTTCTACTTGCTTACTTTGATCAGATTAATCAACCTTACCAGATTAGCTTGTTTTAATAACTTTTGTTCTTTCTTCGTGCTTAAGAATATCTGTTAAATACACTATCATCGGATTTTGGCACTCATGTACTTGATTTTGTATGGTATCAGCAAGTCAACAAAGATTAATATCAATAACAAATGAAAGTCTTTTCAGTTCCACAGACAACTAAAACCAGATTGGAAAAACTGAGTTCATGCAAGAGAAATATAAATATATGTCCATTCAGCTTAGATGTGTTTTTGTTTGTTGTAAATTTTTCTATACTTAATTGGTGATGTTAAATACTATTAGATCGAGCTGATTTTCACTTCGTCAGTTCACACTGACAATCTCTCATTTGATTTAGGCCATTATAAACTTTGTTTTTCTTAATTATCCTTCTAGTTTCCACTTTAGAATAGCTGTTTTATAGACTTCTCGTTGTTTTAACTAAAAATTAACTTCATACATAAATGTACGTTATATTTTTATTCTTAACAAATAATAAGTTATTCACAACTATCTGTCATTACCGGTCTTATTTTTAGATTGATTCATTATAAAATCAGCAAGACACGAAAATAGTCGGTGAACATGAACACGATATTGTTTACCTTATTCAGTAGCACCCTTGATTGACTTGAATTTCTTGTATTCTTTTGAAATTGTCATATTTTTGCGCTGCTTTTCTATTACCTTGATCTAATCGCAACGATGACGATAATTGGTGGTTGGTTAGATTAAATTAACGAAAGGACCTCACAAGACAAGAGATTGTCTTCTATTCAGTGGCGTGCCCAAGGGGGGGTTGGTCGGGGTTATAACCCCCCACTTTTGGTCTAGTGTCAAAAAAAGAACGTCAAAGACAGGAACATATGGCAAAATGAGGACTGACTACTTAAACAATGTACACATAACCCCCCCCCCCCTTTCGAAAATCCTGGGCACGCCACTGGACCTTCTACTATGGAGAGAGCCAAAGGAGCGAAAATA
Organism: Lepisma saccharinum; assembly: GCF_977018435.1. Taxonomy (NCBI): domain Eukaryota; kingdom Metazoa; phylum Arthropoda; class Insecta; order Zygentoma; family Lepismatidae; genus Lepisma; species Lepisma saccharinum. Next base: position 6,162,349 of record NC_139243.1, read on the forward strand.
AAGCGGGAATAAGTCCAAATACTAAAAAAGACACGATTATCCAAAATAGACACTAAATCCCCAAAGTATGCATTTATAGGCACTATGAAAATGCGTTATCAAGCCCGAAACAACATGAAATTAATTCTAAACATGAAAACCTGTGTTTTCATGCAAAGGAATACAAGACTGACACTGGCAAAAATTCGGAACCTAATTATTATTACAAGTAATACATTGTTTTACCCTCAGAATTCATTGTTAGCCTACGAGGATCTCTCCCGAAATACACTACTGATTTCAAAACTTGTTTTTTTCGTATTTCAATTTTTTAAAAGCACTTGTGATCTACCTATTCTACGGGGCTAATTATGATATATTTATATTGCAAATATATACTAGGCCATTACTGGTATTACACGATAATAATGCTTTCAACAACAATTTGTAGTTATTATCATTTTTTCATTTTTAAAAATACCAATTACACATGTTTCTTAACATAATATATTTGTTACATAGAGATATGTAATTTAATGGACACATTTCGAACCAATTATAGTACAAATTTTTGCTTGTGTTTACATATTTGCTTGTGTCATATCTTTAGTTCATGTCTTCTGAATTGTGCTAGCAACATTGCAAAAAATTATGATGTTTACATACACGTGATACAGAAAACGACACAAACATAAAAAAAACACATAGTGTACTCGTTATTTTTTTTTTTAAAGAAGGTAATGGAAATTTCCATAAGCGAACTCGGAATATTAAAAATATATATTTTTTATAACTCAATTTGAAAATTCAAGAGCCAGATGAAAATTTTCAGGTTCCATGGAGACCTTGTGCTCTGTATTTTTCAACCCCTGCTTAAAATATTGTTAAGTGTTTCTTGATAATAAGCAGGGGACACACTGTGAGTTGCACAATGGTCATTCATTGCCGGCGTAACTGCACTGATGTCATTTCAAAGTACAAATCAATGTTTGCTTGAAGTTTACGTTTTAAAATCAAGTGCAAATGTTTAAGTTTACTAATTTGACTATGGTTTATGGGGGGAGGAACAAACTCATCCCAGTGAAGATGTTCCCTGGCCATCCTGGTTTTAAGGAATAAATTATCTACAGAAACGAGTGGCATTTTAATGTATTACGTAATCATCTTATCATTGCTACTCTTTTATTATTCAGAAGAACAATTATGTAATAATATATGTTGCGCTTGACAAGTTAAAGAATAGATAACGGAAACCCACTTTTCTTTTCCCAACTGTCTGCCATGTCTCGACAGGTCATCAGGTCAGTGATGCTATTGGAAGAAGCAATTTGAGAATCTTACAAAGCAATTTTCTTCGCCGTGTGCTCAATTTCGAAAATAAATTGCGATCCAGTTCATATATGCCGTGTACAAAGTCGCGACAGTCCAAAGAGTAACATTGACCTTATGACATAATATTCTCTCATATTCTCAAGGTTATGTGTATCGAATTGTAAATAGTAGGCCATACAATAATGATGAACGAGATTCTTGCATCATAATAGTGTTGTAGTACAGCTCATGATACCAAGAAATTATATGTTGTCGTCTCAATGTGTATATATAATCCCAGAGTCTTTATTAAAGTTCACGTTTGAAAGATAGACAAGCCCCTTTGACCTGCTGTATGAAAAATATTACGAAATAGTTCAAAAGCATTCTATGTCAAAGTGAATCTCAATTTTTAAAATTAAATGCAATGCTGTAACTTTATCGTGCCGTAGTGTACCTCACAATCTAAAATTGCCATTTCCATAAAGAGTCAAGTGTAGAAGGTATTTTACACATTGTTCGCTTATTTTAACTTTATGATTTACTTTTGTCTTGCATTGTGTCCCACCCGTGATACCAAAAAACAATTAAAGTATACCGGGGTATTAAGGACCACGGTGCATTAAGGACCGTGTGCTAGAATTTCGTAAAAAGCTCAAAGAAATGCGAAGCAGCAGGCGCACCAGCCGTGTGCACGGTCTGTGATCCTCTTTTGTTTGTGTAAATAGTACTCTGCACACAAATGGCGTGCAAGCTGCGTAGTTAAGACCGGGACACGGAACCAGCGAAAAGGCAAACGCGCGAAAACGCCATAAAGAACTGCTGAGCTGCTGTATGAAGTTAAAAGCGCATCCTGGAACGTCTACTACATTAACAGCTGCAGAAGAATCAGAATTAGAGGAGTGCTTAATTCTATTTTCTCAGTGGGATTTTGGAATGAACAAACAAGACTTGTGTGACGTAGTTCAAGATTATTGTGTTTCGAAAAAGAAGGGCGTACCATTCAAAAGTGGACCGGTTCTTGATACCCTATTGGCTGGTCCTAATTGCCCCAGCAAAGGGGCAATTGGGACCATACAACCTACCTTTCAATTCATTGTTGTTTTTGTCTTTGCATTATATTCCTACTCATTTGTGTTGTTATTAATGTAAACTAGAAAATATGCATTCCAGAATGTATCCTGTTTGTGTTTTCTTGAACAGCTCCTGATGAATTTATTCAATGAAGTAGCAATTTGGTGGTCCTTAATACCCTGGTTAACCTTAATTTTCCTTTAACTGTTACATTATCCACTCAACTCCCCAATAATATTCAAATGTCAATTACCTCTCTTTGTCTTAAATTATTTTTCATCATTTGACAATTCACAGATTATTAAAATAAACTTCTTATTAAGTACAGAGGCTGTGTTTTGTCTGTTCCACCCGTGACACAAAATTGTTCACTTATAGCTACAAATCTGGGCAAGTATTTTAAGGGTAGTTCGGTTTAATCAACAGTGTTAAGTTTCATATTTCATTTCACAGAAACTGTAAGAAAAATGTTGTCCGCGTGTCCCACCTGTGACAATAAATCCCCCTTCTGCATGCTGTTTTTTCATCTCGCACAATATTTTTATTACCCTTTATTGCTTCTACATAAGATTCAATTTTCTGTAATCATTACGGAAAAGCGACTCTAATTAACAAGAACACAAATACAAATACGAGACCGAAAACGAGACAGGCATTTACAACTCGAGACGAGACCAAGAATCTGTGGTCTCGTCTCGTCTCCATGTCATCTGTACAAAAAGGTAACTTAATATATAAGGTAGCGCCATCCGAAGATTACTGATCATGCACGAGCGTGTGACGTCATATGGGAGGCTGGGGGCCCCTTCGGTTATGTTCGGGGCTTGGGACCCCCTGATCTGTACGAATTAGAACAGGATTAGAATTTGAATTGAAAGACATATTCCTAGAAGTGATCCAAAATTTCATCAATAGGAAATATTTAATGGAGCTGGTAAGTCTACTAATGCATTTTTGCCACTTTAAGTAGGGGATGATAAATTCGTATTGGTTTTGTCATTTATAATTATTTAATAACGAGTAACTGACGCTATAATATCTAGGCAGATAAACCAAGAACCCCCTCACATACAGAAAATGAAAGAAATAATAACAAAAATAGGACTCTTCTTGATTACTAATAAAATGGTTATATATAAATATAAAGATAGCACAATAAATTCAAGTCTTAATAAAGTTACTAATAGATGCCTACGCTGAGAAATGAAACACAAAAATCTAATAAATAAAATAATCAATATAATAAGAAAAACAGTGGTCTTGTAAATCACCAACGAATTAATAATTCTAAAAACATCAAGGAGAATATAACAACATCACCAATAATATATTGTTACCATTACAGTGTGCAATACTTATGAATTTCTTATAAACCTCTTGCCTAAATGTATGCAGTTAAGTGTATATATGTTCTCATGTGTTATATGTGTTGTGCATGAATAAAGATGTGTGTGTATATTTCCATGTAATTTGTATTATAGTATTAACTAAACGCAGTCTACGCCTTCTGCAACTGGAGGCTCAATCCTCTGTAGAAGTGCAAAGCATACATAAATAAATAAATTCCCAAAGCTAATATTGTAATTAAACTACCCATTCAATTAACGTTGTGTGTTTGTGCGTGTATAAGGAAAGTGTAAAATATAAAGTCTAAGAGTTAAATCTTTGAATTGAACAAAATGAAATGATTCCAGTGAACCATGAAGCAGCCTAATGCGAAGCTGTAAGTCCCTCAAATGAATATGATGCTTATAATGTTGGCTCCACCTTTGAATTTCATCTCCGGAGAGTTTAGGGCCTCATCGATAGCTTAGTGGCTAACGCTGGAGCCTTGTAAGCAAAGGCTCAGCGATTCAATACCTGGTGAAGGTACAGTCACCAGCAATAAAAGTGGGACGCCTAGGTCCTAAATCATTCACTTCACTTATGGCGGTGGTAGGACTTGCCATTGAAAATTTGCTATTAAAATCCACTTATCGCCGTAAAGTTAGACAACACACATAACGCCTTGCAAGGAAGCGAGTATTTCAGGATCTAGTTGTCTCATTTTTATTGCAAGTGACTGTACATTGCACAATGGTTCGGATCCCACTATAAAATCTAGGTCCAGACGTGATTGCCTTATAAGAACATATACTGGACTTCTCTCCCTTCTTTCGTCAGGTTCGTTGGCGGCGATTGGGTTCCAAAACCCAGGAGGGGGCAAGCTGCCAAAACTGGGGGGGGGGGGCAAGGATAGTTTATTTCCCTTTCTAGACAAGGTTTAGCATAGTGAAGGGGCAAAAGTGACAAAATGGTTTATTCAAATACGTACTTGGGGCCTCTCTGATGGCGCAGTGGTAGCGTCATTGCCTTGTAATCAATGGGTCCCAGGTTCGATACCCGGTGGAGGCACAAGTGGTTCGGATCCCACTTAAAACTGTAGGTCCAGTCCCGATTAGCCTTACTGTGCATAAAGTGGACTTAAAACACCAACTCAAACCTACAGAGGATTATCCTGGCTGTGATTCGAGGCGCCAGAGTCTCGTTAGCATGCATAATGCAGCCCAGGGTGTACTACGTTCAAGAGACGTTGACAATTGAGAGCCTTCAGCGAACATCACCTCTTACACCCTCTTCGTCTTAGTGGTTAAGTTAAGAAAGATGGTGCTGACACTAACTGCAATATATTTTAAAATTTAAGTCACTGTTGGCTAGTGGCGCAACCACAGGGGGCAGGGGGCATTGCCCTCTCAACCTTCGACGGAAGTCAATTCTAGGGGGGCAAACATTGACGGCCAAGGCTACCTGCAAGAGGGGTACAGAGGAGCAATTGCTTCCTTCGATCTCAGATTATATGCAAATAAAAATACATTTCGTAAAATTTTCTTGCTCGCTTCGCTCCCAATGCATGTTTTCTCAGTCTCGTCAAGTTCGTAGTCGTAGCTAGGGGTGACGGTGGGAGTCGGCCCTGGACTCCGAACGATCAAAATGAAAAAAGTTGTAAAAGAGAGAATGCCATGGCGTCCAGTGAAATTATTTGCGCCCTATTAAGGTATCGACTCAGCCCTAATAAACTTTGAATATGTACACAATTTTGGGATAGCATGTTGCATATGTATTTTCTTATTTTGTGTCGCTCACTGTTGCTCTATGTGTAAAGCATATATTATACATGAAAGATACATGTTATATGTGCAAAAAGAATTATCTTCGGAATGCATGTATCATTCATTTTCTGCCAATCAAAAATACAGTTTGCTTGTTTTCCATTATTAGCTAATGTGAAATTGACGGTGTTGAAAATTTATTTCAAATCTTTTGTTCCAAATAAATGCTTTAGCACCGACTTCTACCCCCTTTTTGCGTAATTTATGAGGATAACGTATTTGATACTACCACTAGTAATAATAATAATGCCATTATTATTATTATTATTGGTACGTTTATCCTGGTACTTGCACCCCCCAGACAAAAATTGGTGGTCCCGCCTCTGCTGTTGGCAAGCCTTGAGCTTAAAAGGGCTGTTGCGCACACCATGAGCGTCATGATGGGGGTCGAACGGATCAGTTAAACTCCCTGGAAATTGGCATTGCTAATCTCAAATCATGATAAAACAAAAAGCGTATTATTTTTGTTGCCGATAACAGAACTAAAGTTCAGTTAATATGTATTCTAAAGAAAAATCAAAGTTTATAAAATGCTTTAGATCGAATGCACGATCCATGTTAGAATTTCGTACTTGCATATTGTACCTCTTTATCCAAAAAATGACGGTTCTGTGAGTTTTCAAAATTCCAAAATTGAGATTTTTGTGTGAGAGATCACACAACGTAAACTTTATCACTACGAGGCCAGGGATCCGGGGTTCAAACCCCGACCTGAGTGTCCCTTCATCAAATACATCATATCATCACTCATTCTCATCTTCACGATTATCCAAAAGTGGCAGAAAATCGAAGTAAAATATACCAAATCAATCAATCAATCCAAGATTTTCCATGAACGAAGCGCGTAAGTGAATTAAAATTAAGAACAAAATAACTGTGCATTTCAGTATATTAAGTGCATGAAATGTAATAGAAAAACAAGTAACAAAAAGTTGTGTGGGATACAGTGTAATCGCTCACCTAGTGAATCGAATATGCCTTACCTCAAGGCTATAATAATAATAATTAATTGGCCATAAAACCAGTTTTATTATTATAGGCATGTTATAATTACACTGGGGAACAAAAAAAAGATTTTATTTTGCGGCATAAAGTTTAATAACAGTTTCAGCACACAAAACAGCTGTGATTGCCAATTGTATGATTGGTTCAGTTGAATTGACTCCAGTTATAAAAATAAACACCATGGAAAATATAGGAGGTAAAATTACTCTACGCTTTTCTCGGTAATATCAAAATTTGATAATGGGCTGAAATTCCCATAATAAACATATTTATTTATTTGTAAATTGTTGCTAGGCAACTTATGAAGCATTGCTAGGCAATATATCGGACACTCAACAAACCTTAAGGAAGAATACTAAAACATAAAAATGGTTTTAGAAAAAAATTGAATATGCTGAACATAAGTGGCTCGTGTGTGTGCATTTGAAGATGGTGATTTTTTTACTAGGACAACAAAGTGGGTACACAAAGTATCCCTGTTTCCTATGTTTGTGGGATAGTCGTGCTAGAGAAAAGCATTGGACGATAAAAGTTTGCCCCCAAGGGAAAATATTAGTGGGAAAAGCTAATATCATTCATGAACCGCTGATAGATAGGGACAAAATCATCCTTCCGCCACTGCATATTAAACTTGGGTTGATAAAACAGTTTGTCAAGGCCTTAGATACAAGTGGTGATTGTTTCAAATATATATGCCACACTTTTCCAGGACTAAGTATTGAAAAATTGAAGGCAGGAATCTTTGACGGACCACCACAAATTCGTACACTCATGAATGATGCCAATTTTACAACTTACATGTCTTACATCGAATCTGAGGCCTGACTGAGCTTTGTGTCCGTCGTCAAAAACTTTTTGGGGAATCGCAGAGCAGAAGTGTACCCCGATATAGTTGGAAATATGTTGAAAAATTTTTAGAAATTGGGAGCTAATATGAGTGTGAAGATACATTTTCTACATAGCCACATTGACAGATTCCCTGAGAACCTTGGTGATTTTAGTGAAGAACAGGGGGAAAGGTTCCATCAGGATATAAGGATAATGGAAGAAAGGTACCAGGGACGGTGGGATCGCCACGTGATGGCCGACTACTGTTGGAGCTTACAGAGGGATTGTCCTCAAAAGCAATACAGCAGGAAATCGTATAGAAAACGTTTCACATAGTTTGTTACTTCATTGTGTACATATTTTCTTAATTATTTTGATCATAGGTCTATGTAAATGTATTTTTATAATAATGATTGTAATCACAAAAATAAATATTAAATGGTTGTTGGAAGTTCATTTATATATATGTCTTATGTTTCCGCCATTTTGGTTTAGTTGCATTTATTTCATAAATTAGAGCCAATTCAGGAAATATATTATTATATCATTATTCAGCAGCATGAAATTGCCCTAAATTAGCTCTCAAACACTGTGCCGCAATTTCACTGTTCCCCAGTGTTATTATTTAATTATAATTTTATTATTTCTGCTATTGAGTTCAATGGCTAAGGTCTGCTGAAAATTTCTGACGAAGACCATCTTATATTTTGTGCGATGAAATGAAAAGATAATCCACTAGTCCATATTTTTATGTATGAAGGAATTGGATTGGTCGCGACTCTATGTTCAACTTATTCACACCGAGTTGTATTATTTTGGCGTCAGTCCTCGGCAGCCAGCGTTTCGCGTCCATGCGTCCGCTGACCTTCCGAGTACTAGGAAGTAGTTCAGGAAGCAACCGCAAGGGAGCTAGCTACGGTCTCGCAACGTTTGTCTCTCTTGAGTCGATATCTCAAGTCTCGGTCTGTTTCGTCTTCATCATTATTATTAGCATCGGCTGAATAATCACCCCCTGGGACGATACGATCTTTCTTTTCGACTGCAAATTAAATCCTGTACTTGTCCTGGACCTGTTTGCTATATTAATCTTCAATCAAGTCTATTATATCTAGCGTGATCCTCCTGTGTTGTGTCTAGCTACGTCTGCATGCGTTGTTTGCATATAAATGTAAAGCTGTTTACATGGGCATCGACGAATGTAAACAGTGTGGCCTACTTCAGTATGAGGTTTATTTCCATTAAATAATTTCCATCTTTCTATTTCTCATTTTCTTATCTTCTTATTCAACTGTCTAGCACGATAAAATGGGGCTGGTCAGGCAAGGCTAATTATAGGTGGCAGCACGATCAGTGTCAGATCTACAGATTTAAGGCACTTCTGCAAAATATTACAAAAGGTCCTCCTCTATTTATGTACATATATATATGAAAACAATCGAATAATGTCGTCGGGCTGCATCTTGTACAACAATCCTGTAGAAAGAGACGCATTGCGGCGCTACCGAGATGAGTGTAAGTACAATCTCACAATGAAGTCCCGCACTACAGAGCTAGTGAAGAAAAACTTGTAGTTAGAGAATTAATATTTACTTTGTGGTATGAAACATTAAACTGAAGTTATTAACCGAGAAACTACTGCCTGTTAGCCAACCTAAAACGAATAACAAATCCTTTCACCATTCAATATTCAATATATAATATGCAAGGCAACGGACCCTCAAAGTCTTCTTCCAGACCGCCCCGCACTGCAGGGTTTTGCGGTTTGTAAGCACTGAGCACGATAGTAGTGTCCTTTCGCTTCAAACCGGCAACTGTTCTTCTATTTAAATACACTAATGTAGACAGACAGGATACAAGGGAAAATATTCAAAGATTAATTACTGTTTGTTGGTTTGGGGAAGGATCTCCCTACAGTCTTTATTTTGTCAACTTATCTTTAAAAAGTAATGCAGCTGAAGTTTCAAACTTATGTTTTTGCACTTATGGACACATTTTTCTTTATCACATAACAATTGCAATTTAAGGGGATTAATGCAACACAATATAGACCTACGCCACAAAAGATGAATGATTTTGAATTAGGAACTCTCTTGTAATCGAACAAAATGTATTTTCTAAGTCAGTTTATCTGATTCTGCGGCATTACTTTTGCGCTTTAAATTATTATACTTTAGAATATTGCATTAGAGTCTTTGGATAGATTGGAAATTGATAAAACCTTTGCATTGTTGATATCTACATGTTTATATACCAAATAGTATCAAAATAGGAAAAACGTCTGTACGCATTCCATTCTTAACCTTGAAATTTTAGAAATTTCGCCTTGAAAACTTGGCATTATACTTGAATTTTATCTTGGGCTTAGAGTAGCTAGCTTGATTATTTGCCTGTGGGCATATATTGCAGCACATGAACAAGTATGTAAACACAATGTATTCCGTGTATATTTTATTGCAATTATTACAGAAGAAAACACATGGGCCAAATAGAGTAGAGAGCAGTGGTCGATGACCTTGATCAACAACAGTTAGAGGAACGTTGTGTTATGTAAAGAATGACCAGAACTAACTTCAAGCATTCATTTTCCTTTCTGAAACCATGACTAAGCGGGGAGCAAGGAACGAAGCAAACCTGGTTTACAGATGCTACGTAGGAGAAAGCAATCTTGAATACAATCTTGAACATCTGTTGAGTTTTACATCATGATAAATTTTAAGTTAAAAAGTGTTCACTTGCTTGCTTCGGAACTGGCTTTTCCTTGGTGAAATGATTAAATATTAACGTAAAACGGATGTTAAACGTAGTAGGTGCTAAAACATAGACCTCTATTGTTTTAAAAGTGTTTTCAATTAACTTTATGTTCATATAGACTAATCTGGAGTTGACCTGCAGCTTAAAATGAGATACGGTGCCTCCACCCCTTGATTACAAAGCGACATCAGTTTGGAACCAACCCACGAGGAGACTTATCTGTAACGTAAAGCAACTTGAATAGAAGATGACGATCCTATCGAACGCACAAACAGCCAATAAAAAGATTACTGGAAGAATATGAGAAGAAAAGTGTGATGAAAGCAGATAAAGGCAAAGAAGAATGTTACATAGAATTGAATATGACATATTGAAGTCTGCATAAAGATTAAAGGAGAACAAATATAGAGGGAAGATTGGATGGCCAAGTAGGATTTGAAGGGCGTAGGGGAAGGCAAAAAAATATTATTATTATTATTATTAATAATAATAATAATAATAAGAGGCAAAATATGAAATAATTGTTGCAACAATGATAACAGATGAGTACAAAATAGTGGATGATAAGAAAAATATAACGTTACTGTACATGCTGTTCACATGATGCTTTTGAGAGAACTATGTAGCAAGTCCTTGGATTATTAGAGTTTCAATTGCAGATTACGCAATCATCCCTATTTGAAGTATTTATAAACTACATCAGAGTCCCAGTACTTTCACTACATAAGTTAATTTGGTTAAAAATGTGCAAATGTCGTCAAATTTAATATTTAATCATAAATGTATTATAGGTTATTATTACAGGTCTTTAGCAGTATTGCCTGTACTTCCACTATAGAATTTTGTCGATAATATGGCGTTAGAATCCAAAATCTGTTATTCCATTTGCGTCAGGAAATATCGAAACGTGTTACTATTACACACACGGTTTTTTGGTATTTCCTTGCTTTGCTCCTAATATTAAGAAACCTTAATGCAAAATGAGCATCAGTTACATTGCATCATATGCCTTATATTGTAAACTCTGTAATGAAGTGGAAAGTATATATAATTTCTCTCCTCAGCCCTGAAAAGGGAAGCCATTTGTAGCGCAGAACCATTCTCCTTGTGCAAATGATTCATTAATTCGTATTATCCCCGGTCTTTCAACAGAAAATAACATTCTACAAATAAGTCTTGCATTGCCACTAAACACCAGAAATGTTGTATAAGAAGATAAAGAAAAAAGTTGTTAACGGAGGGTAAAACGTGTTCTGTGTCAAAGCAATATTGTTTAGTATTATACGTTCGGAAGAAAAAGAAGCAAGAAGATAAAGAACAAAGCTCGACTTTCTACTCGGATTCACATATTAAAACCTCAGCCACTTCGAACCGTTAACCAGGCGTCGCTAGCGTCGCCGAGTTCTCCGGACTGGAACGTTCGAAGCTTGAAGTTAGCGGAAACCATGCACCGGGAGGATCGTCCATTTAAGAAGTCACACGGTTAACGGAACTTCTTTTCTCCTTTTTTTTTTACGCCGACCTTCTTTCGTTCTCGCTTTTGTGTTTATTGCTGTGAAATGCCGAGAACATTTTGTACATCACTTTTTCTCGCCTGATAATCGTCACTTTCAGAATCAGCGAGTATATTAATCTTTCAGAGAAAGGTTGTCGCCATGTTCTCACTGTTGCACATTGGTGTTGATTCTCTTTCGAAGCTAGCGAGCGAGTTATGTACATATCTGGAACTGCTTTCTTGTAGTAAGATGAAATACAAGTCAGAAATTGACGTTCCGTGGTCTTGTTTTTTTTGAATCGACAACCGGTATTTTCGTATCCTGTTTGCCAGAATTTTACTATAAATAATATTTATTTTTATTTCATTATTTATTTCAATTTAGGTGTCACAAGCTATGGTTTCCATTTAAAATTTTGAAGTTGAATTCAAGATGGCGGCCGTCATCGTCATGTGCCATATAACATTTCCCCCCACCCCTGTTACAAACCTAGTGTTTATAGTTTTGCGGAACATGTCATTCAACTTTTATTCGGGTGTCTCCATACTTTTGGAACAGCCTGCATTTCCTCTCCTGTGAATTTGATAAATTAGAGCTACGTCCCTCTGGTTCTCACACGAAGTATTGACGTAGCTAGATGATCAAGTGCTCATACCCGCTGGAGTACGCAGAAGGGGGCTGAAGGAGCTACAGCTCGCTCCGAAATTTTGAGAAAATTCTAATTTTCAAACAAAAGCAGTGAAGAATTCGTTAAAAACCAGAGTGGTAAATGCAAACTCGCCTTAAAACGATCACCGATTGTCATTTTTGAGAGTGGAAAGTTGTTAATATACGAAATATCTTATTGTGTATACCGCCCCCCCCCAAAGAAGCAGATATGTAGGTACAGTGGGATCCATGAGTATTACCCTGCAAATTGTCCATGACTATTTTCATTAATTTTTCTCTTACATCCTGTGTGTTTTTAAGCGATTGATTTTTATGTATGCTGGTGCGGAAGTTGTCAACAGCTTGTTTTGAGTTTCCTTTTAATTCTTGAAGCTCTTACTGGGCCAAATAAAGTGCTCGAACATGGTGATGGACAATTTGCACGGCAATACTCATGGATCCCACTGTACTATCCAACTTTACAATTTCAGCCCCTACCGAAAATACGCCATGCACCTGTTGGGACTAGCAACTAGGAGTTCCAAGGTTTGCATTATTGGTAGGGTGATCATACGTCCCGTTTTGACTGGGACAATCCCGTTTCAGAGGCGTTTCCCGGTCGTCCCGTCCATATTATTAAAAAGTCACTATTTGTCCCGTTTTAGTCTAGGAGTTACCTTGAAAAACCAAGTCTAAAGTTGAGAGACATTTAACATGCTAAAAGAGATGTATTGTTTTTTATGTCTTCCGTTATTTGTAGAGCTGTGAATAAGCATACAGTTTCTTTACTGAATTGCAACAAGAATTTAAATTCCATGCGTCTTCACAAACTCAAAAGAAAAATCTCGCGTTGTGTCTGATATGTGGTATAAGATTTTCGGGGAGATTTACAAACGATTGATGAAAATAAAGCTGCTCTCAAAAAGATTGGTTCCTCTGATAAATACTTCTGACACTCTTCAACTTCAGCGTAGGACTAACATCAAAGGTTGATCAGAAGATACCAAGTCATACCGAGCTTATAATAATTGATTCCTTTTGACAATGGGAGATAATTTTTCATTTATTGTTTATGATGATTATTATTATTTATTATTATTAAAGTAGGGTTACAATTAAGCTTACAATTTTCTTTACATTGATTCTATAACTACAAAAACAGCTTTTTGCCCTACATGAATTAATATACAGTTATGATATTTGTTTATAATTATACATAAAATGGAATATTAAAAAAATTATATAATTGAAAATATAAGAAATAGAATAAAATAAACATTTTTGCAGCTACGTTACATGAAGGAGGCAATGAGGTAGATGAGGCATTCATAGATTAATGTCCTAATCTGTCATTTAAATTTGGCCAAATTTCTCTTTATGCAATTTACAGGCAGTTCGTTCCACGCTTTACTTGCCTGAGATGACAGGGATTTGATGATCTTGCTTTGTTACATTTTGGTACTATGATACTGTTTGTGTTATTGATCGCATTTATGTGATCCATCCTTTAATTAATAATAATATGTTAATAATAACAATAATTTTATGATTTTTATGATTAGGACTAACCCATTTTTCAGGAAGGAAGGGGGTGAACTGATCTCCTTGGGATGTTCCGTTTTTGGATCAAAATATTATGGTCACCCTATATTGTACGTATGCTTTACGTTTCATTTGCATTTAGCGTCGCATTCCTGCCTGTATTGGCTAATCGTGACGATGAGGATGAACAATGATGAGATGATATTGATTAAGGGAGACTTACAATGAAACAAACTATTTCCTTACCGGGATCGAACTCAGAACCTGGACTCGATCACTCAACTCGCTTGTTTAAGGAACGATATCAAGTGTCGTTTTCAAATTTAGTTTTGAAATTCGAGATGAGATAGACAGAGACATTGTAAAAAAATCGAAAGTTTTGGAACCAAGAACGAGACAGACCTCTGTAAAATCGTAACGTGACCGAAATTAGTGTCCGAGACATTCGGTCTCGTTCGTATGGTATGATCTTGAAACGCTTATGACAACCGTGGACCTGGATAAGATTCCGTTTTTCGAGGATTCGTAACGTCGGAACGAGGTGTCAAACAACATAAAAGAAGTCATTAAGAAAAGTTGTTTGCCTTAATGACCTCTATACGCTGTGAAAGTCTGCGCGGTGTTGTTTACCCTGTATTTTTGAGACGAGACTCAGACTCGCCTTCCGAGACCGAGGCGAGAATGACACAGGCATTTGCAACTCTCGTCTCGAAAAAAAAACCCACCATTTCAGGATTGTTAACCTGAAATCGTACATGGAAACTCTAACGGATAGTGACTAACATTAGCCTGGTCTAAAATCTGCAAGAATTACTGTATTTTATAGGAAAGAAATACCCCCCCCCCCCCAACCAAGTCAGATACCAATCGACCGTAAAACGCCCCACACAAAGTTTGGGATTCGAGCGACACTTTTAGGCCTCCCCGATGGCGCAGTTGTAGCGTCGTCGCCTTGTAATCAAGGGGTCCCGGGTTTGATACCCGGTGGAGGCACAAGTGGTTCGGATCCCACTTTAAACTGTAGGTCCAGTCCCGATTAGCCTTACTGTGCATAAAGTGGACTTAAAACAACAAATCAATCAATCAATCAATCGAGCGACATTTTCCGGCCGTGCGCCTAGCGTTTTATTTTTCACATGACGGTAACATGACCAGAATACAGGCGACAAACCTGTTCCATGACCTTCAAAGGGTCTGATCACTTTATTACTTTTTTTAACGACCTCAAAGGTATGAACTTGACACACAAAACATGGTTTCTACAGGGCCTAACCTGTTTCTATCATGACCAATTATATCCAGCAACTTCTTTACATTTTATAGGGGGAGTTAAGGGACTTTTGACTCACCCTGTACATGTTTGAAGTTTTTTTCTTTAATTTAAAATTTTGGGGGGCTATTTTGAACCCGTCACTTTATACGGGTTCCAGCCCCTTACCTGAACTAAAAAGTAACTAGAACATAACTGTAACGTTGGAAGACTAGAATATTTTGACTTAGGTTACCAGAACTAAAGTAAACATCACTAATGTCGTGTCATAACTAAAATATTAAAATATTCTGACTTCGGTTAAAAGCTGAGGCTGTAAAGAGGCACTCAGTACACACAAGGATAAATAACAGGACAACGCACAGAATTATACTGGCCAGGGCCAGTCGCCAGAGCCTCGTTCGTCTGCAAAATTTAGTCCAGGGTGTACTACGTGGAAGTGAGGTAGACAATTGTGTGTACTACATGGAAGGTCACCCCTCACCCTCCTACATAGAATACTATTTTTTATGAATATCATGGTAAGTACTTGTCTAACAATAGTTAGGCACGTACTTAAGTTGTGACTTGAGTAAATTTTTCGTATCCGGAAAACGAATTTCTTAAAATTTACAGGAGAAGTTACTTACCGAATGCATTTTCTCTCGACTTGTGGAAGTTCGGGGAAGTGTTTCCTCGCATTTTGCCGGTAAATCATGTATTTTTCGATATAAATGTGTGACCGATGCACGAAAGCTGTTGCATCCATTTCCGTCCAGCCCGATGTTGCCTGTGTGTGATGACTCAATCCCGGTCAGTGTTTCCAAACACGTGTTTTTGTAACTGAAGAAGGTACGTTTCGCAAATGGTTTGTGGGGCTATGTGTCAATGGTTCGTGGGGCTATGCGAGAATGGTGTGTGGGGCTACGCATTTTTTTTCTAAACCAATTTTTAACTATTCTAACCTAAACGTGACCCAACCTAACCTTACCGGAAATGGTTCTGGGGCTATGCATGAATGGTTCGTGGGGCTATGTGTCAATGGTTTATGGGGCTACGTAGGTATTTTTGGGTGGAGTGTGGGTGGAAACACTGCATGCCGACTACAGTAGTGAAACTGTGACCGCCATTTAGCGTGTTACTGAAGGGAAAAACAAACGAACAAAACTTACTTCATACGTCGAAAATATAGATTATTTCCGTTCAAAAAGCGAAATGCCACCTTCAGCAATGTTTCTCAATGCAGAACACGTAAGTAGGAATATGGAAAGTGACATAAATAGCAAGTTTCAGGCATTTTCCGGATACGGAAAATTTACTGTGACTTGTAGTACTCATTTTTTAATGTTAAGCAAGTACGTAAGTTGTGACTTGTACCACTGTTTTTATTAAAAAAACTAAACTTGTTTTAATGTTATAAATTTCCAATGTAATGTTTCTGCAATGAATATGTATTCTGTGACTCTCTGACTCTTCCATGATCCCTCTAGGGTCATAGAGCGGGGATAGCTTGGATCCCAAACTTTCATGTGGGGGTGTTTTGAGATCCATTGGCGCCCAACTAGGGGGTGACTTATACTAAAATCTCACATTTTAGGAATTTTGGGCCAGGCTACTGTAACATTTGTTGATTTTCCTACAGTGTCCTTCAATTATAGATTTATCCATATCTTCGGGCCCCCTAACACTTTCCTTAAAAGTCCTTGTTTTAAATCTGTACTCTGCTACTCCAACAATTTCCATTAGGCTCATAATCTTTTTTTCCCCTCCTACACTCCTCTCCCTTTACTTTTCCCTCACTCTTTCGCCTTTTCACTCCATTCACAATTTCTTCTTTCCATTTGTCGGAGGTATACCTCTATATCTCTTCCATTCTATCGTAATTTTCACTGAAGTTACTCACATCTCAACTCTTACCTTATACTTCAAATCATTCATTTCCCCAATAATAGAATACTGCTCTCCTGTCTGGTCCATGGTGTGTTTCACTCAACTTTCTAGAATCGATTCAGTTTTTCACTTCTTCCTAGCTATAGTCCGTCACAGGTTCCCTCATTATGCAAATTTTCATCTCCGCATCTCTTGTCTTTTCTAATCCTGCAAACTGCTTATCAGCAACGTTTGCAGAATGGTTTCAGTTATTTGTGAATGGGAAAATCCGCTGCGACACACTCCTTGAGGAATTCCACTTTCGAGTACCTATGCGCACTACTCGCAACACAAGATTATTTTATACAAAGAAACCTAGACTACAAATTAAAAAAAGATCCCTCTTTTACAGACTTGCCACACATTACAATGACCTTCCATCAAGAATCGATATGTTTTCCTCCGAGTTTGCCCTTCCGTCTTCTATTAGAAGAAATGTTTGTAAATAATATCAAATAGTGCCATCTTTTGCTTATTTTTTTGTCAATTTGCTATTCTCTTTGTGTTATTTTATTACTTTCAATTATTATTTTTTAATATATTTTTGCTTATTATTATTATTATTATTATTGCGTTTTCATTGTTGACAATTTCAGTGTAAAATGGCCACCTTTGCTGTATCTGGAATTTTCTCAATAAATAAATTAATAAAATAAATAATTCTATATGTCTTCCTTTGTATTGTCTTCTCCACCCCTAAGATCTTCATACTACAGGGAGGTTATTTCAGTCGTTCACCGCCATCGTGTCGGCCGGTCGGCGCCGCCTTCATGCAACAGGTCCCGGCAAATTGCGTTAGAGGAAGTCCGTAACAGAAACAGCTTGTTTTGTAATGTTTCCACTTTTCACAATTACAGTTACAATTACAATTGAATAAGCACGTACCTTGTCGCAAGGATGCTGGAAAAGGTGTCCTCCCAAATACAAATATTTCTGGCACCTTATTTCTGACATCTAATCTTAGATTAGACATCGCTACTTTATCCTCAGTTGTCGCGAGAGCACCGGCAGCTTATCGGGGGAGTTGTCAGCCGCGAGACGGCGCTTCATACTGCACGAATGAGACAGTGTCGGCAGTGATACCAACCTTAGGGACTTTTCACTATATTTCGCCCGCGTAGATTTTGCCAAATGAAGGAAAACGTAGGGACTTTTTTCAATCTTGGAAAATAACTTTTTATTGCGCAAAGGTGCAAAGCTTACTCGCCAGTCAGCTGCACTTTCTTCGTGCTCGGTTTGGAATGAATGGATTATTTTATCTGGATACTTTAGTGAGGAAGAGAAAAAACAACTAACCAACAAGTCTCCATCAGAATTTTGGAACATGTTATCGGTTACCGAGAACTTTCAAGGCAAGTTATTTTTTGAAAACATTTCCACTCTCGCGAAAATAGTGCTAACATTGCCACATTCTAACGCGGAAACTGAAAGAATATTTTCAATGTTACCTAAGTGATACAAAAACAAAAAAGAGAAATAAAATGGGACCAGAATTGTTAAAGACTTCAGGAAATACAGCATCACCAACCAACATCTATCTCTTCACAGCAGCAGCATGTATGACTTCAAATAACAGTAAATGACTCAACGTTATTCAATAGGGGTGTGCGGGATCCCGAAAAGTCGGGACCGGGATCGGGAAAATGACTTCGGGAAATGACTTCCCGACTTTTCGGGATCCCAAGCAGTCGGGAAATACCGAATGGTCACTTTAAAAAGTCGTTAATTCTCGACGTTTTCTTCATTGTAAGTTTCTGGAACTTATCATAAATTGTAAGTTTTTATTCTAGAAATGCAAAAACAATCACTTAAAGTGAAAATGACGTGTAGAATTTGAGATTTCCTGAGCTTCGGGAAATTTCGAAAATTTCCCGACTTGGTCGGGAAATTGCAATTTTTTTCCCGTTGCGAATGTCGGGATTTAAAAAAAATTCCCGTCCCGACCCAAAACATTTTGTCCCGCACACCCCTATTATTCATTAAGGCAAAAATTTACAATAGCGGACCCTTCTGTAATTTCTATGCTACGTCTTATACTCACGAAATAATTAGTCGTGATGATTTATCTCAAGTTAACATGTTGGGGTGAGGTGAAAAAATTGTTCATTAACGTGTAGAAGTTGTAAAATAAGCATTTCAATTCTCGCAATGATTCTCCGTATACAAGTATGGTAGCCATATTTGTTGATATGAACAATTGACGTTCGCAATTAGTTACGCTGTCTACAGCGTTGCCACACTGTTGATTTCATACTTGGAGAGCATGGATCGTGTAAGAATGGCGGAAGAGAACAGTAAAAAAGTTGTTAATGTTGTACAGATTTTTAGGTGGAGTGTGCAGGAGGATTTCGTGGGGTAATTAATAAACTTATGGATTTCGGTATATTGCCTAAAGAAGGGGATTACATGTGACAGTGACAATCACGATGTAGAAGAACATGTGGAATGTGGACTGATTTGATTACAGGTAAGCTTGGCAACAGTGCATCGATCGTAAAATTGCAGGATACGAAAATGGTGTCTTCGATGATGAATACGATTTTTTTATCGGTTCGTAATCACAATTAGCGCAAAACCATTCACGGATAGCCCCACTGACCATTCTCGGTAAGGTTAGGTTAAGTTAGGTTAGGCAAGGCAAACATAATTAAAATTTGGGGTCGAAAAACCAAGCACGGGTAGCCCCACAAGCCATTGACGGATAACCCCACGAACCATTCACGGTAAGGTTAGGTTAGGTTAGGATAGGATAGGATAGGCAAACATAGTTCAAATTTGGGGTCGTAGCAATATCAGGAATGTATATTTCATTTTTTAAGTATTGGAAACACAAAATCTTCCGGTAAGTAATGAGCAATCGTGCCGATCACGGACCACTCAAATTCACTTATTTTGCTATTTCTACAGGTGACCCACAAATTTTAACTTCAAATTCGTGATTAGGAGGCCTCAATTAGTGAGTATGCGAAATATTACAAAAATCGGGGAGGGGTCCTGTATTGTAAATTCGCTCCTTCATTAATTGTGGAGCACCGAGCAGAAAGATTTGGTAAGTAAATGTGTATATTTTCTCTTCTGTTTTGCATGCTAATGAGGTGTTGTTTTTTTAGACGCTTTACTTGGCGTAGGGACATTTGGTCAGTTGTAGGGAGATTTTTACTATGTCTGTAGGGACATTGCCGGAAAATGGTTAGCAACACTGTCGGCTACCAGACGTCGTGAGTGTAACGTACCCTCATGCTCACTTCTGTTTGCGTTTATCAGTACGCGTCTTTTTTATACTGTGTTATTGAGTTGGTGTGCTAGTGCTTTATTGTGTGTTAATTGTTATTCATTCATTAGTTATTCCGCTAAACAAATATAGTCTTGAACATCGAGTTTTTATGTACGATAATTACGTGAAAACGAACTCTTGCAGAAAAGTGGTCAGGCAATTACGAGAGACAGGATCTCTTGAACCTAAGAAACGTGTTGTATTGCTGTTGAAGGAGGTCATTTTCAATATATCTTATAACACACCAGGTTAGTGATCACTATTATTAATTTTAAATATCATTTTACGGTTTCGGTTCGCTTTATGCGCCGGGATGCTGTCTTCCCTTTCTGTCAACTGACGATAAAGTAGCAATGTCTAATCTAAGATTAGATGTCAGAAATAAGGTGCCAGAAATATTTGTATTTGGGAGGACACCTTTTCCAGCATCCTTGCGACAAGGTACGTGCTTATTCAATTGTAATTGTAACTGTAATTGTGAAAAGTGGAAACATTACAAAACAAGCTGTTTCTGTTACGGACTTCCTCTAACGCAATTTGCCGGGACCTGTTGCATGAAGGCGGCGCCGACCGGCCGACACGATGGCGGTGAACGACTGAAATAACCTCCCTGTATACCTCATACCTATTCTCTCTGTGTTCTCTCTTCTGGTTTTTCTAGTCACCCCATTTTCCGTATACCCTCGTCTTCTCTATAATACTCCCAAGAAACCTCAGTCTCTTGCTAGCCCTATATTCGCCTACGTTTTGTAAAGTTTCCAACATCCTTGTTTTACCCTCTGTTCAACCATTTTCTTGTTACTTTTGAAGAGTGCGTGTTATTTTACTACACTGCTGCATCGCAGGCCAAACGCGTTTTGTGGTCGACTCGTGGTCTCTGGTTCGATACCCGATGGAGGCACATATACCGCGTTTTTTACAACTTGACTCGCTTTCCGCGCTTGCTGATCGCTGGCTTTTCTAGCAGAAACCACGCTGCATTGCCGCTGCAGACCGCGTGAACTCCGTGCTGGGGAAAGCCGAAGACAGGTTGTGAATAAAATACGCGGAAATGCATAAATATACACAATTCCCCTTCCTGAATGTTCCAGCTAAGATGACACTAAACACAAAAAGGACACAAGCAAATATCACCACAATAAATTCCATCCTGGATATTTTAAAACGCCCACTAATCAGCACCTAGCTTACAATACAAGCTTCTTCAACAAGACACAAACAAAACACGTGAGTTAGACCGCAACGTGGCAACAGCGTCTACGTAAGCGCCTTTCTTCTGCCTTCCATTCGCTTCTCGCTGCCCAGCACACAACCTTTTCCTCGTTTCTCATTGGCTCGGAAACTGTCGCGCCATCGCTAGCGCGGGAAATGGGACAGGTTCTAACAAACGGGGTATAGTGGTTCGGATCCCACTTTGAACTCTAGGTCCAGTCCCGATTAGCCTATCCGTGCATAACTTGGACTTAAAAGCAAACTCATTGCGGTCTCGTCACCTTAGGTTGTAAATTTAACGTTTATCAATTTTATCAATCATTCTTATCGTTGCAATTAGCCCTAGTGACAGAAAAGCAAAATAAAATTAGAAAAAATTGACTACTTAAATCTTTTTCCAGCCGAGCTCCGTGGCGAAGTGCTTAGCGCAGCGCGCTCCGACGCCGGGGATCCCTGGTTCGAATCCCGGTCTGAACATGGTTCTTTGCGAGTTTTCCTTCAGGATTTTCATCATATGATCACTCATTCTCATCGTCGCGATTAGCAAAAGTCACAGAAAGCGAAGTAAAATTAACCAAATCAATGAATCAAAATAAATCTTTATTTATTTTTTTGATAGTTCTTCTATTATTTCCTCCTGGCTTTGTGGTACTTTGACCTGAGCTCATGAGTAATTTGATAATTTCTTTTGTCTGTGACATTTTCACTCTGTTTTCCTCTCATTGGTTTGAATTGTATTTCCTTCTTTTGGATGCAATACATCTTCTTTTGGCCTTACTTCTTCGTTACGCTTTTTCTTCTGTTGTTTTAGTATTGTCTGTGGCTTCATGGGCATCCGGAAGGGAGGGGGCGTGGTCCCCCCTGGAAAATGAAAGTCCATAAAAAAATATGTATTTCACACATATAATTTCATTTTAGCCACAATAATATGTGTTAATTATTGCATGAACACGATAAATTCAAATTTAAGCAATGTTTTTTTAAGGGAACAACACTATTTTGGGGGAAAATATGAAGTTTGCAACCCCCTGAAAAAAATGCCTTTCTTGCCCCTCCATGGAAAAAATCCTGCAAACGTCCATGTGTGGCTTTGAATTATTTTGTCCACTTCCTGAAATTTTACGCAAAAAATTACTTTATTAATATTGTACATTTGCCCTGAAAAGTAAAAAAAATCTGATATCTCAATCCAAAGCTCGCTTCCGACTTATTAAGTTATCTGACAAAAGAGCGGTCCGTTGACCACGCGCTGTAAGACGAATTCCGTGCCCTACATGCTGCACATAAGGAAAAAAGACTCGTGTGTAGAGATGCGTATGCAGATAACAAGTCTCCACACCGGAGCCACCTAACTTGGTCTTTTGGCAGTGACCGGAACAGCTATCTCTTGTCACATCTGCGCGCTTCTTACTTCTTTTGTCTTTTGTGGGTAACGTCGGTCCGGGTGCCATATTTCATTAATGTCCATTTGCGAGGAAAGAGTTTTCTTTTAAATTTCCTTGCTCGCTTCACTCGAAGTACAAATATTTTTACAAGGATCATATTTATTAATAGGCCTGGGTTTTCATGATGTAGCACATTTGTTTTCGTAAAAAAATCATTTTATGGAAAACTTATCAAATTAAGGGAGGTTCATTAGGGCCTCTTTAAGAGGTTGAGCATATTTTTACTATTTTACGGTCATATTCAACATGCTTCCGCTTTTTCAAGGCATAAAGAACTTTCATTACTCACTTATTTCCGAAGTGAATTTTGTTCCTTCTTCCAAGTTGACTCAACTTGCTGATGTTTTAAAGATATAATTAAGTGCTGTCACACTTTTATCCCAGCATATGGTATTCATTTGTGAATACACATGCACACACAAATCTACATACATACATACATACATACATACATACATATGGGTTGTACAAATAATCACGTTAAGTGATTTAGCTGAGTTATTAATTAGAAAGACATTTGTTAGTGGCTGGAAGTTGCGAGAAAATAATCTGTCGTTTATTGCAAGATTGCAAGGTAAAGGCAAATCCATAACCAAATTGGAGCAGTTTACGTCATTATTACAACCCATAATGGTAGTACAGCGCCACATTTCAACCTGGTGGCGGAAAATTGAACTATTTTTATCGCCATCCTCTTCCCCATGGTCTGCATAGTGGATTCACCACATTTCAGAGTTCTATGATGCCTCAAACAGGCTACAGAGGGCTCTGAGTTGGGTAACTTTAATTCTGGCCACCCAGTACATAATTAAGTTAGAAGGTATAAGGTATTTTACATATTGTTGTTTATTTTAACGTTTTTGATTAATTTTAGTTCTGTATTGTGTCCTACCCGTGATATTTAAAACCAATTAATTTCTGCATTAACTTTTACATTTCCCCCTCAGCTCCACTAGAATATTCAAAGGTCAATCACCTTCTCTCTATGTCTTAAATAATTTATTTTTCATCATTTGAAAATTCACAGAAATTAAAATAAAGTTCTTATTAAGTAAATAGAAATGCCTCCCTTGCCCCTCGCAGGCTACGCCTATGAAGAGTTATCGAGGACTCGTCGAGATAAGCTTACGGATGCCGTATTGTTGCAAAGGTTTAAACGATTAAAGTCCTCAGATTAACCACATTACGAGAGTCTAGCACCTTGCGGGTTATGTGCTATGTTGAAGGATGTTTCATTACAAACACAAGGCAACACCGGTGCATTGCCCTTCGATTTTTCTACGTGAACAAATATTGAGAAACCAGGAAGAGAACCAAGGCCTTTTACTTGAACAGAGAGAAGAAACCACACTCCCCTTTCCACCACAACGGTCCAACTTACCATAACTTCCTAACTGTAGTCGATAATGCACACACGCGATAGGGTGACTTCACAGTTGAAATGTTATCTGCACAAAGATTACCAACTGTACTGTTTGATGAATTCGATAATCATGTCGAAAAGGCTTGAAAGCGGAACAGAAGGGTCTTCCGTAATTTAATCAAATGTGTTAACCTCACAAAATATATGTAATGTTATTTTCAATTTACAGTTAAGTGAAACACGTGGCCCTTAAAATGGCGATATACTTTCTTTCAAACTTGTTTTGTGACTGAAGGGACATGGTGGATATATACGCAGGTTGGCCAATTATTTGTAGTGAACGGACATTGGTTGACGAGGAATGTCGTCCACTTCCATGGCCGTATTTAGAGTTGTTTTTTTTGTGGGGGGGAGGGGGTTGAACTTCTGGCATGTTGGTTAATAGGAGTTCAGAAATTAAGATTTGTAACACATTTTCAAAACATTATTCGCAGTTTCACAAAAATACAACAGACAATTCTTAAAGGATCGAGCTAGAATTTTCAAACATTTTGAATTCTGAAATTTGAGCGAAACGGGTTTAATTCTCAGAATCGCAGCTCAACCGCGACTCCTTCATTTTCTCTTCTGCTGTCCCTCGATCAGACTGAAAATTCCCTTGTGATTGTCCCATAATCCAACTTTTAAATTCCCTGTTCGATAAGAATTGAAATCCAGCTTTATAAGAGTTCAAAACTAGGATATCCAGCTTCATAGCGCATTCCAGCATTCCATTCACTACCCTTCACCCATCGGTCGATATAGCACATATGATACATTTAACCTATATGCGGTACTATAAAGCACATACTTGTATAGTGCATAGTGGTTGTATATAATGCTGTTTTGTAAGCATAGGAACAATATGAGCCTCGGAAAGTGGGATCGAACTGGTCTATAGAGACCCCCCCCCGAATTGACATCGTTTATTGAAAGTTACAAAATAGCAGAACGTTTGTTGTTTTATTGTTAATAACGGAAATAAAGTCCAGTTAGTTAGGATTCGAACAGAATAACCAAGAAAAACGGCGTTATATTGAAAAATTGAGGGTACAATACAAGCACCAGATTATGCTTTACCATTTAGTCCACAGAATAACTGGTTTCCACAGTTTTCAAAATTCCAGAAATTAAGTTTTATGTGAATGGTCAAACAACATAAAAAACTTTATGACTAAATTTTTTGTCTCTTACTTTTAAAGTTTTTTCTTGAGGTATCTAAAATTTAATAACAAAATATAATAGCTCTGCATTTTAGTACACACTGCATGTAACGTACAAAAAAACAACAACAACAAAAAAAAAACAATTGTCCTGCATATTCACACTTCTGATGGATAGAGTAGAAGAATTCAAGGATATAAGGACAGCAATAATAATAATAATAGTAATAATAATAACAACAATAAGTTTCGAATCAATTAGTTATTTATTATCATATTTATTATTATTAATTAGTAATCATAATTGATATTATTTCTATTATTCAAACTTCTTGCGACGCCCATGGGAACAATTATGAGTGAATCCCCCCCCCCCACGCCGAATTGGTAACGAAAGTCCAGCACATTGTGCCTTTGCATTATGAAGAGTAGTTCACTAAGAAAGAGAAACGTTTTGACAGGTTCATAAATAATATTTTTTTAAAGGAAACAACACATATTATATAAATTGACAAATTGCTTGCAAGTATGTTATTCAGTGCTTAAATTAACATCTGAATACTTGTTTATAGCATCCTCCTTGTAAAACTAAAGTACACTAATCTAAATTAGGTGAATACAGAGCATATTTGAATATTAATTTCAGTGATATAAATGTATGCTCATTGTTACCCCCACACGAAAAATCATATTTGTATTATTATCAAAAAATATATTTTCATTAAATTGAAGTCTGCAACACTGGCACAGTGACAGCAATTTCTCATCGTATTTTGCTTAAGGCGATTTATGATTCACTCGTATGTAGTTAAATGTTTGAGTTTTGAACTTTTTGCTTGAAGTCCACGTTATGCACAGATATAGGCTAACCAGGACTGCATCTACAGCTTAAAGTGGGATCCTAACCACTATGTGCTTCCACCGGGTGTCGAACCCGGGACCCCTTGATTACAAGACGACGTAAGCAGTTAAGAGAGGAAAAACCTTTGCGAATGTGCTATTTTGAAGGAATAGGACAGAATTCTGTCTGATACGATGCATTAAAGAATATGTTCATAAACTTTTAAATAAAATCTAATGGGGTCTGAACCCCAGCCATCTTCTGGCCATGAAATACGAACCAAAATAATGATTTCAGCATGGAAGACACATGAAACCCAAGTCCAGTAAATAGAATGATAAAAAAGGGAACCGCAATGCAATAAACACGGTAGAAATAAAATAAACGTAATTTGTTAATAATATACCGGGTGGGCAGAATTAAAGTTACCCAACTCAGAGCACTCTGTAGCCTGTTTGAGGCATCGTAAAACTCTGAAATTTGGTGAATCCACTATGCAGACATGAGAAAGAGGATGGCGATAAAAATAGTTAAATTTTCCGCCACCAGGTTGAAATGTGGCGCTGTACTTCCATGATGGGTTGTACAAATAATCACGTTAAGTGATTTAGCTGAGTTATTAATTAGAAAGACATTTGTTAGTGGCTGGAAGTTGCGAGAAAATAATCTCTCGTTTATTGCAAGATTGCAAGGTAAAGGCAAATCCATAACCAATTGGAGCAGTTTATGTCATTATTACAACACATCATGGAAGTACAGCGCCACATTTCAAACTGGTGGCGGAAAATAGAACTATTTTTATCGCCATCCTCTTGCCCATGGTCTGCATAGTAGATTCATCAAATTTCAGAGTTCTACGATGCCTCAAACAGGCTACAGAAGGCTCTGAGTTGGGTAACTTTAATTCTGGCCATCCGGTACATACATGCTATAGATAGCGATTGACTCGTATTCCCGTAATTGTAGAACAGCATTAAATTAAGTTGTTCATGAAACTCATGGAATCTTCAGCACTGAAAACTTCCCGAAGCTTGTCGTTAGTTAGTGGAAACGGATAGTTGATTTCGTGATATGAAATACGCAAGAACGATATTCCGAAAGAGTGATTCAAGTATACCATCTTTCCTCCGTAGTTCAGCAGTTGTAAAGTACTCCCAGCGTAAACAAGCGAAGGTATGCAGCGTAACAGAAACATATCGCAAGACAAACGATTTCCTTGGAGCGAAGAAAAATTAGAGGGAGTTGAATGTATGTAGATATTTACGTGATGCGCTCCGCCCGTCAAATGTAGGGCCCTAGGTTTGTGCGGGGCCTGTGACACATTCAATTTGGATATTGTAATGAATTCGCATTGTTTCACATACAATTATATTTCCACTTTATGATTTCAGTCTATAAAATTAGACGAATAGTGCACATTAAATAATTTTGATTGAAATAATTTAACACAATTTTTATGTAGTGTTTTGTTTAGAATACGATATCAGCAATTTTGGATATTTTTTAAGGATGTGAAAACAATCCGTGAAGTCAGGAAAATCAGATTGCTTCATTTGAAGCACCAGCGCCTTATAAACCACACGCAAGCAATAATTATTTTTATTTCCCGCGGGCGAGTACCCCAGCTGCCCCTCCAAGGGGGCCGCCTCTGGTCAAATTTACTACAAATCGAACAAAATAACCCTGAAATGCTGAAATGGAAGCATGACCCGAGTCGAAGTAACTTTATCAAGAAAAATGAACAGTTGAATAGCGCTGCGTGAGAAGTTTAGTGCTAGACACGTTCAGTATTTGTTCGCAGATATGTCTTCACGTCCAAGCTGAAGACAATTAGAAAGAAAGAAGAAAGACCCAGAAACAGGCGTGGGAAAAGAAGAGAGAATAAAGTATCCGAAAAGTAACGGAGCGATATGAACAGGATCGTTCACCCTTTATAAACGAGTCTTTTGTTACTGTTCAAGAACGATGCCCAAATTGAAAGGAGTTCACAGCAATTTGCATTCTCGTCAAAAATAACATTCAAAATGTGTAAGCTCGCCATTGTAGCTTGCATGAGAGTGCATTGTGTTGTAATTACGTGCAAAAATCCTGCCTTGTTTTGTTGATCCAGTTAAGTAACTTGTTTTCTGTGCAAAGATTCACAAGGAACGAAAGACCCAGTCCCCCGGTTCTCCAATTCGCCACTGCACAAGTCCCGGGATCTGACAAACTACAGTCGCTGCGAAACTATACTCCATGAGGCCTTAAAAAGATCGCTTCGCGGGCTTGCAGCAGACGACAATATGGGGGTGTGTCTGCGAGAACCAATCAGGTCCGCGTATGAGCGACTCCGGTTGCCGCAGCTAGCTCGCTGCACCCTTCTGGAAAGGTGGGTGACCTCTGCCTCTTGCTACCTCGGCCTGTTTGTTCAGCTGAGGAGCAGACGGCACGAGAGTATCGGCAACAGTGTGCTCTTAGCCCGCGAAGCGCTCTTTCTAAGGCCTCCTGCAGTATAGCAGACCTTGGTTTGTATTCCAAGTAGGGAGTGGTATATTTATTTTACATTATAACGGCCAATGAGGGCTAAGATTAAGGGATGTATAGGAACCGCCCAGGTCGCCAAATTTCGAACGATAGCATATATTTAGTAGTAGACACTGGCGTATACAGTGGGGGCTGATGGGGCTAGAGCCTAATCCGAAATTTTGAGAAAATCAACTTTTTGAAATGAGAACAGTGGAAACACAGTAGTGAATACAACCCCCCTGAAATGACCACCGATTATAATTTTTGAGAGTAGAAAGTTAAAAATATACGAAATATCTTATTGTGTATCTCACCCACCTAGAACGCAGCTATTTTCTATCCACTTTTACAATTCCAGTCCCCCTCCGCAATAAAGTCCTACGTACGCCAGTGGTGGTAGACACGGTAATGACGAATCAAATACTACAATAAGAAGAAAGTAAATGGAATGATTACTTTCAGCATTATTAATATTGTCAAGACCCGGGTTCGATACCCGGTGGAGCCACATAGTGGTTCGGATCCCACTTTAAACTGTAGGTCCAGTCCCGATTAGCCTTACTGTGGGAATTGGACTTAAAACACCATATCAATATCAATAATATTGTCAAGACCATTTTCAAATCAATGCCGATGGTCTATACTTCTTGTTTTACTGAGCGCATAATTTTAAGATGTGAAATCTCTTTAAAAAAGATAACTAAGTTTTCTTGTAATTTTGGTTTTTGCCTTATCTGTCGAATTAACCTGCTTCATCCTCATCTTCTCGATTAGCCAAAAATAGGAGAGAAGTGAAATAAAATAAACCCAATCTTTCAAGGAAACTTGGATTTATATTTCTTGGGTTCTAGTAGATTTCACGCTCTCACACACAGATTTAGTTGTGAAAACCAAAAAATTGAAACACTTCAATTTTACCATCACATCTTAAGGCAAGAGAGGGGTGAAAGAGGTAACCTCACTTCCACGTAGCGCATCCTGGGGACTGCTGTGCTGCAGGCCAACGAGGGTCTGGCGCCTGGGTTCAAGCCAGTATAATCTTCTGTGAGCTTGTGTTGTGTCGTCCATGTGTGTTCGTGACTGTCTCTTCGTCTTATCACCACTCATCCCCATTGTCGAGATTAACCAAAGTGCCAGAAATGAGACGGTAAATACACTAAATCGAAGTCAACAAGACTGGGCACTTCACTCTCAATAGATAAGAATTTAGTATAGCAGATTCGTTGTTGATATTTACAATCTCTGGACTGCATTTTGCTCTGGCGTGTGGACTTACACCCACCATAATCCTCTGTTGGGTTCGTGTTGTGTCGCCCCTATATATTTGTGATGTTCCTTCATCTTATCATCATTAACCATCAACCTCGCGATTAGCCAAAAGTGGCAGAAAAGTGAAGTAAAAAAAAAAACTAAGTCAATCGTTGTTGATATTTTTAAAAAAAATTGCGCTATTTTTATGAAAATTAATCGTCATTTGTTACATCTGTTAGGTTAGGTTAAATGTTTCTCATTCCAGACATTGGAACATTTCTGTAGTATTTAATTGCATATATAGTGTACACAAATGCAGTAAGTATCATAAATTTGCTTCTTTATAAAATTTCAAACATGAAATCGCACGGAATCTTCTTCCCGTGATCTTAATGTCCCAAGAGTCAACATTTCTATAGGTGCATCCGGTTTCAAGTCACAGACGTATTCTCGCTTGCATTCACAAAAGCAGAGCACAGACGGTTAAAACGAGAAATGCGGTTTTCTTCTTCTTCTTCTGCTCCTTTGTCTACGATCGCATCAAGCGATAATCAATCACGTTCCGGAAGGACACAGACAAAATATTTTCGCGGGTCATTTCTTACCCGCTTGGTCATTCCGCGTACACTCCGCTGGAAAGGACCATCTTGCCTGACCCAACGTGGTCTTCCGACCGTGAGGTCCCTGGTTCACACACGGTTGAAGATCACCCAGCCGTAACACTCCCCTTCCCTCACCTCTCCCCTCCGCCCGGGCACCACAACCTAAGCCAGAAATCCGACAAAGCGACGTAACCGTTGCACGCCACAGCAAACCAACGTTGGAATCCGTGCGGTACGGGAGTCGCTATATTGTGCACAGTTGCATGGACTGACTGCTCCCTACATGTTTGTGTTTTTATGTGCAAGAGTTGGCTGGCAGTGATTTGGTGCTTTTTTTTCGACCAACAGTCTGTTGGTTATCAGGACAAGCTGAATAGAAGTGTGTTGACTTTTGTTTGATTTTAAAAGATATTACAATGTGCACCGTAGTTGTTAGAAAACTTTTCATCAGGAGCGATGCCATAGGATATATTTTAGTGATCGGACTTCTACAGGTATGAGAGTTTTAATATTTTTCTTTATCGATCTATATGGTAGTTCGTAGATAAGATCGTGTCTTCTGTTCACTCACATTGTCCGTTTTATCGCGCTAGCGTTGCAGTTTTACTAGTCTAATTTGTGTACATAATCAAGGCCGGTTGCAGATTTTTTTCTCAGGGGGCAACAGTGCTAATAGTGGAGGGAACATGGGGGGATGCTATCCCCCAGTTAAGAAAATTCTCTTAAAGCATCGCCTCACTAGGATTATTTGTACAGACACCTCTCCCCCACCCACTGCATTTCCCCCTTGTTGATCCACACAAGCATCTTCCACCTTTCCCCAAAGTGGGCAAAGTACCCCCCTCCAAACTAGGAATTTTCACTTCCAGCACGGGGGCCAGACATTGGCGTCGCCAGAAATTTTTGGAGGGGGTCAGGCAAATGATAAAAGTTGAATAGTAGAAAAATAAGTATTATTACCACGGTTATAAATGTTATTATACAATAATAAATATTATAAGCTAAGAAATATAAATTTTATTCGAAATAATAATAATAATAATTATTATTATTATATAAATGGGGAAACTCGATCCACCAAACGAGTGAATACCAGCACAACTATTTTCCATTATTTCTTGTGCATTTTATGCAGTTAGTATCTGAATGCATTTTGATATTAACCTTTACACGTCTCGTTCAAGAAAAGGCTTTAAATGTTAGGGAGATTTTTAATACATAAAGTGTGTTGTGTGACTTCTAATCTACAACTGTAATTATCAGAATTTTGAAAACTGTAAAACCATTCGTTCTTTTTATGAAATGGTAGAATACAACCTTGTCTCTGTATTTTTCACTCAATGTTTTCGCTCCAATGCATTTTTAATTCGATTATTCTGTTCGAATACTAACTAAATGAACCTTGACATTGTTCTCAAGTTCAGACTTGATGAGTCCACTATTTAAATTCAAACTGTATTTGACTCGTTTCCTTTCCATAAACATCTATCGCTTTGTTGATGAACAATTGTTCGTCTCTTTGTACTTTTCGAGTTGCATATTACCACTTATTCTGCTGTCTTTCATGACACTCTCATTCATGTTTTCATGCTATTCCAATCATTCTAATTTTTTCCTGATATCTCAGAGGGGAAAATGTCCCCTCTGGTCCCCTTTGCGGGTGCCCTTGTACATAATGTACACTTGTTCCGTTTTGCAAGTCTAATTTGTGTATATCAGATATGCTTCTTCCGTTTTGCTAATATAATTAGTACATACAAGACAAACTTGTTCCGTTTCATAAAGTTGAACTGATTGTACAAAATCTGCTAAGTTCAGTGTTGCTAGATCTAAACGAATTTAATGTTAGTAATTTGAAAGAAACATTGGAATGATTCGTATTTTCCGTGCTCTTGAACATAGAGTACGTACAACCACGTTGGATGCAAATTGTTCATTATTTTCATTCACTTATTAAAAAAAATGCCCTTGCACGCGATGTTTTGTACTCGAAGTGTTAGTAAGAATGAACCTGCTTATAACTAACGGCTTTGTTTAAATATTGAATCTCACATTACGTAAACAAAACTAAATGAACATGCTGACGGAAAATTTCCGCTTATCTTTGAACGTGATACAATAGCGTGTATTTTAGTTTAAATTTTGTAAATGCAACAAGTAAGGCTCATTTTTTTATAATTAAACACAGACGCAAAGCTGTGACTTTCTTAAAAGAAGCATTTTGATAAGAGCTTTCAATTGGGGGTGTGGTAGAAATCGTCTCTCTAGTTTTCTTACGTTGCTTTTCAGCCACTTTTGGCTAAACACGACAACGGGGATGAATTGTGATTAGAAGACGTGAATGAATGGACATGGCAAACACATGTACAAGACAGAACCCCACAAAAATTATACTGGCTGTGGGTCCAGTGTAAGATCTCAGACACTTGAATGTCTTCTTGAATGTTAATTCGAATTTTAATGAATGGTAATGAACTCCCTACCCTTATTTTTTTCATCAAAGTATGCATGATAAAGCATTTATCCTATGATATTAATGAATATATCTATGCATTGATTATTTCTTTTGATTTAATCGCGACGATGAGGATAAATGACGAATATATGAAATTGATGATGGAACACACAGCTGTTGATGTACACTCAGCACCTATGACAAGACTAGAAAACAGACAACCCTACAGACGATTATACTGGCTGTTGGACCAGACGTGAAGGGGAAACGGTGAAAGATGATGAATAAAAATTTGAGTTATGAAGGTGGATGAGTAACATTTTTACTAAGTGCAACCGTGTACTCGAAAGTTTCATATAGTAGGAAGATTATCTCCTTTGCCTGTTTTATCTCGTTCTGTCTGACTGCAACGCTGCCTGTCGGATTATATGTACAATTGTTCTGCCAGAATTGTTCCATATCGAATAAGGGTGTCCCGCGTAAAATGGTTAGCGCTCTTACCTTTGGTGCGAGCGGTCCCGAGTTCGATTCCAGGTGGGAGCCACAAAATATCGGTGTTGACCCAGTATCGTGAGAACAACT
This sequence comes from Lepisma saccharinum, assembly GCF_977018435.1. Taxonomy (NCBI): domain Eukaryota; kingdom Metazoa; phylum Arthropoda; class Insecta; order Zygentoma; family Lepismatidae; genus Lepisma; species Lepisma saccharinum. The sequence goes on from NC_139243.1 coordinate 6,196,042, forward strand.
GAGGAGCTACTTGAAAAGAGCGGGTTTCGGTCTCGAAATCAAGAAAACAGAGGTGATGGATTTCTATGCATTGACCACGCGTCACCCAATAAAAAAGCTGCTGGACAGGTCACGGGCCTTCGAAGGTTGTTAGCCATAGAGTTTTATGTTAGTTAATGAACAAATAAAATTTAAAAATACATGAATGTTAATTCCGCTTGCTAGTAAGTCTTTGTCGATCTTTTATTTTCGTGTAACTTACGAAAAGTATTGTTCTTGAAATTGCTTTCAAATATTGGATAAACCTGCATTTGGAATTGGAATAAACGAGCTTAGGCAAATGTACTTACTGCAGTATATGAATGTTGAAATAGAATATGGGGCAATAATAGCAATTGTGTTTAAAATGCCTTCCTAGCTAACCGTTCGGTCATTTTATCAAATTTACAGGGTAACAGGAAAATCTGTCCCATCTCTTTCTAAAGGATGACATTGACTGTCGGGCTTTCATATTAACGACATATTCCTACTCTAAAAGTTAATCAAGTTAATGGACTTGAAACAATTTGAATGGTAGCACTGATAAAAAAAATGACAATTGTAATATCATAATCACGCCCGTCATGCTTGTTATCCGGTAGATCCTAACGGTTGTCAGTTTCAATTGGATGACGAGATCCTTGAGAGGTGTGTACCAGAATGACTGCCTCACTGTAGGCTGTATGTTCATGAAGACAGTCCTGGCTACTGCATCAATATTATATCATCATATTAGTAGAATAACGCTTTCATGATTCATAATATCATGAGAACATAGTAATCCATTACCAGTCGCTCCCACCTCCGTGGCGGAGTGGTTAGCACAGGGCTCTACGACTCCAGGGATCGTGGGTTCGAATCCAGACTTGGGCATGGTGTTCTCTGTGAGTGTCCCTTCATCAATTTCATCATATCATCATCTTCGCGATTTGCCATAAGTGGCAGAAAAGTGAAGTAAAATAAACCAAATCAATCATTTCAAGTAGCTTTTTTTACTGAGGTTAATCAGGACAGTGATGATGAGTCATTGATTAAATTGGGCTTTGTTTTAAGTGTGCACAGAAAGGCTAATCGGGACTCGACCTACAGTTTAAAGTGGGGTCCGAATCACTTGAAACTGTAGGACCAGTCCCGACCAGCCTGTCTGTGAATAAAGAGGCCTTATGGACAAAATCAAACTCGAATCCGACACCCTTTGATTACAAGACGACGTTACCAAAACGACATCGGAGAGACCCCCCGATGATGATTGATGAAATGATGATGAGGCAAGGACAATGATACACCCACGCCTTGCCCACTCGGCTGCCACAGAAGCTGGCGATAATATAGATAACATGGTAACATTTGTCCAGATATTATTAAAATAATTAAATCAAGAAGACTTAGATGAGCAGGCCATATCGCACGAATGGGAGGGAAAATAAGAGTTTACAGGATTCTTGTTGGGAAACCTGATGGTAAGAGACCTGTAGGAAGGACAAGACGAAGAAGCGTTAAGATAGACCTAAAGGAAATCGGTAGGGATGGAAAAGATTGAATTGATCTTGCCCAGGATAGGGACAGATGGAAGGCTGGTGTTGCTGCAGCCATGAACCTTCGGGTTTAAGAAGGCTAGAGAGTAAGTAAGTGAGTAGTAACATCAATTTTCATTGCTGGTCAGAAGAACGGTTCTGTATATATTTCCAAAGCTGCAATTTGCAGCTTGAATGTAACATCTTCCGTTAGTCACAGCTACTAATCCTTCCCCTCTTGTTCGAAAAGTCAATGCAGTGTCATCATCCCTTGCTGCATCATCAACAGATGAGCTTCCGTTTGAAAAATCTCCCGCTATTCATCTACAAGTCCACACAACAAAAGTTCCTTAATGTTGACAGTTACTGTATCGTAACAGTTCCCTTGTATGTTCATTCTCTCACTTTCATTCTGTCTTGTTTTCTCTTATCACGAAAAACGAGTAAACAATGTGCGACAGACTGCTTTCGAGATATTATTGGAGAAGTGTGCGTGAATTTGCGGAATCATTTTTGAGACTAAAAGCTAGTCAAAACCCGGAAACACTACGTTCAATCTTTCGCTTCAAAACTGAAACCAAATGTTTTGAATACAGCTTACAAGCAGGTGGGTCAATAACAGGTAGCGAACTGTGATTGGCTGACAAGAGAATGACGTGTAAGTATGTGGGTTTTTGAGAGACATACGTAGAAGCACATCCGCACACCTAGTGTTCAGAATAATTGGAATTGAGACTCTTAGTAACATAAATAAACCTTTTGAAAAGTAGAAATATGCGAATGGATAGGACTGCTACCGGATAGTAGGATTTGTTCGCAAAAGTAGAGCATTTGTATTTGCATATTATTATGCACGAACGCAACCTACTTCTATCGCTTTAACTTAACGATTATATTACTTTAATGTTTCACCACTACAGACTATCCTACTCTTCTCTGTGGCGCTGCCTGTCCTACAAAAATTTCGTCACTGTAAACAAGACTATAATTACCATATTATTTGTGTTAATTTGCACTGCTTTATAATTTAAACACATTATTGTAAACGACCATGATTAACCGTTCATGTTCAATCTTCCTGATGGGTCAATTTTTGATGTTATCAGGGGAGGATGTACTAGTGGGTTTACTTGCTTAATCTTATAGATGTTTCGAATAGCTCCCCAGAAAAAAAAATATCAGTAATAGGTTCCATGAATTTCAACCAGAATCATTTTACGTATGTGATAAGCATGCTTATAATTCGACGTTAATTGCTTTAAATTTAATTTTGATATCAAATTAAAACAATTCAACACCATTCTAAGTTATTATCAAACCATACTACAAGAATAGTCAGATTTGGAGTTACATACCGGGTGGCCAGAATTAAAGTTACCCAACTCAGTGTGCTCTGTAGCCTGTTTGAGGCATCGTAGAACTCTGAAATTTGGTGAATCCCCTATGCAGACCATGGGGAAGAGGATGGCGATAAAAAAGTTCAATTTACCGCCACCAGGTTGAAATGTGGCGCTGTACTTCCATGATGGGTTGTACAAATAATCACGTTAAGTGATTTAGATGAGTTATTAATTAGAAAGACATTTGTTAGTGGCTGGAAGTTGCGAGAAAATAATCTCTCGTTTATTGCAAGATTGCAAGGTAAAGGCAAATCCATAACCAATTGGAGCAGTTTACGTCATTTTTACAGCCCATAATGGAAGTACAGCTCAACTTTTCAACCTGGTGGAGGAAAATTGAACTATTTTCTTTTTTATCGCCATCCTCTTCCCCATGGTCTGCATAGTGGATTCACCAAATTTCAGAGTTCTACGATGCCTCAAACAGGCTACAGAAGGCTCTGAGTTGGGTAACTTTAATTCTGGCCACCCGGTATGTTGTTTTCTGCGTAGAAGCAATAATACACTGGAGGTCCATTTATTGACAAAATAAGAATGAATAGCAATGCATCAGTGTTGCCAACGTTTCCTGATCATCATTCCATCTAAAACAAATCTTAACGATATAATTTGTATTTTTTTACATATAGTTATGGGACTCTAACTGACTTGGAACTCTAAATGTATGATATATTAGATAATATAGGCTAATTTGCATACCCAGTGGGTGGGAAATAATTTTGTATCGTTGGGATGTGTCATTCATAACCAAGGGGTGGATATTTCAAGACAGAGGAAGGAACATCAATAATTTATCAATACTCTTCAACAAACACTTGTAAAATTTACTTTCACATCCCTCTAAAATGCTTTGCACCTCACCAGGTCGAAAATACTGGATAAATTACTCCCCGAACGGACGAAAACGATAGTTTTACCTAGGTTTGAAACCCAAAACACGTTTTCTGTTCTCGAATATAATCTTTGGTGGAAGTGATTGGAGTCCCACTTCAGTTCTAAGTCGGAATCACGAATCTTCCGACCCTCTGTATACAAACCGTCTCACTTCGAGTAACGTATCACTCCGCGTCAGCTGTTCGTGAATGCCATGGCCATCATATGCTGTTCACTGCCACTTCACCCGATCTTTAATTTTTACATACCATGGAAAAACATATTACTATTTTAACTTATACACATTGAAGTATAAGAAATTTTCGAGAAGTGATTAAATACGTGTTCTTGTTCAAGAATGAACATATTTTTCTACGCCAAAAGTGTTTTTTTTTTAGATCCAATCCTGATAGGGCATGTGAATGTGAGCATACAATGGACTTACATAATAAACATTATTCTTCGCATAACTCAGCTGCTTTCCAATTTATCATGTTTCGCGTTGCAAGAAAAATAACGAAGCATGAGGCTTGTATGAGGAAGTGAGCCACGTGCTATGAATTGAGGGGATATAAAGACGCAAGACCCGCTGACCGGAAAGATGGCGTAAGCTGATATAGCCATGAGGGCGGTGAAGAACCACGAAAGCAGCATTCGGGTTGTCAACACGGAGTCGGAACGGGCTTCACCTGACGTTTCTGGTGCATAAGAAGCGAAGGTGCCATCTAAAATTTATTATTAACGCCCGGTTTTTTATGTAGGCCAAACATGCGAAATATGTACATAATATGGTGAAAAAATCGCTGAAATATGTAAAACGTGTAAGCACATTAAAATATGTAATATGCGTATTCTTTCTCATTTCTGTGCTTTTTTTAGGTTGCTGGCAGTAATAAATGGAATTATACTAAATTAATTTTCTAATATTGTTATATTTTAAGAAGTTTCTTGTAATATTAAAATTGTTATGTGCTAAACTACATTGGAAAATTTGTAATCTGATAAACTGATATTGGTATTATTTTGTTGTTGTTGTTGTTATTATTATTACATTACTACTACTACTACTAGTTACGTTTTTTAATTACATACATTTGTAATTTCCATATTCTGTATGTCTATATACAATTTGCATAACTGTATACTTAACATTAATTCATGTAGGACAAAAAGCTATTTTTTATAGTTAAATCAGTGTAAAATAGATTGTAAGCTTAAATGTAACCCTATTTCAAATAATAGTAATAATGATAATAATAATAATAGTTGCTGTAACGTATGGCCTGTAGCCCGACCCTGTGGCCGAGCGGTTAGCACATCGCGCTGCGACGCCAAGGGTCCCGGGTTCGAATCCTGGTCGGGCTTGGTTGTTTGTGAATGTCCATTCATCAATTTCATCCTTTCATCACTCATCCTCATCTTCGCAAATTAGCCAAGAGGCACAAAACGCGAAGTAAAATAAACTAAATCAATCAATCAATCAATGTATGGCCTGTAAATCACAGAACACAATACTTTTCGTTATAAAATATCTCTACAATTCCAACATTCGAATTCCATTAAATGCTTCCAGAAATCTCAGGGGAGGGGGGCAAATGCCCCCCTGGCGCCCATTTAAAGATGCCGTGTTTTGGTAATTTTGAACGAGACTGCTTTTGTTTGAAATATCAATATTTAATTTCAAGAGCACATGTTAATTTATGTAAAATGATTTAAATACTGGAAAGGTATTTACGTGGAAAATTATTGGGGTCCGAGCACTGACTTAAAAAAAAAAAAAGAAAAAAAAGGAATTTACCGGGCCACGGTGTCGAAGGTTGAGAACCACTGCTGTAGCGTTTAGGTCTTTGCTTTACCCAGGCTGAAAAGGATCGCGAGAAGTCAAGAGTTTACAGTTTGAGATCAGTGCATATGATTTCTTACTTTTCTCATGGGCAATATGCCCCTCTCGAGTTTAAATAACTTGCACAAATTTAACATGATTTACAAATAGCAATGCCTCTTCTTACGTTTTCTTCTGGTGACTAATAAACTGATTAGTGCAATCATATCGGTATCATCATCACCCGATGACGGTATCATGCGAACTGAGCAGAGAAACAAGTGTCGCTTGCAGCTTGTCGCTTCGGTGTAAAACTCTCGTGTCTCCTGTAGTTTTGGTGTGAAATTTTCCTCAATACTGATTATTTTTTTTTAGAAAGGCCCAATTTACTGTCATTTTTGGCTCTAAATTTACAGTTTTACACATCCTAATTACGGACTTACACCCCTGGGAAATTCTGGATAAAGCGCTGCGACTGGACATTAAAGATGACACAGCTCATGCAACATGAATTGCACCTACAAAGAAAGGGACCTTCAATACAATGTCATTTCTATTGCACCCATTTTTGACGTGCACTTAGTCTGGCTAGCTGCTCTGTATGCATTCTATTGCCCTATATAGGGACAACAGTTCACGATCTCTCGTGTGATAGCGGCACGGGACTAAGGGTGAAAGTTCCCGCGTGTTCGTTCGTTTTATTCTCCACTCCTCCCCCACTGGACGGCAAAGAAGATCCTGGGAACAACGCAGTCGATTCGTTACGTCACGGAACGAATCCGGATCAACCGGAAGTGGACATTTTGAAGCGCAGCGACGCCCATGTCGTGATTTGTCTAATCGGGTGGAAGCGAGCATAAAGTTAAGCTTTTCACGCGGCGCGAAGATGCTATTTATCCGTCAACGTAGCCCGCTCTTGCACAAACGGCATTGGCATAATTGATGCAGGAAATTGAGTTTTCTCGATACAGTTTTATTGACTGTGCGAGCCTGTTATGGCCAGAGTTCGTTGCACAGAATGACATCATCGGGTGTCACAACGGTGAAAAAACGGATGGATATTGAGAACCTTGGCCCAATTAGTAGGTACGGCGCAAAACAAAGGCTTATTTCTCCAGGACAACGTCACGATTTGAACTACACTAGCGTCATCTATTATCGAAATGATCGCTTCTTCCACAATTGAACTATTTTTTTCGGCAGTGCATGGTATGTTGGAAGAGACAAGTAAAGATATTAATTTTGATGCCGACCTTCGTGGTCTACTGGTTAAGGTAACATATGGAGAGACCAAAAATTGCTAGATCCTCATTTCAACATATGTAACCACTGGCGTAGGCGGGGAGGGGGAACTGATGGGCTACAGCCCCCCCTGAATTTGTGAAGAAATCAAAATTTTCAAATGAAATCAGTTAACTCGAAAAACACGGAAGATAAATGCAAACCTCCTTAAACTGATCTCCGATTCCCATTTTTGTCTTCGAGTACAATTTTAAGAGAGGAAAAGCTCCAAATATACGTAATATAGTATTGCGTATCTCCCCTTGTAGATCGAAGATATGTAAAGTGGGATGCACAAGTATTGCTCGGCAATTATATAAACACACACTACACACAGTGCACACATATATATTTGTGTGTGTGTGCGTGTGTGTTGGAGGAGTCCCGGGTTCGAATCCTTGCCTGGGCATAGATATGAGTGTCTCTATTCATCAATTTCATCACTCATCCCCATCTTCGCAAATTAGGCAAAAGTGGCACAAGAAGCGAAGTAAAATAAAGCTAATCCATCATCAATCGTACCAACCGTGAACATGTCTCACGTAATTGCAACAATACTTACAAAAAAGAATGAACAAAGTTAAGGTCTGGCTGGACATTTTGCCGACACCAGGGCAGCCGTTTCCTCTCCTTTGCAATATCTGAGAAAATATATCTTGGAATTTCTTGTAGAGTATCTTAGCGTGGTGTGTTTTCGCTCTTGTCTAGATATTATCAATAGTTCAATATACACGTAACCACGAATCTATTGAGAATATATAGGCAACAGCGAAAGCAAACCACACCAAGATTCACGTAAATGCTCTAGATCTACAAGGAAGTCTAAGTATATGCAAATTCTCAGTTTTTAATATCATAGCGGTTTTTGGAAAGGGGAGGAAAATTCGAAGAGGGCTGCCCTGGCGTCGACCAAAAGGTTCTGCCGAACCTTAAGGCAAAGAGGGACAATTACGCACCAGTTGTGCATTTATTTCAATATAGTCTGATTGGGCACTGCTATTTAAAAAAGGGTATTAGTATGCAAGAGAGTATGAATTTCTCTCCATGTTGCAAGTAGAAACTGTTTCTCAAGTTGATTAGTAAGCTAGACACGATGTTTGAGAAATATGATTAATAAGTATTTACAGAATCCCATGTATTCCTTATGGGAAATCAACTTCAACTTCAACTTCAACAAGTTACGGCTAATCAAATGGGAGTTTCGACTCTTCCTTCTACTATGACATAGTTCAACGTGTCCCTTTTCCGTCCATGTACATTTCTACGTCATTGGATGTTTGGTATTCCCGAGAGAACTAATAAAATAATGATCCCATAAGCCTAATGCATTTCTTCTTGCCTCCTATGGCCATCCTAGCAGTGTTGCCAAACCTGATGTGCATAAAATAGCTAAATTTCACCATTCATAGAGCTAAAGATGACTTTCAAGGAGCTAGATTAACGAAAGCTGCATAAAGTGCCTACTAGGGTAATTTTAGGTGTAAGAGGGGTGGGGGCGCTGCTATTGCTGTTAACTTTAAAGTGATGGCAATTTATTCTTAGTTTTCACAGCCTGGATTTGGCGGCATCACCCATCTCAATAGTCCAATGATGTTCATATGAAATCGAAAATAAAGGATTCCCGGATAAAAATATTGTCATCTTCACCTTAGCCACAGCGCTATATATAAAAATACCTGAGGAAGAAAGAGGGGGTGGGCGACGCAGCCTATATATGAATATCACTTCACGTGCAAAATGTACACTCATGGCAAGGGTTGGTCTTTATGGGCCGAAGCCAGTGGTGGCATCATGGTGGGGCAGAGGGCGGGTCCCACAGTTCATAGTCAAACGAGTGCACGAAAGAGCGAGATCTGGCTCCAAAAGAGCGAAGTTGGCAACAGTGATCGGCAGCTGCCACAGCGAGAAAGAGCTAGGGGAAATTGTCCCTCCTCGCCTTAAGAAAAGTTGTTGGCATTGATATCTTAAACAAGCTGCGAATGTTTTTCGGCATTGTATGGCGATAATCTGAATCTATGAGGCTATAGACCACGCTATTGCTTGGCGTTCCAAGCAAATGGCCTTTAAATACATTTTCATTACCAAATGATTACCATAGAACAAACTGGGTTAACTATTTAGGGTGTCTACCAGTCATGAACGTCAAGAAAAAGTAAAGAAATTATGTGGTCAAGAATTTTTGCAATCAGAGTGATTGCATTTTACTTCACTTTTCTGCCACTTTGGTTAATTGCAAAGATGAGGACGAATGGTGGTAAGCAGTGGCGGCGATTGCCTTCCAGAACTGGTGGGGGTAAGGTGCCAAAACTGGCGGGGGGGGGGCAAGGACAGTTTACTTTCCCTTGGTAGATAAGATTTAGCATAATGCGGGGGCAAAAGTTGCAAAAATGAGGGGCAAGTGTCCCCCTCGCCCCCATAATCGCCGCTACTGGTGGTAAGATAAGATGGATGAAGGGACATTCACAATTATATATAGAATATATAGGGAGAACCACACGAGCCCCATATAAGATTATACTGGCTGTGAGTCCAAACACCAGAGCCTCTCTAGTCTGCCAAGTCGTAGGGTTTTTCATTAAATACTTTACCTAAGTAGGGGTCGTATAAATGAAGGTTTAGAAAAACTAAACAACAGGTCAAGAAAAAGTCAAGAATTTTGCATTTGTTACTTTGGTAGACATCAGAGGCGTCTCGTGAACGCATGCTGCACATGCGTCAGTTCTGGGGAAAAGGACAGCTTTCTCTGCGACGACATTAATGAGCATTTCTACATTCTAATTTCTTCATATAGGAGAAGCATTTATTTTACACGAGAGCGCTCAACTAAGCTTATATTACATTTCTTGGATCTGAAGTGAAAGAAAGTAATAATTCTTTCACCACAATTGACGCATGCGTCAATTCAGATCCTATATGAAGAAATTAGAATGTAGAAATGCTCATGAATGTCGTCGCGGAGCAAGCTGTCCTTTTTCCCACAATTGACGCATGCGCAGCATGCACCGCATGCGTTCACGAGACGCCTCTGGTAGACACCCTGCTATTACCACCTAAAATGTGTGTGTTATTTATTCATTCTATTTTGCCTGCGCAACACAAGCTCGTCCAAACTGAAAATAGAACAGAAACTCCTGCATCAACATCAGTTTTATTGCTTCCTGTCCAAACATGCTGTAAAAAAGAGAAAAGAAGCAATCCGCAAACATATTTGTGGCTAGGTGTACAATAGCAACTCGTATTATACAATGCAACCTGTAGCTGATAGCACAGTTAGAGGACATTAAAGTTCAGGAAAGTGTTATAACTTCAGTTTTTTCACAAGCCTACTCCCATTACAATGGATTCCCCTTGTACCTCTTGCATGCTAACATCGACATTTTCCCCACCTCTTTCTTGTCAGTCTCGTTTCGTTTTTCTCTGCTTCTGGAACTGGTGCGTTAGGATCCTGCGCAAGACATCCAGTTCGAGTTGTGATTGCTCAAATCATATGTGAAGTACAAACAAGGTAACGGTATCCCTAGGATTCGCGTGTGAGAATTTCTGAATAAGGGTAATTGCGAATTTATTCACCATCTCCTCCAGTTTTATTAGAAAATATAAATGAATGAATGAATGGTTTCAAATTTTTGGGTGCGTCCCTTCAATATATTCGGAAAAATATCCAAAATTATTAGAAAATAGTTTGTCTACTAAAATGTAATGGCAACATTACTACTATATTACGTACAATATTCTGTATAGAGTTAACTTTTTAATGTTTAGGAAAATTTGTAAGCAGAACTTCGAATTTTAAGAAATTGATGTGATATTGTAAACGTTGTGTGTAAAGAATGTCGAGTTAGTACAGTGGGACGCATAAGTACTACCAAGCAAATTGTCCATCACCATATTCATGTACCTAGTTTTACCACAGTGAGAGCTTCAGGAATTGAAAGAAAACAAACAAACTGCTGATAGCCTGTACGTCAGCATATGTAAAAACTGATTCCTTAAAAGCACGTAGGAAGAGCAGAATGAATGAAAATAGTTATGCACAATTTGCCGAGCAATACTTGTGCATTCTACACTACCTCATCCTAACACCTACAGCACAGCAAGGCTTATAGTATCAGAGTCTGTTTTGCCACAGATTAGCAGCTCAGAGCCTGATATTATTTGGTATAAATTACAGAAGAATTCAGTTTCGTAAATATTCACATCACTTTCTTTATCTTCACTCTGCCTGGCATGCTTTCATTCTTGCGAGTGAATCTGATTCACCGCCATATTTTGTAGAGTGGGATGCATAAGTATTACCAAGCAAATTGTCCATCACCATGTCATGTCCGTAGCCAGAATTTTATTTCGGAGGGAGGGTCTCTTGTCAGCAGTCGCGATCTAAAGGCGAAAATGTAAAGGGGGGAGAAGTCCTGAATATGATTTTCTCAGTAGATTACAACTTATTAACAAGATGTTTAATCCTGCTAAGAAAGTAAAATTAATTACCATTATACACTATTTAAAATTAGATATTTGTAGAATTTCTGGGGGGCGGGGGAGGCTTCGCCAAGGAATGGATGTTCTTTCGTGTGATATTATATTCATCTAATCGTCAGACATTCTCTTCGTTGCGATTAGACTAAAGAGAGATAAGAAGTTACATTAGATAACAAAAGTACAACTCAATCCGTGTGTGGATCTGTACTGTGTAGCTGTATGAAATCATTGTGGATGATTTTATTTCACATACAACAATATAACGCTGCAAAATTGTAACTTTATATCTTCTGTTCAGTTATACAGACATTTGCAAACAAATGACAAACATTTTTACCCTCTAACGCCTACAAACGCTCAGATTATGTGCTGGTATAGCTGACACAGAAACTTATTTTAACAGAGAGCTGTTGAAAATGTGGGTATTCACATCGTACACGAGCGTAGTGTGTGACATTCTCCCAGACTTTGTAAAATAAACAGGTGAAATATGTTCCCACATCTGCATCTTTACCTCACTGACACGGAAAATCGAAGTCTAAAGCCAAGTTGTAAATGTCTTAAGTCAAGATACTAATCCTCATCTTTGTGATTAGCCAAAAATGGCAGAGATGTGAAATAAAATAAACCAAATCAATTAATCAAGTTTAGTTTATGAAATATTCTTCAAGAATTACTACAATTCATGTCATATCATCGAAAACTGCTGCCCAATCAATCAGCACTTCTTCTCCATCACTACCACACCATCACAAATCCGTCAGATTGTCTGATTGGTCACAAATATTGTGAACTCTTCTGTCTGCTACGGTTTCAAACAAAACTGATCTTTCGCAACAAGAAGCATATTCTTTCATTTTTGTTCAAGGGCACAAACAAAGAACAGCTGTTGCTTCGTGTCGCATGATTGCTAAAAAAAAGGAAATCGTGACTCGTGAGCATATCTTTCTTGCACCTGGCTGAACGTTGTGAGCAGATCTGACCAGGAAGCGTGCAAGGGGAAGTTGTCGCTTTGTTAGTGGCTTCTCCAGGAATTTCGCAACCGGAAGTAGGAGAGGGAGGGTGTTATGACCCCCTTTTTTTAATTTACCTAACCTACCTGCATTTCATGTAAATTACCTATATGTTTTTAGGAAAGGCATTTGTTTCCTATTTTTTTCCTTATTTAGTGTCCTTTTCTGTTACGGTTGGTCAATCGTGGTGGTGTAGATGTATGATTAGATTAAATTGATGAACTGACATTGAAAAGGAATGTCCAGGACGAGACTCTAACCCTGAACCAGGCGAAATCGTGAGTCGCGACCACCGAATAATCCAAGCGAAATGGAAGTCATAACCCCCACTAGATCCAGTATGCCTTTAAAAAACAACCAAAAACCTTTTCTCTTACGATGATACACCGGACCCTCTGGCTTAGGGGTTAGCACATCGCGCTTCGACGCCAAGGGTCCCGGGTTCGAATCCCGCTCGGGCTTGGTTGTTTGTGAATGTCCATTCATCAATTTCATCATTTCATCACTCCTCCCCATCTTCGCAAATTAACCAAGAGGCACAAAACGCGAAGTAAAATAAACTAAATCAATCAATCAATCAATCAATCTTACGATCATACCAGCCCCTTTCGAAAATCTTGAAGGGGTTGACTTATATAGACTCACAGAATCTCCATGTAAGGATTGTAGTACGCTCGTAGATCGCGAAACTGTAACTATAAAAGAACAAGAAACGATATTATTATCTGTCCAGGTCGGAGATTCTCGTCTCGTTCAAGACTGTAACAAAACAGAACGTAAATGAAACTCTCTTCAAATTTCTTACTATGCACCTTATTCCAACACACTTGCGCGATTATTTGTACACAGGTTATGTTAAGTTGTTTAAGGGAGAGAGGGACAGTTTCCCCTAGGTCCTTCTCTCTGAGGCAGCTGGGGAGCACTGTTGCCAACTTAGCTCTTTTGTAGCCAGATCTGGCTCTTTCGTGCACTCGTTTGGCTGTGAACTGTGGCATCCGCCCCCTGCCCCACTATGATGCAATCACTAGCCCCGGCTCACATCCACTAACTTTTACCATGAGTATACATTTTGCACGTGACTTGATATTATTATATTGGCTGCGTCGTCCCACCCCTTCTTACCTCCCCAGGTACTTTCATATAGCGCCTTGGCTGAGATGAAGATGACAATATTGTTATCCGGTAATCCCTTATTTTCGATTTCATACAACCATCGGTGAATTATTGAGATGGGTGATACCGTCAGATATAGACGATGAAAACTAAGAATAGATTGTCATCACTTTAAAGTTACCAGTAATAGCAGCGCCCCCACCCCCCTTGACAACTAAAATTACCATGGGAGGCACTTTATCCAGACTTTGTAAATCTAGCTCCTTGAAAGTTAACTTTAGCTCAATTTAAGGTGAAATTTAGCTCTTTTATGCTCATCGGGTTTGGCAACACTGTCAAGATGGCCGTAGGAGGCAAGGAGAAATGCACTACGCTTATAGGAGAATTATTTTATTCCCTTTCTTGGGGATATCAAACTTCCGATGCGGAAAGAAACATATGATCGGGTAGAGGGTCCATTGAACATGATATTTGAGCTAGAAAGAGTCGAAACTCCCATTTGTTTAGCCGTAACTTGAATTTGAAGTTGTCTCTCCATAAGGAATACATGCGATTCTGTAAATACTTATTCATCATATTTTTCAAACACGGTATCTAGCTTAATAATCAACATTAAAATCCGATTCCACTTGCAACATGGGGAGAAATTCATACTCTCAAATTATGCGTGGATTTTCTTTAGTGGCAGAGCCCATTCCGATGATATTTAAATAAATGCATGCCTGGTGCGAAATTACTTTTATATATTTTTAAAACTCTTTGCATGTAATGACAGAGATAAAGGCAAACCGGAATATGAACAAGAGAAAAATTTAGAAATACAAAAGAAGAAAATAAAGAGAGAAAGTGGGGTAAAGAATAATGAATAAAGAGAAGTAGAAGAAAAAGAAATACAGATAAAGAAACAGGGTATTAAAAAACAGAAACAGATAGAGAGGAAAAGAGAAAGATGAAAAAGAAATATAGAATGTAGAAGAACGGAGAAGAGAATAAAGAAAGAAATGGAAATGCGGAAGAAAAGACAGAGTAAGAAAGAAAGAAGGGGAAACAGAAGAAGAAACACAAAAGAGGATAAAGAAAAGATGGTAGAAGGGAGATTATTTCCGTAACATCTTTGGCTGTTATGCATTTGAAGCTTCGGAACGAGTCACAACTCTCGAAGCAGCCAATCAACGAAGCGAGTCGCTGACGTCATCTCAACCCAGAACCTATCGCTAAGGCCCCTGCTCAGGGTCTACACGCCCACTAGGCTCGCTAGACAGACTCGCGTAGTCCGCTGGAGATGTTCCGAAAGGAATTCGATTCTAACAGTTCGTTTTATCGGATACACATTTCTTCATTTTTACAGAAGAAACAACTTACGGAAATGAGTTTAACTAAGGTTTCCAACGTCCGTCGAGGTATTTTCTTTCATCGAGGATTCTATTTGACCGGGAAATCATGTATTATTCAAGAGAAATATCTCACCGACGCACAAGTGTCATTGCTTTCACTACGTGAACCGGATGCTTCATACTTTTGATGACGTAACCCCCTTTCAGTGTTTCCATCCCCTTTTTTTTAAACTATGCTTGCCTAACCTAACCAAACCTAACCTAACCTAACCTTATCGGAAATGGTTCGTGGGGCTATCCGTGAATGGTTCGTGGGGCTATCCGTCAGCTACCCGTGCATAATGTACAATTTGCACACGTGACGAACACGATAGTAGGTATTTTTCGGTGAAGAAGTTGGAAATACTGCATACCTACAACGCTAGTTAACCTCTGCCCGCCATATTGTGTGTTACGTAAGCGAAAAAAGGAATAACAAAAACTACTCTCTATGTGGAAAATTGTGTTTGTTTTTCGTGTAAAGAGCATAATGACACCTTGAACTATGTTCCGCAATACACAATTCGTAAGTACGAACCATGAGAAACACAAAATATCCGTTTTTAATATGTCTCCGATATAACGAACTGTTACCGAAAAGACAGAAACAGAAAAATAAAGCGAAACAAGGGAAGGAGAAAGAAAGAAACAGGAAATGTACAAGGAAAGGAAATTAAAGTATAGAAAGAAAAGACAGAGAGGGAAAAGAGGAAGCGTAACAAAGCAAACAAGGAGGAGAGGATAATGAAAATATGAAGAAAGGAGAAGACAGAGAGGGAAAAGAGGAAGCGTAACAAAGCAAACAAGGAGGAGAGGATAATGAAAATATGAAGAAAGGAGAAGACAGAGAGGGAAAAGAGGAAGCGTAAGAAAGCAAACAAGGAGGAAAGGATAAATAAAATATGAAGAAAGGAGAGGAGAAGCAGAGGAAGGAAGAGAGAGAATGAAACACTAAACCATGGAAAGGATGAAACAGAAAACGAGGTAGAGGGAGCCAGGATCGCCGAAGCAGACCTCACTTGAAAACACATCTTTCACCCTTGAGCCAGGCACGTAGCCAAAGGGGGGGCTAAGGGGCCTGAAACCGCCCCCGAAATCCTACAAATATCTAATTTAAATGTTATTTTTGTTGTTAATCGAAATAAAGTTATAACCACAGCAAAAACTCGATTACATCGAAAAACGTTTAGTGTATAATAGAGGAACCAACCAGGTTATATTTTATATTCTACCATTTAATCCAAAGAAGAAATGGATCCACAGCTTCCAAAACTTAGTTTTCTTTGTGAGAGGTCACATAATATAAACTTTATGAGTAAAATTTACCACTAACTGTTATAGCCTTTTTTAACAATTGTGTAATAGTTAGAAGAAAAGGTCTAAATAAGGGTCCCCCTTCTTATTTTGTCATTTTCGGAAGAAAAAATTTAATATATCAAGCACCTGCCTTTAAAATGCATATCTATGAAATATATACTTAAATGTAATAGCATGCTAAAGTATAGAAGGACTCCATTAAAAAAAAGAAGCAATTTCCAAAAAAATGGTAAAATGATGTATTTCAAAATTGTGGTCTAAATATGGGCTACTAGTGGCAATATCACAAAAAGCAATTATTTTTTTAAAAAACAGTCATTTGTCGCTAAAACATTATACAATTCATATTTACGAATAATCTGTTGTTTTGAAAATCACGCGGAATGGGAAAAATCGAAATTAAGAAAAACATCCAAATATTTGTTGAAAATGTGATCTCAACATTAGACCTCATGTTATAGCCCATATTTAGACCATCACGCTATTTTTCTTCTTCAGTTTATTTTCGCTCTCTGTGGTACATATTTCACAAACAAATCATGACATTATAAAAGCACACATTTGTTTTATGTACCGCTAATATCATAACCTATACAAAGCAGATGAGAATTCAGAAAACGCTGAGTTAAAACATACCTGCAAAAAGTTTTCGGAGGTCGCAATTCTATAACAGCGTCCAAGGCCGAAACTAACCACCACTTTCTCTTGCGAATTGGCGCCGCAACCTTTGTCCTTGACAGATAACCAGTTCCAATAGCCTCTGCCAGGCTGCAGCACCAGGGAGCGCTGATAACTCCAAAACCCATATTTAAACCTTCGCCCATATTTAGACCTTCTCCTCTAATAACAAAATACAATAACTATGATTTTCAATACAAATTATAAGAAAAATAATGGACAACAATTGTGTTAGATATTCACTGATGCAGTGGATCGAGTAGCCAAATCTCTTAATTTATGTAATAACAATAATTGTTCATTGTTGTTCATTGATTTGGTCTTTTAAGTCCACTTTATGCACAGTAAGGCTAATCGGGACTGGACTTACAGTTTAAAGTGGGATCCGAACCACTATGTACCTCCACCGGGTATCGAACCCGGGACCCCTTGATTACAAGGCGAGGACGCTACCACTGCGCCATCGGGGAGGCAGAAATAACAATAAATTTGGATTGAAATTGGAATATTTTTAATGAATTATAATAGTTATTATTGTGAAATAATAATAATTATTAGTCATTATTATTTGTACTAATCAAGTCTTATCTATTGCCTGGCCCCCTCTACAAATATTTCTGGCGACGCCCGTGCTGATAAGAGATGAGCCCTCCGAAATAAAATTGTGGCTACGGACCTGTCTTGAGCCCACCACAATTAAACAGTTTCCTCGAATAATACACTCAGCAGTAAAAATCCGTTAAGCGATACCAGGGCTCCGTGCTACCTACGAGTAACTGTAGACTCTCGATCCACACAGAAGCCTGCGTATTGCACGTTCGTTACGATGGAAATTTGTTTTTCCCCAGTGCGACGTGGTGGTAAATGCATGCGTAACACCGTGAAATGCCTGCGACAGCTATGTTCCAAGACACGCCTCAACCTTCCACACGAAGAATGAAGAAAAACTTTCCTCAGTCACGAAATAGACTTAGGTTGCCAGGTAACAAAACACTGTGCGGATAAAAAAAATATTTTTTCCCCAATCTTTTTCGCGTTTCCTGAAACATTCACTTTACTTCCGTAGTTTTTTGTGTGTGTATATGTTATTACAGCTTTGTTGTTGCCGACTTCGTGGATGACAGTAAAATGCTCACACTGAGGGGGAATGGAGGGGGTTATTTGCCTTAATATGTACGTAGTACTACAATATTCATCTCGAGTCTCCTGGGTGAAGCGTAACCAATGGCGTGCCCAAGTTGGGTCTGTGGGGGTAACCCCCCCCCCCTTGACCCAGTATTCCTAAAAAAAACAACGTCAACGGTAGGAAAAGATGGCAAAATCAGAGCTGACTACCAGAAAAAGTGTACTTAACCGCTCCCTTTCGAAAATCCTAGGCACGCCACTGAGCGTAACAACTTTTTCCCTTGAGATTTCGGCCAGTCTATGGGACCAGTGGCCACCCACCATCGTGAAGAAATTGATGAGCCACGAATGAGTAGGAAAGAATGCTCCGGTAGGGCGTAAAAATATCTTTTGTACACATACTTGTAACTGTCTTGTTTTTTCTTTTTCACGTTCATAGTTTTGACGTTTGTATTGTGTGGCTTTAGTCAGTCGATCCGCTAGATGGGTCACCCGCTGGCGTGGTGGTAACGTCGTCACCTTGTAATCAAGTGGTCCAGGATTCGATACACGGCGGAGGCACATGGTCATTCGAATCCCACTGTAGGTCCAGTCCCGATTAACGTATCTGCCCAAAAAGTGCACTTAAAGCAGAAACTCAAACTCCATATGCTACATTAATGTTTCAAAAATCTCAAATGGATAGTATTGTGGTCATTAAAGGGTGGAGCAGATTTCCATCTCGCCACGGAAGTTCCCGAGTTCGAATCTCGGCCTGGATGTGGATGTTCTTTGTGAGTGTTCCTTCATCAACTCCATCTAACCATCACTTATCCCCATCGTCGCGGTTAGTCAAAATTGTAAGAAAAACGTCGCTAAATAACAAGACTACAAATAATATGCTTTTCGAAGAGTACATATACGTTCCGACTAACTAACATTCCAGATTTCAATGCCTACAAACACTGACATGAGTATGAAAAAAATAAGAGGCCAAATTTTTGACTCACAGAATTTACGAGACACTTTCAGACAGCAAGCTGAAAAAATGTCGACCTTGTTTTGTATTCAGTGTCAAGTGACAGTCGACGCGTCTGTCTGATAATATTGCCCCATACCGAGCATAAGATAATGTTCCAAAAACCACAAGGAGAGTCTAAATTGCTGTATAAATGCTGAGGAAGGAGAACAACGTGGTCGTGAATGGGGTGGGATATTCCCAAGCACAGCTGATATTTCTCACGCTCTTGGGCGAAGGAATGCTTCTTTCATTGTGTGCAAGGAAGAAAGCGACGCCATTTCCTTTATTGTTCGTCACACAGTTACTTGAATTGATGAATCCGTTAAAGGAACTTGTAACAAGCGTTATTGCTTCAAAAGGAGAGAATATGTCAATCATGTTCTATTCCACAAGAAAAGAACAAGGTGTCTACATAGAGGCAGGTCAATTAGGTGCGGCGAACGGGCATTTGTTAACGAGGAAATGACGTCAAGTGTTAGTATATAGGTTTCGAGAAGCTCTAGCCAAAAGAAACTGTCTTATAAGATAAATATACAGTTCCGAAAAAAATCAGGATTGGTTTTGACAATATCAAGCATTCTAATTCATAAATGTCGAACTTCTTGTGTAAAAGTTTGAACCTATAAATTATTATATGTCCGTTTTATTTAAAGAAATTTGTAATTAAAGTATCTTCCCTACAACTATTTTTCGTAGGTGTCTGATAAGGGCCACGAGTACTAGAAAGTGGATGTCAAGTGAAAATTAGATAATACTTCGTATTTGTAAGTTATTTCAAATTAGTGTAGATTCCTCTCAGAAACTCTAGTGTTTGAAATTCAAGCAATTTTTTTAGGCGAAAGTAGCACCATTTTTCTTTAATTCTCTGAATAATACCACATAATACTAACTGCATTTCTGGGGATTTCTGACTATCACTCCCTCTGCAGGCAGACTGGATGTTGAACAAATTTCTCCTTGAAAAGTGTTCAACTCAATTGCAACTTATTTAATTTCAACTGCAAGTTTAAATGAATTTAAAGAAGGGTTTTTAATTATTTTTTTTAAAAAAAACTCCCTATCGGTACACCTTTGCACATTTTTTCCCCTTGAATACTTTTTATCTCTTGCATATTTTTTATCCTTTGCACCCTCGGACACTTTCTATACCATTCAGTTTTAAGACGATACTCCAAAGGATATGTACCACACCTCATAATAACTGTAGCCTAATGACTGTGATTTATCTAATTTATATTATAGTCCGGATTAGCCTATCTGTGCATAAAGTGGACTTAAAAAAATTCAATTCAAATTCAACTTTAGTTTTTAGGCTGGTGCTTAGGTGAATCAGCTAGGCTCAGTCTCCTTCTCAAAGTATTTATGTCAATCCACTTACGAATTCTGTGCAGCATGGAACCATTTGTAAGATCCATAAAAAATCCTTGAATGTGCGTCATAAACGATTCATAACGTTTCTGACCATCAATCACTTGATGGGTCCTATCTTATGGACTCACTTTCAACCATTAAGAAACTTACACCAAGTTTTGAATGTTAGGAATACAGAAGTTTCTGAACCTAATTAACTACCCCTGTCACTAGACCCCATCCTTTTGTAGTCTTCGGTCTCAAGTTCCTTAATGGGTAAAAATTGAACACATACTTCTTGACTCGGAAACTTGCCAATATTTATGCAACACACTGCACCTATATCAATAAACTAAGTTCGTGGATTCGGGTTTAACTAGAGGAAAGGATTCATTGTCAACAATAGGAAGCAACAGTTAACGAATAGAAACAAAGCATTAATGGAGCGTTAAAATGATCGGTTGCAATTGTTTCGATTGTCAATGCTTCCGAAACTGTGCCATGAAGATCACTGGGCGATTGTCTGTTCCACAGTCCATGATTTTCAATGGTTAGTAGGCGAACGAATACCCACGTGTTCAACTCTTCCTGCTGCAGTTAAATAAAAATATCAAAAAGAGGCAGTTGACAATATTCACGAAGATCCGCTACAATAAACATTGAAAGTTACATCTCTGTTATCGTAATTGCAGCCATTTACTTTTGCTTTCAGTCGCGTGGATACTTTCATTTCCTGCCATCTGGCGGTGAGTCGGAAGTGTATACAGAATTTTAGTTCCGGGACTGGCAGTTATAGAGATCAACTGAAGAATGGTTTGAGCGGGACTGAACGAGGTAGATTCCTAGTTGAACCCATACGTCTTGTTCGTGCCAAAGCTGGATTTAAAATTAGGTTGTTGTTAGGCCAGTGAAATATATCATCTCCAACTATTTTATTTGATTTTGTGGAGCGTGGATATGTTATATTCAGAGCACAAGTGCTGCAACTCCATTCAAGACAGTTTTGAGAAACAGGCACATTCAATAACTTTTACTATCTCTAACTGCTGGAGCGGAAACATAGTGGCGCCTCTATGAGCAAGAATTTGAAACTTTCGAGATACTTGTAGCATTGAAATGTTGATACTTCACAGTTCTAAAGTATACATGGAACTCCATTTCCACGAAGAGTGGAGTTACGTCACTTGTGCTCTGAACTCATATTATCAGCCTCACTGGTAACAACAAGCGCCAAATCTAAATTCACTTTACATGAAAAATAACGAACAATTTTCATAACTATTAGAATTTACCAATATACAGGTAAATACAACATAACATTAGATAAAAACAATTGTGTCAACAAATTTGAATAGTTTGTGCGTGCTTGTGTTGCAATGTTTTACTTGTATAGTTACATAGATTCAAAGACATATATAGCAAATGTACTGACATTAAACTGGAGACTCGAGTGGGGTTTCGAAGTGTACCGCTTCTCCAGAGTTGGATAAATTACTTTCAAAAGTAACGCTTTACAGTTACTTTCCTTGGAAAAGTTATTCGCTACCGTTACTGTACCATACGAAACAATGAGGACATTTAACTATTTATATAATTGATTTGCTTTATTTTACTTCGCTCTTGTGCCACATTTGGCTAATTTGCGAAGATGAGGATGAGTGATGATATGCTGAAATTGATGAATGGACACTCACAAACATCCATGCCCAGGCCAGGATTCGAACCCGGGACCCCTGGCGTCGTAGATAAGCACTCCGCCACGTTGGCAATTATTTATACAAATATCACATCACATCTGTGTAGTGCATGTTTTCCTGAGCAACTGTACATGCGCAACAACACAACAAAGTATGTTGTTAATAAAAGATAAAACGTACAAATGTTAAATTGGTGCTACTTCTGTGTACATCAAGTCTGGTAACGACTCTCACACCACTGTAGTTGCTCATGAGTAGCCAGTCCATATGCTCTGAGTGGAAATACAGCGTGTCCACAATGAGACTCCAACATTTTGAAAGTCTATAACTTTTTCATTTCAGATTGTACAACTGTGATTCCGGAAGAAGAAGAAGCAGAAACTCAAAAAGTTTATGTGGTAACGTTTTAGTGCACGGAATAGCCGTAGTGGCGCTGCAACAATCGATTTTTTGAAAATGGAAATTCCAAACGAGCGTGCACAGGTTGTGTAGTGTATGCAGAAACGAAATCAGTAAGACAAGCAGTGAAGAACTTTGTGAACTGTCGACCGTTTCATACCAAGTTCTCTCACTGCTTGTCTTACTGACTTCTGTGGACTCCTTTCGAATGATCTCCGCACATTTTCTACTAACTGTTCCTGGATTCTGGGTTTACCACCACCGTAAACAAACAATCAAACAATCGATTGTTGCAGCGCCACTACGACTATTCCGCGCACTAAAACGTTACCACATAAACTTTTTGAGTTTCTGCTTCTGCTTCTTCCAGAATCACAGCTGTACAATCTGAAATGAAAAAGTTATAGATTTTCAAAATGTTGGAGTCTCATTGTGGACACGCTGTAGTTTCGCGACTCGACACATATGGAATGTGGCACTAGGGTACAGGGTGCGAAATCCCACCGGGGGGGGGGGTCAGGGTTGAATTTCCCCCCACCAACGATCTTGTCCTGAAATTTTCCCCCACCAAACGTTTCCGGGGGTGAGTTTCTCTTCTAACAGCTAACATAAACAATTAGTTTAGGAGTCGAATATACTTTACTGGAATAATATCGAAAACATACACAAAGAACCTCATATCCAAGGACACTGAACTCAGCAATCCCCAGAATACAGAAATGAGTCGAACTTGTTATTTCTTCTTTATTTATCATCGCCTTTCGTCAGCTACCAGAATCAGCAGCTAAAGAAAGTATAGGATACCATAAACCGAGAAAAAGTAAGCCATGGTTTGATAATGAATGTCATAATCTAATAGAAATAAGAAATCAGGCTAGACTTAGGTGGTTAAATAACTCTGATGATACAAATCTAAACAATTATAATAGAATAAAGCGAGAAGTTAACCGCACGTTTAGAAGTAAAAAAAGAGATTACTTGAAAAGCAAAATTAACGAAATTGAAACAAACAGCAAAAATAAAAATATCAGAGATTTATATAAAGGTGTAAATGAGTTTAGAAAGGGGTGGCAACCTAAAGTAAACTTGATAAAAGATAAAGACGGTGATTTTCTAGCTGACCCAAGAAATATTCTAAATAGATGGAAGAACTACTTTAATGACCTTTTAAATGTCCATGTAGGAGATAAATCAGAAGTAAATGAAGTCCACACAGCAGAACCTTTAGTTCCAGAACCTAACTTGACTGAAGTTAAAGATGCTATTAAAAGGCTAAGGAGTAACAAAGCACCTGGCATTGATTTAATACCAGCTGAGTTAATTAAATATGGTGGAAATTCATTAATATGTCAAATTCATAAATTAATTTGTTTAATATGGAATAAAGAAGAAATCCCTCAACAGTGGAAAGAATCCATAATTGTTCCTGTGTTTAAAAAAGGTGATAAAATGAACTGCAGTAATTACCGTGGAATTTCTCTACTCTCAACAACATACAAAATATTGTCTAACATTCTTTTAACAAGACTAACCCCATATGCTAATGAAATTATAGGTGATTATCAATGTGGATTTAAACGTAACAGATCAACTACGGATCAAATTTTTCACATCAGACAGACACTTGAGAAAAAGTGGGAATATAATCAAAATGTCCATCAGCTATTCATTGATTTCAAAAAAGCATATGATTCGGTCAAAAGAGATAAATTATATAATATATTAGTAGAGTTTGGAATACCTAAGAAGCTTGTTAGTATGATAAAAATATGCACCAGTGAAACAGAAAGTAAAATTCGTGTGGGTATTAATATGTCTGACAAATTTACAATTCATGATGGGTTAAAACAAGGAGATGCATTATCTCCATTGCTCTTTAATTTTGCCTTAGAATATGCTGTTAGGAAGGTAAAAGAAACTAAAGAAGGACTAAAATTAAATGGTGTGACTCAGTTGTTAGCATATGCAGATGATGTAGACTTACTGGGGGATGATGTGAATACAATTAAGAATAATGCTAAAATATTTTTCAAAACTGCTAAAGAGATGGGTTTGGAAGTTAACAAAGAGAAAACTAAATATATGCTTACAGGCCGAAACCAAGTGTTAGGTAATAATCAAAATCTAATTATTGATAACAACTCGTTTGAACCACTTTCCAAATTCAAATACTTAGGAGTAATATTAACAAATGAAAATTATATTAAAGAGGAAATAAAAAGTAGGCTTAATTCAGGAAATGCATGTTACTTCTCTCTTCATAAACTTTTGTCTTCTCGTTTAATATCTAAGAAACTAAAAGTTAAAATATACAAAACCGTAATTTTGCCTGTAGTATTATATGGGTGTGAAACTTGGTCCCTTACATTGAAAGAGGAACATAAATTGAGAGTATTTGAAAATAAGATCCTTAGGAAAATCTTTGGACCTAAAAGGGATGAGGAGACAGGTGAGTGGAGAAGGTTACATAATTTAGAACTACATAATTTGTATTCATGTCCAGATATTATTAGAATAATTAAATCAAGAAGACTTAGGTGGGCAGGCCATGTGGCACGAATGGGAGAGGAAAGAGGAGTTTACAGGATTCTTGTTGGGAAACCTGATGGTAAGGGACCTGTAGGAAGGCCAAGACGAAGATGGAGGGACAACGTTGAGATGGACCTAAAGGAAATCGGTAGGGATGGAAAAGAGTATATAGAACTTGTTCAAGATAGGGACAGATGGAAGGCCTGTGTTGCTGCAGCCATGAACCTTCGGGTTTAAGAAGGCTAGGGAGTTAGTTGGTTAGTTTTTCCCATTTGAAAATCTGGATGTAATTCCAAAATGACGGCTTTCAAGATGGCCGCTATGATACACACTAGCCCCATCTGGTGTGCCCCACCCTAATTACCTATATCCGAAATTTCATCGCCCTCCTTCAAGTCGTTTTCAAATTAAAAGGGTGGTGCCGGACTTTTGCCTCACCCTGTAGATTAAATGTAGAGTTTCCCAAAAATGCGTTACTAACGCAAATATCGAAAAGTTAACGGGTTACTTGACTTACATGACTCCTCCGCTTCTCTGTGCTTTATACAGAGTGTCCGAAAAGTCACGCAACCCGGTGTTTACGACCGTATAACGGAATAGCGAAACGGAATGAGAAGAAACGCTTTCTGCCAAGAAAATGCCCTGTATATTGGGAAAATTTAGAGAGACAAACATATGTAAGAACATGCATGTTTTAATAACAAATAAGCAAAGTCTTGCCAAAGGCGGAAAAAAATATTTGCAAATCGTGTGTATTGATGCACAGAACTCATTGAGGTAAATTATTGCAACATTTCTCAATACCAACGAACAAGTTGGATGGCCATCTATTGAATTTGACAGAAAAAGAACTTTGACGAAGTTTCAAAAACATTGCAGAAGGGAATAAATGGGCTGTTCCAAAAATCGATGTTTTCACAATATTACGCAGGACGCTGGCAACACTGTTGGTGTCACGTGTCACTAACAGACGTGTTTCACCTCAGGCTATCACACTAAGGCACTTTTAACGACAAAGGAGAAAGTTGGTTATTCTCGAACATATGCAATAAATTACATACACCTTGCAACCCTGAAATGTGGGTACAGAAGAATGTGTATGAATTGTTATGTTTTCTGTGCCTTAGGTGGTTGCTGTTTGCCGCGAACGGCATTCCAGATTGTGTCTACTTATGCTAGAGGTCTGCACGGGCCTAAATTGTAAGGCCCGAGTCCGGCCCGGCCCGAGGAAATGAAACCCGAACCCGACCCGAGTCCGATAATAAGTAAACATGAGCCCGGCCCGAGCCCGAAAACATAATTAAAATTACTTTCCAATTCAGCATTTGAAAAAAAAATGGGCACTGTTGTACTTCGTGCTCCTATTCTCATTCTCGAAGTAAACCATAATTTCAATAATTAAAAATTATTTTTCGATGACAATATTCGCTAACAAAATAGCCACGAGGCCCGGGCCCGACCCGAGCCCGAGAAGTTCTGGTTATTTATGGCCCGAGGGCCTGGCCCGAGCCCGTGCAGACCTCTAACTTATGCTCACGTCGTGTGTGTGTTTTTAAAATGCCATATTCTACACAGGAAAGAGTGTTTATTGTTGAAGAATATATCCGAACATCGTCATATTCTTGCGTAGAGAAGTATTTAGGGATACCCACATTTCAGGGTTGCAAGGTGTATGTAATTTATTGCATATGTTCGAGAATAACCAACTTTCTCCTTTGTCGTTAAAATTGCCTTAGTGTGATAGCCTGAGGTGAAACACGTCTGTTAGTGACACGTGACACCAACAGTGTTGCCAGCGTCCTGCGTAATATTGTGAAAACGTCGATTTTTGGAACAGCCCATTTATTCCCTTCTGCAATGTTTTTGAAACTTCGTCAAAGTTCTTTTTCTGTCAAATTCAATAGATGGCCATCCAACTTGTTCGTTGGTATTGAGAAATGTTGCAATAATTTACCTCAATGAGTTCTGTGCATCAATACACACGATTTGCAAATATTTTTTTTCCGCCTTTGGCAAGACTTTGCTTATTTGTTATTAAAACATGCATGTTCTTACATATGTTTGTCTCTCTAAATTTTCCCAATATACAGGGCATTTTCTTGGCAGAAAGCGTTTCTTCTAATTCCGCTTCGCTATTCCGTTATACGGTCGTAAACACCGGGTTGCGTGACTTTTCGGACACTCTGTATTACAGCCAGCCACGTAGTTAGATATTTTGGTGTCCTAGGCAGGACTGTGGTCTCCTCCCCCACCTCCATCCGTGCTAAGGACAGGACTCGAACACGGAACCGTCGGTGGCAAAAACCAATTGACTAAGTGGCTCCTCCGTGTATCAGACCTTGATTTACGGAGGACTTGCGTGGTCTACAAAGTGAAGTGACGGTGGTTTCTGAAAGTCTGTCTTGAAACAGACGCTTGACGAGTTACTGAAACTGTACATAAACTATTTCCCATCCGAATTCGAACGTACGTGAACACGGTATACGGTGCTTTTCAGATATTGCATCGCTTTCACACACCCCTTTCCACAATTTCCCAACGTTTATGATCCAAAATTGCCCGACGTTCTTTTTCCTAAAAAGACTTTCTTCAAGCCTTAATTAGTTCAGCTTAATTACTGGTACGTGTTGCTCTCTTAGCTTCAACGAGAGTTAATTGAAATGAAATTTTCTTTCTTTTTTTTCATTTCGCAGAATCTTCTTCCAGTGGCTTACAGCTACACAGTTCAAGTTAAATCTTCCTGTCCACACTTTCGTTCCTTCAAGTGTCCTGTTCCCATTTCTTCACTCATCAGTTTCGCACTGAATTCTGGGCCTTCCTATAAACAAATGCATGCACAACTATTTTTGAGTCTTTCATTTCCCCACTGCACAGTGGCGTGCCAAAATTTTCGTGGGGATCATATCGTCCCCCATTTTGACCCAGCTTTCCTGAAAATATAGAAAAGAACGTTGAATTCAGGAAAAGATTGAATATATGGCTGACTCCTAAAAAAGGACAAGTGCATTGCAGTCACTTTAGCTCTACAATTTCTAGGAAGTTGAAGTTCTTTGTTAAAGAATGTTGTTTGCCTTAATAGTCTCTATACGCTGTGAAATTTTGTGCGTTGACATGCTGTATATATCACAGGACACTCATTTTTCTCTGAAACGGACGCGGTAATGCAGGGTGCGAAATCATTTGACACTGGGGGGGGAGATCTTGAACTATAAACCCCCTCCCCCCACAAACATACATATAAATTATACAATATACTTATTTCTAATGTTATTAAAAGTAAAAATAAATTACTAAATTAAAAAATATATTATTATTATTATTATTATTAATTACACAAAAATAAATAAATTTGTTACCTTTAAATATATCAGATATTATAAAGTAGCAAAATACTTCCTTTACTGGTTAAAGATGTTAATAAATTATGAAATAGTTGAAGTGGTTTTATTATGTGTAAGTCCTTATTTAGCTTTTGCTTTATGTTAATATAAATCAATTAGATTTCATAGTTATTGTTTTGCATTCATGTTTTACTTTTATTGTGCGTATTGATGTAGATTTGTTAATGATCTCTTGAGAGAGAAACAGCATTGAACTCTCACAACTACACTAATTTGTATAGGTTTTCGATATTATTCTTAGTACAGTATATTTGAAATTAACAGTAATTGTTTATCTTTCGTTTGTTGTAACAAAAACTCCCCCTCCCGAAAATGTTTTGTGGGGGGATTTTTGAGGCCAAGATTGTTGGTGGGGGAAATCCCCCGTCCCCCCAGGATTTCGCACCCTGCTGTAATGGCAGATCCAACTGCACCTGAGTACGTCGGGCCCATGTGTGAGAGTGCTTCCGGGACATGGCCGCCATGTTGAAGTCCGTCATATTGAACCGAGCTCAAATTTTTCAAATGGCAGGGGAGCCATGTGCTGTATCAAAACATATTAGAATTTTCCAAGGTATGCAATGCTGTAATTCGTTTTGTGATAGCTGTAACGGTACAAAAGTTATTGACACTGATAGATGGCTGCGGTACCCACCGGTACGTCCTAGAAGATGTGCTCAATGTGGTTCCCATCGTGCCGAGCACACACTCCTGGATTTTTTCTATGGGGTTACTTGAAACAGCTTGTGTACTCCGAGAAAATCGCTACTGCATCATGCGGGCCTGTGATCAACCCCCTCCCCCCCATGCTCATGCGGGTCCATACAGAGTGGATCTTACGCCTCGAAGAGTGTGATCGGCACGATGGGAACCATATTGAGCACATCCTCTACGATATACCGGTCGATATCGCAGTCATCTTTCGGTGTCAATAACTTTTGTACCGTTACAGCTATCACAAAACTAATTACAGAATTTCATTCCTTGGAAAATTCTAATGTGTTTTGATACTCCACATGACCCCCTTGCCATTTGAAAAATTTGACCTCGATCCAATATGGCGAACTTCAAGATGGCGGCCAGGCCGCGGAAGCACACTAACACATGGGTCCCTTACCCCGTTGTACCCAGGTGAAGTTGGATCTGCCATTACCGCATCCGTTTCAGAGGAAAAAGGGTGTACAGGGACTTTTGAATCACCCTGTATATCGAGACGAGACTGAGACATTCCCTTCGAGACCAAGGTTTATAAATCAAGACGAGTCCAATTTAACCAAGTCTTGTCTCGTCTCCTCTCTATGGAGCTGAATACCATCTTTCAATAATGTTATAAAAATAAATGATTATTGCCAAATATTTAATAAATATGCTGATGAATCAGATTAGGCACAAGATACACATATATTAACAAACCTTTTTGAATAAGAAAAGGTCTTTAAAAAAGTGGGTTGGAAATCAACATTGCAAATTACGTAGAGGTCAAACTTGTTGATAAGAGATTAACCATTGCACTGTAATAAATCATCGTATAAAACGGAAATTTTAACACGGTTCAACACGGTGTGACTCACATTCATTAAGTTAGCGGCTGAACAACAGCGTTTCGTTAAGTTTCTTACTGATTATGTTTTTAATTAGCAACTATCTACTGAAGCAAACAAACTATGAGCACGCGATTTTCACACTTACACGAATCAGGTGAGCGTATCAGCTGTTAGCCAAGTAAAATTAAAAGTCTTATTTTAGTATATCATGTAATTCCCACTTGATCATGTTTTTATTATGATTGCTGTTCAATATATGTTAGTTTTTTTACCTCAATAAGTCAAACCAGGCACAGGAAGGTATATAGGAATCCGTTGGATTTCGTAGTATATGCTCAATTGCAACAAATCTGTAAGCAGCATGAGGATCTGCTTAAAATAATTAAACACGTACGCTTAGCAGCTACAGGTGGTATCTTTGTTGGCAGACGACCTGTTTAATGGGAACTTTGTTCGAGCTCATCCCCAATTTTTTTTTTATTTCGGGTGTGTTGCTTAGGTGTATATATATATATTTGAATTTTTAAAAATATTGTTTGATTTGATTTATTTCACTTCGCTTTTCTGCCACTTTTGGCTAATCGCGATGATGGGGATCAGGTCGGGATTCTACCCCCTCCCCCCGGCGTTACAGCGCGCTGTGCAAAATACTTCGTTTTTTAAAGAAAAAATATGTTACGGCTCTTTTCAAGATAGTTCTTTTGAACAATTTTTAAATAAACATGTACAATTCCGGAACAGAAAAAGCTCTAGGCCCCACTCCATCGTTTTGTATTAATTTTAAACAGTTTATACTTCCCTATAAAGTTTTCCCAATTAGATCGAGGCAATTAATACCACATTAGGTGCAGGGTAGTTTTGATTGTGTTGGATGAGATTGGGAGATAATGTGGACGAGATAACTTTTCTTCGTTTAGCTATTAAAAACGATTCTTTGAACATCAGCTTCTTATGTCTGTCAAATTATTTGAGTGGGTACAAGGGGTACAATTCGGATCAAAGGATTTAGGGAATTGGGGAGTACCTACGTAACACATGATTAAGTTCAGTTACTACATTTTTGTTATGAAGCCATACCGCAAATCTTGACGTTTGGCATGTTGGCATGTGCAGTAATTGCGCCGCAATAGCGGGGCTTAGACGATTTGATTGATGTGTACAGTTTGAAGAAAGAAAAAACGTAAAATTACTTTGTGTTGAGTCAACAGTTACTGCTGAGGCATCAAAAGAACTTTTCAATTTAATTTTTCTAAAATTTGTGAACCTTACTATTGTACCGTAATTTATTTTTAAAGTAATACGAGTATTGTATCAATAATAAATTAATGAAATGCAAAATGCAATAATCGTACTGTTTTGCTTCTTTTAAAACTGACAACCAATATACTAATTAATATTTGTTTACTTAAGCGAGAAAATTTAACATTTTCAAATCTAAAAGGCCTAAAACTAACTGTTTTTAAGTTGTTGCTTTTTAATTTCCGGGGAAGGCCTCCGAACCCCTCAAAAACTAGAGGATATTCAATATCTCTCAGCTACATCATATGCTTCTCCTAGAGTCTGCCCCCCCCAAAGCAAAAGCTCAAACTCCGTCCATGGGTGAGCGGAGGGGTGCATTATCTCTCGGTACATCTAAAATTAACAACAAATTACCAATTAATATGAGAATAAATTTCGATCAGCTCCTTTGACGTGTAAAGTTATTCCATCATCGGAAGGGAAGTCCGAACCTAATAGGTGACAGCTAGAAATAAAGGTTATTCACCCCCCTCCCCCTTCGTCACTGAGTAGAATCGTGCTAGGTCCGTTCTGTATGACATTAAGATAAGACCAACAATGATTGATTACGTACACCACAACTGTTAAAAGTACAATGTTCTTTGCAGTGAAACTAAAAATATCATGCTGAAAAGTACTAATTGGAATGGGCAACAGATATACGTGAAAGTGAGTGCACAGAGAAGCTTTACGTTCCGGCCTGTCACTCGACAAGCGGTATCACGTTTGCTGTTCAAGTTGACCTGCTTCTCGCATTCAGGAAGCACCTCTGTGGCCGAGTGCGGGTGTCTTTGGGACAGGAAGACTGCCAGCGAAACCAGCGGGGCGTAATTCTTTAACCGGCTGAAGTACTGTAATTTAACGTCTGCCAGCAAACAGTTTTAATTTTCATACGAGCCATCACAACAGATATATATTCATCCCCGTGAAGGTGCGAAGCATAACAGTACTGTGGTTAACAACGATCTGTGTGTCAAAAAGATTCCGTTCTCGTAATAGCTACATTCACAGCGTAGTTGACAAGATTGTCGCTGACAAAGCAAAGATGATAAGCGAAAAGAAGATGGTTTGTTTTGAGTTCGGAACGAGCGTTGCACGTTCGCCATCTGGCGGTGCTCAGTTGAACTATTCACTTTCTTTCGCCAGAATTGACTTCGCTGAAATAAGTTATGTGCTCTTCTTGTTACTATAACCGTTAGAATCTGTTGCACACAACTACTTCCTCTTCGTATAAAAACTAAATTCAAATTTTCTGTGTTCGAGATTTTTTCATTTACTGGTAGAAATAAATAGGAGTTTTGCAAAGTTGGTTTTATCCAGTTTTTATGTGAATTAGCTAATCGGTACTGGATTTGAAGTTTGAATTTAGATCCGACGAATTTGAAAAAGTCACTACAAAGTTAATTTTTGCTGGAAGACAAAAATATTTACAGAAATATATAGTGAAGATCATAGCATTTTATGATATTCATTTGCGGAAATTTACATCGGACAAATGGCGTCCATTTTCGCGGATGCAACTTTGAAGGTGATGATGGAAATTGGCCTCCATCTTCTCCAGCATGTCTCAGTCGATTTGGCCGATGGTCTCAACAATAGCCTCCATCACCTGATCTAGTGTGCGTGCCCCACTCTCGTAGACGTGCGACTTCAGGTACCCCCATAAGAAAATCACACATGGACAAGTCTGGGGATCGAGAGTGCCATGGAACATCACTAAATCTGGAAATGACGCGGTTCGGGAACAGAGCTCGAAGAGCACTCATTGAGGCTCTGGCTGTGTGAGCCGTGGCGCCATCTTGCTGAAACCACACAGCTCGACGGGTAATCCTCCTTCTCCGTAATTAAAGTACCAAGAAGTTGTTTAACATCTGCATGTAATAATCAGCGTTGAGAGTTACAGTAACACCTTTGTCCTCAAAGAAATAAGAACCGATGATGCCAACCTTACCTACAGCGCACCACACGGTCATTTTTGGGCTGTGGAGGGGTTTCTGATGGAGTTGTCGGGGATTTTCCACAGCCCAGTAGCGACAGTTCTGTTTATTTACAGAACCATTTAGGTGGAAATGAGCTAATCACTCATCAACAACACCATGTCTTCATTCTCCTCACACCGTGTAAGCATTCCCTGTGCAAAGTTCGCTCGCTGGTGGTAATCCAACAGAAACAAAACTGATAGTAACTGCTAGTAAGTACTAGTACCAGAACATTTGTATGTATATCATAAAATACTATGATCTTCACTATATATTTCTGTAAATATCTTTTCTCCAGCAAAAATTAACTTTGTAGTGACTTTTTCAAATTCGTCCGGTTCCCGTGCCCCACCCTGTATTTGTTGTTGATGTATATTTATTTTTGTTTATTAGTGGAAAGTAAATAAAAGCAAAGGTAAAAATAGATACGGCGAATTTTAAGTCCACTTTTATGAACAGATAGGCTAATAGAGACTGGACCTTCAGTTTAAAGTAGAATCCGAACCACTATGTATATTCACCTGGTATCGAACAATAGACACAGCGACAACTAATAAATGAAAAAAAAACATTTCCTGGTTTAAGTCCCTGCCTGTTCCTTCATCAATTTCATCTAATCATCATTTATTGTAATGGTCACTATTAATTTAAAGAGACAGAAAAACAGCGCAAGCTAAGAGAAATAAAAAAAAAATACGAAGACAGACCGGAACAAATAGCAATTGATTCAATGACAGAAACGGAAGTAGAAACTTTGAGGACAAGGAAAGAGATGTTTTTAAAAAATTAAGAAAAAATGGGGGGAGTGAGCTCTCCTCCACCCGCATACATTCGAGGGTATGCGCTTATTGTTCTGGTACCTTTAAATAAACCAGGACATCAGTTTCGCTGAATTTAAACGGTTCCCCCGCCATTTTATTTTTCCTTACTATTTATTATTTACAATACAGGGAGTCCATAAAGTCCTGCAAAAAACTAAAACTCTATAACTTTTTAGCTGTTGCGTTTAACAATACACATTTTTTGGGTGAGAAGGGTGGACGTTTAAAGTTTGGTTCTGGTCACACTGCTCAGTGACGCTTGCACTGGTAATCACGTGATCATGTGACTTAAGATGGCGTCCATCCAGGAAAAGGCACAGTGTGTTCTGTGGTTTGCAGAGTTAAAATCTTGTGTTTCAGTCCAGAGAAAGTTTCAGACAACATATGGGAAACCACCCCCAGCAAATTCAAGTATCAAGAGATAAACTACAAGAGAAAAATGAGAAAATGAATGATAATACAATATATACTACTGTGTAAATAATAAGAGTAAACATTTGTTATATAATTAATTGGTTACATTAGTTAGTGAATTCAATATACACATTTTTCAAATCAACTTTTTTTAAGGAGAGACTGTCACGAATTCAGATAGAAAAGGAGAGGGAAAAAGAAATACGTATAGACAGAATACATGAGAAGCCGGAGTAAAACAGAGACACACAATGACAGAGGTGAATAAAGAAAGTGAATATAGCTAGGGAGATTGACAGAGAGAGAGAGAGAGAGAGAGAGAGAGAGAGAGAGAGAGAGAGAGAGAGAGAGAGAGAGAGAGAAAGGAGAAAGTGAATGACAAAACGAGGCTGAAAATATTGAAAAATATCAATCCAGTTGCCTTAGACAGTCAAACGATATATTCACTGAAATGCATTCGAACTTTTTCTCAATTTCCTTTGATACCAGCATAATATGTATCCTTTGAGAATATTAAATTGTGAACTTCGGGACAGAAATTCACACTAACAGACCCCTCTTGAACGTTCAATAAACTTTTAAAGAAGGCGGGGCAATCGGAAGTCACAGAGCGTGCAAGAATGATCAGCAAGAAAATAAAAGAAAGGCGATTCCAAAGACGAAACGGTAAATTTGCTAGAAGGCACAGCAGCGCATCAATAAATCGAGAAAGTCATGCGTATCAATAGGATCATTGTTTTCTGAAGAGGAAACATAAGCCCATAATGCACTGCGTGTC
The DNA here is from genome assembly GCF_977018435.1 of Lepisma saccharinum. Lineage (NCBI taxonomy): Eukaryota > Metazoa > Arthropoda > Insecta > Zygentoma > Lepismatidae > Lepisma > Lepisma saccharinum. Next base: position 6,231,214 of record NC_139243.1, read on the forward strand.
GAGCGGAACTGATTATAACACTTTTACAGAGAGACACTCAACCTCACCTCAGATCACGGCCGATAGGCTGACTTCATTTCGTTGGACCGTGGATAGGAAAAGGGTCAGAAGGTTATTACTTCGGGACTTAACAAAGGAACAATTTTATGGGGATTTTCAGGAACGGAAAGTATTCTCACGAACTGTTGTTTCACGTAGAACGGAAACCAGTTGCATTCTGGGAATGAATGCTGTACGCACTCGGGCGGTTGAGTTACAATTTTAACATCTTTTCTCGTCGCTTGCTGCTTCCTTAGTGTTATAGTCTGTGTGTGCCATTCAAAAAAACATGTGCAATTTACCAAATTAATTTACTTCCTGTCCACAAATTAGAACACGGTACATAAAAACTCACTGTGCGAAATAAGCTTTTTGCTTTGGGGTTGCCCACTGAGTGGTGTATTCGTGATTGGAGGCAGGTTTTTTTTATATGCAAATTTGTGTATGAGTCAGTAAACTAAACTGTTGCCTTGCCTAGGTCATAAAATCTTATGATAACATTTACACGTAATTTAGAACCGCTTAGTATATTTAATTCTAAGAAAACCCGAACACATACACAAAAAGAACTTTTGAACTAGCAACATTGAAAACTTGATCGAATTTCTATTGACAAGTTCAAAATTAACGTCCATCTAAACTATGTTTCTTGCAAACACTAATATATGTAAAATATCAGCACTATGCCCAGAGACGTAACGAGAATCGTGGTGGCCCCGGGGCAGACATTAGTGACCCCCCCCCCGTTACTACTATTAGTGGCTAGGTCTATGAATACAAGAATTGCTTACGTTTTAGCAGATATGGTGGTAAATATAATTATTCTGGTTATGACTAGTCACGTGTTTATTTGTCTTTACAAGTTAGCTGCTCGTGTACAGTGGGATCCATGAGAATTACCGTGCAAATTGTCCATGACTATTTTCATGAATTTTTCTCTTACATCCTATGAAAAACTCAATATGCTGACCAAGGCAGAGATTTATTTTATTATAAAGCATGTACAGTCGGATCCATGAGTATTACCGTGCAAATTGTCCATCGTCATGTTCGTGCACTTTATTTGACCCAATAAGAGCGTCAAGAATTAAAAGAAAACTCAAAACAAGCTGTTGACAACTTCTGCTCCAGCATACATAAAAATCCATCACTTAAAAACACATAGTATGTAAGAGAAAAATTAATGTAAATAGTCATGGACAAATTGCACGGTAATACTCATGGATCCCACTGTACATTTGTAGTTGGTGCAGAGTCTGAAGAAGACCTTGCTAGAAGGTTGAAACGTTACATTTAGTTTATGTTTTAAAATAAATTTCTGCCTTGGTCAGGATATTGAGTTTTTCATACCATGGAAACAAAGCTTAATGGTGTTATAATTTTACATCCTATGTGTTTTTAAGCGATGGATTTTTATGTATGCTGGAGCAGAAGTTGTCAACAGCTTGTTTTGAGTTTTTCCTTTTAATTCTTGAAGCTCTTATTCGGTCAAATATAGTGCACGAACATAGTGGTGGACAATTTGGACGGTAAAACTCATGAATCCCACTGAACATACACCTAATCCCCGTGTTGCAGTCCTAGAACAATGGTGTTGTACCAGCATAATTTTACCCCGCTAGTTGATTGATCTGATTTATTTTACATCGCTTTTGTGTTACTTTTGGTTAATTTGCGAAGATGGAGATGAGTGATGATATGATTAAATTTATGAATGGACACTCACAAACACCCATGCCCAAGCCAGGATTCGAACCCTGGACCCCTGGCGTCGTAGCGCGATGTGCGAATCACTCCGCCACGGGGGCCGTTACCCCACTAGTACTTTTTGCTTAGCGTGTAATGGGAAACTGTGCATTTATACGAAATAATCAGCTTTAGGTAGGCTTACCATATTTTTTTGGGTCCAACCCAGGACATATTGCCGATCAACTCGTTACTGCTGAATTTCATTTTTTTTTACAAAAATAAATTGAAATGACTTAAAAGCCTTAATATTTTATTGGAACATTAAACTATAAATTGTAGAAGAAAAATATTAACATTATTTTCTAAAATCAATCAATTAATTTTTAAATGTTTAATTGAATAATATATTTTCTGATGTTTAGGAAACCTCTCTGTTCTAGGTAGCATTATCTGTTAGTTGACTCAGTTGTACTTTTCACTAGACATGACTTTTTTCAGAAATTGCTTGTTTGTTTTAAATTCTGGTCGTGAATATCCAGTACCGGTAGCTACTTTCATGTTCAGATTCTCAAAACCCTGGACATTTTCCAATCCCGGACATCACTAAAAAAACAGGACTGTCCGGGCTAATCCCGGACGTATGGCAAGTCTAGCTTTAGGCTCACACGTCACTACAATATTTCTGCAGTGGGCCAGACTAACAAGAATATACACACAGAGAACTAAATGCATCATATCGATTGATGCACCAGAATCCATCGATTGATGCACTAAATTGTGTTTTGTAGCTTCTTCAAAGAATTATATTCACATTTGATGCATTTTGGTGCATTTTTGTATTTCGTGAAAGAAACGCCAAAGTGCATCAGTTGATTCAAGTGAGGATTTATTTCAGTCGAGATGCACTTTAATGCATCAGCTGATACGTTTCGTCTGAGCTACATACAGTCTGTAGCTCAGACCAAACGTTTAAGTGCATCATCCAAAAAGATGCAGGAAGGTGCATCAAGGTGCATCAACTGATGCATTGAAGTGCATCAAGACTGAAATAAATCCTCACTTGAATCAACTGATGCACTTTGGTGTTTCTTTCACGACATACAAAAAATGCACCCAAATGCATCAAATGTGAATCTGATTCTTTGAAGAAACTACAAAAAAACACTTTAGTGCATCAATCGATGCATTATGGTGCATCAATCTATATGATGCATTTAGTTCTCTGTGTGTTATTTAGTCCACAAGGCTGCACACTTTTTGACAGGAAAAATCTTCGATGACTGGATCATTAATAGACACGAACAGTGGCGGCGATTGGGTTCGAAATCCGGGGGGGGGGGGCAAGGTGCCATAACGAGGGGGGCAAAGACAGTTTACTTTCCCTTCATACATTCATACATAAGTTTTAGCATAGTTCGGGGGCAAAGCAGCAAAAAGTTGGGGGGGCAACTGGTTTCCCTCGCCCCCCTTAATCGACGCCACTTGACACCAATGATTTTCCAGTTGTGTTCTTTACATATTTATCAAATGGTATACTATATCCTTTCAATTCCATTTTCCCCATGACAGGGATATAAATAATTTTATTTTGCCGGGGATAATTTTGGAGGGGAATTCCTGGCATACCCCCACCCCGTTAATTCGAACACTGCATTAAAATATGGAATAAAGCTTTGTAAAAATGGCGATAGATGTCAGTACCATAACCTTTACAGAATTCTATTATGACCGTTGAGAAATTAGATTTTGGCGTCCCCCCTCCATCGAGTTCTGTCTCTTCTTCTTCCCCCGCTTAGTCGAGTACAAATGTTGTTCTCCTAATTCACACGTATTCTTTTAATATCAATATGCCATAAACATCTCCCGTACGGCTTCCATCGCAAATTTGCTATACATTTAGCCTCAAGTGAGCTGCTTTACAACAAAAGATTTGTTGTTTAAGTGTGGGAAAGTTTGTAAGACAAAGGATCAGCTTCATTTATTTCTCTGCTCTCTTGAGTAATTTACAATATATAATGAATAACATATACCTTCATCAACACGTCCCTGCACATACTTTTTAGTAATCCTAGGGTACCATACCTATCACATCATCAAATGCAAGAAAATTTTTAGGTTTATTTCTTTGCAAATGACAATAAATTAATTGTTCGCCAATACTTTCACAGGGTGCTGCGACATTTAGTTTCCAATTTCTTATTTTTGCTCGTTCGGCCCCCGGATCTAGCGTCCCCCTGGTTCCCCCGTAGCTACGGCTATGATATTTGTTTTTACATCAGAGAATTACAACTACCATGTTGTCATGTGCGATATACAGGGTGATTCGTTTGAAATGTCAGAAAATTAAACCGTTACATACGTGCATGGCAGATAAATATGTTGGTCACGCCGCAACAGTGCATACCCGCACAGTATGTCGTATGGTGTGCGGAATTTTCGAGTGTTACGTACATGCACGCTAGCGCCTCCACGCGGCTGAAATCCGTAAACCTCCACACACACGCATCTTACATCCTTTCTTCTTACAACAAACTGCTCCGTGATACGTACAATAACCTCTTATATGTAACGGTTTACTTTTCTGACATCTCAAAGGGATCGCCCTTTATATTTTAAGTACATGAAAAACAATTTACAACACAATATTATCTTCATAAAATGGAAACAAAAAACAAAGTAGTACGTACATCTGCCATTCATGTACTGATGTTACGAATTGGAGCAAAATATGCTCAAGTTTTTAGTTTAACATGATGTGTGACTTTCAAAATGGCACCTGTTACCGTGCATACTCATATACAAGGTGTTCCCAATCAACTATTGTTCTAACTATTCTAAATGAGATTAGACGTTTTACCCTACTGAATTTGAGACACAGATTGCAGTGTTTGTTTTAACGATGTCACCAGATAGGATCTGGCAACATATCCTTTATAAGTCTTCATCTTAAGAAAACAGTTTTGTATTGCAGATTTTGTGACGTCAAAATAGGTAGTTTTAAAATTTGAAGTATTGATATTTATGTAATTACTAAATGTTGCTATATCTTGTATTTTCAGATACAGACGATCTTTGCGCAAGACTACGAAGGTAAGCTATTTGAAGCACCAAGATAACAAGGATTAAAAGAAAATGTACTACATACTTTAAGTAAAGCTAGGAAAGGTTACTGACAATTCGGGGAATTATGAATAAAACACAAACTTATGTATCTGTTATGTAAATAAGTTTTCAAATATGTCCCTTATTATATGAAGTATTACGCACGTACATTGTTTTCTTTAATCGAGAGCTTCCGAAAATAAAACACCGCCCTCGAAAACAGGGCTAAATTTCCGCTTTCCTGTGATGACCCTGCTCCTTATAATAATTAACACAAATTACGTGTGTGAAATATATTTTTAGGTTTATCTTCATTCCCCATGGGGACGTGATTCTTTCGCCCGCCTTTCCAGGCTCCCATGTTTCAAATGTTTCTATTTACTTGAAGAATCAATTCCCTATTAATGAGGTAATTCACTAGGCAGATCTTTAATATTCTTAGAAGACACTGGTGAAGGCAATAGAGTCTCATAGTGTTTAAATATAGCTTCCACTTTGATGCAAGGCAGATTTATATAGTGTATTCGTATGTAGTTCTTATTTTTTCGCTTATCGTTTTTATTATTCGCTAAAATTTTCATCCCGCATCAGTGACGTAGGCAGAAGTTTCGTTGTTTATATTAACTTTACTGTTACTGTTTATTGTGGTAAGAACAACTACATTTAAAGTATCACTTCCTTCTTAAACACGAAGGTTTATGGTTGCAGCAACACAAACCTTCCATCCGTCCCTGTTCTGGGCAAGATCAATCCAATCTTTTCCACCCTTACCGATTTCCTTTAGGTCCATCTCAACGTTATTCCTCCATCTTCGTCTTGGCCTTCCTACAGGTCGCTTACCATCAGGTTTCCCAACAAGAATCCTGTAAACTCTTCTTTCCTCTCCCATTCGTGCCACATGGCCTGCCCACCTAAGTCTTCTTGATTTAATTAGTCTAATAATATCTGGACAGGAATATAAATTGTGCAGTTCGATCACTTTTAATGCGCATTTTAAAATTTCGTTTTTTGTATGGCATTTTTTTTTTAATATTCTTCCTTCTCCCTTCTCTTTCTCTTATGTCATTTTTCTTATAATTTATTCATTAATTTGCAATTAAGAGCCTCAAAGAAAAGTTGACTATAATAATGTATGATCATACTATTATAATATTATTAATTTACCACATTTGGCATAAATAGTTGTATCATCTTCTTAAAGGATTAAGATTACTTTTAATAGCTAATCTTTATATTCCGCAAGGAAATATACATACTTTTTATTAAGGGCAACATGAGTTCACCATTTTTGATTGATTATTTCTGAGATTTCTTTCTGGTTTCTATAGGATATCACAACATTCGCAATCACTTATTAAAAATACTATACATACCGTACGTAACATTCTCTCTATGATTATAGTTTCTATATAAACACATATTAGTGCTTGATTTGATTTTTGTTATTTGTGTTTGCTTTTCTGCCACTCTTGGCTAATCGGAGAAATGAGACTAAAGGATGATATCAAATTCATGAAGTTAGACTCCCAAAGAACGCCCATGCGTGGATTCGAACCCGTGACATCTCACTCCGCCACGAGGTCGACACGCGTATTCATGCTTATTTATTTACATTTTACTTGGGATTACCGCTAAGCAGTTTTTCCCATATCTATATATGTACTGTACATAAACTTACATTTTTTAGTACATTATTATTAAAAGATACTATGAACAATTTTTTTTCTACTAAATAGTTAAGCCACATTTTCTAAAAAAAGATAACAATATATATCCAACTGTAAGGTTAGGTTCACAAATCAAAGATTCCAAACACTGAGGAAAAGGAATTTCACAGTTTATAAGAGTTTTATAGAATGTCTCTCTTTCTTGTGTGTATCTATTACACTCAAATAGGATATGGTGTATATCTTCCTTGTTGCCACATCTACAGTTTGGGTTTTGTAGAATCCGGATCTTTTGTAAATGACTTTTAGTAGTTGTATGTCCTGACCTAATACGATTTAGTAATACTATCACATTCCGTGAACCTTGAACTTTTGTAAACCAAGGCCTCATTCTATTGAATTTAGCTATCCTCTGATAAAAGCTGCCTGCATTTTGAAATTCACCTTTGCACCATTCCGTCCAGTTTTCCTTCAACTTTTTCTTCACCCTCGGTAGAAGGTCTGTGTACCAGGTTTTCAGCTCCAGAACAGGTTGAATTACCCTAGCTTGTTTTGCATACAGATCTGCCACATCATTTCCTAAATTTTGACAATGTGCTTTAACCCAGGTTAAATGAATTATCTTCCCCCTGCTCCTTAAATTTTGTAAAGTTTTTACACAGTTTATAATGTATGGGGAGCATTTAAATAATAAATCATAATTGGACTGAATTGAATATAATACAGTTTTGGAATCCGTTAATATTAATATATTTTTTACTTGCAATTTATATGTAAAAATTAGTGCTTGGTAAATTGCATAAGCTTCAGCTGTAAAAATGGAAAAATCTTCCGGTAAATGTATCATAATTGATTCCTTCTTCTGTACATCATAAACAGCACATCCTACATTTTGAACCGTCTGTATATATAAAGTAATAATCTTTCCATCTTTCCATGTAATCATATTTTGTATATTGTTCAGGAAAAAAAATATCTCTATATTCACAAACGGGAAAATCTAGAGTATATATGGGCTTACTCCTTACTTTCAATAATTTTTGATGATCCTCATAGTACTCATTATATAATTGCACCCATCCTATATCTTCGCAGTTATTAATTTTGCCTGTATCATGTAATTCAACCAAGTCGAATAGAATGTCGTTAAACGGATGATTAACTTCTGACATTGTTTTTAACAGATATTTAATAGACATTTCTCTCTTCCTATAACTTAAGTTCCATTCGCATGCTTCCATGTATACAGCAACATTGGAAGTACTCTTCATCAGTCCTAGACACTTTCGTAGAACTTTCCTCTGCATTACTTCCAAAGGTCGAAATACACGTTCCGAAACTGTATTAAAGACTATAATCCCGTATTCTATTGTTGGTTTGTAATAGTTTTTGTAAAAATTTATCATGGTACTAGGATGACTTCCCCATTTTGTTGTAGCCATAGAACGAAATACATTGTAAATTACTTCTGCCTTTTTCACTAACATTTTTACATGAGGTTTCCATGTTAATTTAGTATCAAATATAACGCCTAAATATTTTACTGAATTTTCTATGGGAATGTGTAACTTTTTTGTGTATTGATTCACATTTTTCGGAGCTCCTTTTTTACTAAATATAATCAACTTTGATTTTTCTGACGATATATTCATAGACCTATTCTCAAGAAATTTCTTTATCTCTATTATTTTCGCTTCCATGTTGGTGACTCCTTTATCTACTTGCTTGACACTCTCATATATACATAAATCATCTGCATATTGTATAAATCCAAATGGCTCAGGACTTATTCTTTGAACATCCATTAAATATATATTAAAAAGTAAAGGACATAAAGGGCTTCCCTGTGGAAGTCCCCTTGTTATCCATCTAGGACCCTCAACTTTATTGTGAAAGTAAAAATATAAACAACGATTTTTTAATAGATTCCAAATTATTTTTAGATGCATATAAGGTATTTTCAGATTTTGTAGAATGTTTAATAATTTATTTATATTTACATTATCATATGCCCCTTTAATATCTAAGAAAGCAGCAATAAGACTACTTTTCCTTTTCATTGTATCATAAATATTTGATGATAACATTGCCAAGGCATCTGTACACCCCATACCCTTCCTAAATCCAACTTGAAGCCTTGAAAATATTTGTTGTGCCTCTGTATGCCAACTTATTCTCTTTAGAATTAATTTTTCAAAAATTTTCCCCAGTACTGAAGACAAAGCTATCGGTCTATAAGATTCTCCTTTATGTGAACTTTTGCCAGGTTTCGATATTCGTAAAATCATTTGAGTGTACCACGATTGCGGTACATTTCCTGAATTCATTATATAATTGTAGATGTTACAAAGATATATTATACCACATTCCGGTAAATTTTGAATCATCGAATATGTTATTCCATCTTTTCCTGGAGTTGTGTCCTTGGCTCTAATTATTATGTCTCTTATTTCCTCGATCATGATATTGGTGTATAATCCTTGTGAATGTCTATCTTTAGAACTGAAAGAGAAAATCATCTGGGGCATCTGCAGGTTCGTGTTTATTATTACATGTTACCTTCATAATAAATTCATCTTTCCATGTTTCTTTGAGTGGTATTAATCGAGGGGTATGTGGTTTGCGGATTGTTTTAAATTTAACCCACACGGTACTGATACTCTCTTTGTTATTTATGTCTTCACAATACTTTGCCCACGATTGTCTTTTTGCACTGATATAACTTTTCTTGGCTTGTGCTATTGCTTTCTTATAATTAATCCAAGTTTCCTGATTTGGTATTGTTTTATAAACTTTAGTAGCTTCAATTCTCTGTATTTTAAAATTTTGGCAATCTTTATTCCACCAGTGTACTATTGGATACTTTTTTACAACTTCCTCTTTTGCCCTTGTACATGATCTGTCCATAACAATACTAAGAGAATCTACAAAATAATCATATGTACTCTTATCAATATTATTTAAATCTGAATTTTTAAATAAGATTGTAAGTAATTTAGTATATTTACTCCAATCAGCTTCGTTAACTTTCCATTTTCTGAGCGGAATAGTGAAAGATCTCACTGAATTAGTATCAGTATAAAAGAAACATGGATAATGGTCACTAGTTCTTTGATCACTGTCTGTTTCCCACTGAAATTGACCACATATATCATCTGACATTAACGTTAAATCTATAGCTGTTGGCCGAGTACCTAATCTTCCTATATACGTAGCAGACCCGTCATTAATTACAGTAAAGTTGTACAAATCCATACATTCTACTAACACTTTCCCCAACTTATCTTCATCCTGATCTCCCCATATTGTGTGATGGCAATTGAAATCCCCTGCTATAATAAAAGGCTTTTCTATGCATTGAAACATTTGCGATAATGTATTTGTCGTTAATTTCTGTGACTCTGCACCTGTAGGAATATATATAGATATAATACTAACTTTTTGATTCATAAAAGCAATTTTAATTCCTACGACTTCAATTTTTTATGTGTCGTATAAAGACAATGTATAATCAAAAGATATAGGTTCAAATGGAATGCTTTCATGAATCATAATTGCAACTCCTTTACTATCATCTTTAATCTTTTCATAAATTATGTGATAATAATTTACTTTAAAATAATTTATGTTTGATGGGTTCACAGAGATTTTCGATAAACATAAAAGTTCAGGTCTATATTCATCTATTAATTTCACCAGATTTTGCTTTCTTGCTTTCAGTGATCTTACATTCCAGTGTACCCCCACGAATGTTTTCCATTATTTTTTCTTCCACACCCTAAGGTGTCTCTCCAAAAATTTCCAAATCCTCAATAATTTTCTGCACCTGGCCATTTATTTGTGAGCATTCTGTTAGTATTTCTTTTATGCTTAATAACTCAGAATTTTTAGTTAATGTCGCCATAAGTTTCGCCATTAATTGTAACAAATTATACATAAGATCCTTCTGAGATGTTATGTGAGGAAAGTACACGATTTTTTTCTGTTCTTCATTGTTGTAGATTCCGATGTTCACCTCCTGCAGGCTTCTGTTTGTACTATCCACATCTTCCTCATTATTCCTTGTCTTAATTACAGTTCCTGTAGACTTGCCATTTAATTGTTTTTGATTACTTTGTAATTTCTTTAGAGAACCTTTACTTGATTCTCCTTCAGAATTTCCATTATAACTCTTTGTTTGTGAATAGGAATTTAGTCTGAAATTTTTTCCATATTTATTTTCAAATTTGGAATAGTCTCAATGATGTTCTGGAGGAACTCTTTTCCATGAAACATTTTCCAAGTATGTATCTGATTTTCTTTCACCCCAATCACTTAAGGCTTAAATCTGTTTTGTATTGTTATGCTATTTCCTACAACACCAATCTTTCTTGTGTTAATTTCACTTACTTGACTTTTGTTTATATGGTTTTTTATTTGATCAGCATATGAGTTGCCTTGAACAACATAATTGCTTGGAACATTACCTGTTATTACTTTCTCTCTTGCATCTTGCCGGGATAAATTACCATATGCCATAACTCTCATGATTTCTCTTTCCATTTCCCATTTTACACATGACTTATCAGTAGCAACATGTTCTCCTCCGCAATTTAAACATTTCGGAGTTTCATTACAATTTTCATGTTCCTCTCTTCCACATCTAGCACACTTAGCTTTATCCTTGCATATGGCTGCTGAATGTGCGAATCTGTAACATTTCTTACATTGCATCACATTTCTAACTTTAGGAGTAACATCGAAAATGTGACTAACCACTATAATCTGTTTAGGCATATCTTGAGATCTGAACGTGATTGATATTAGCTTAGTAGGAACAAAATAATATGAACCATCATCTTTTCGAATTCTCTTTTTCATTCTTTCCACTGATATTACTGTCGGGTCTTCAATACTTTCCTTAATTTCCTCCTCTTCAAATTCAGTGGGCACACCTTTTGTACTAGTTATTATTACTAAATATGGCCCATTATGTGTATCATAATACGTTTTACACTTGTCTACATTATTTTCTCTTCGACCTTCTCCAAACTTGTTAACTTTATCTCTATTATCTAACCTGTCCATCCTTACCGCTTTTGCTGGAACTTGATCATCTTCAGGAGATCTGACTCTCTTAGCTTGTTTTCTAGATGTTTCTTCTATAATGTTATCTTCTATAACAATATCATTGTCTTCTACCAAGTTCGTTATAATTTCTACTTGATTATTAAGTTCCATATAACCTATGGCATCCGCCATGACGTTAACAAGAACTGCCTTACGCAAATCACATTAATGAGTATATTTCCTTTTACCGTAGTTTTAAACTTCAACTTAAATAAGTATATGGGTTTAACTCAATCCCAGTCACAAAATTCTCTCTTTATAAACAGAACTCACTTAATTAACAACTATTAATATTACCACAATATTACACAAACAGCTCAGTTTCCATCAACCACAGGCTATCTCTTTACCCGTATTCATGCTCCCACTCACGCTGGACTCGTTTTTTTCTATTTCGACTATTTTAAGCCGCTTTCACACCTCTTTGCTTAACATCAACGTTGAGAATGGGCACTCGTGTTGACACATTGTGTTTGATGTAATTTCATTTTGAATGAGATTGCTTAGGATGGAGACGAGTATAGATCTTATTGGCATTCGACTCTGGAAGTCTGGAAATTCCGTGATCGAGTGCCCTCATTGTCACAGGCTCAGAGGTTTGAAGGAAAGGTACTGATGTGCCCAGAATTTTCATAAGAGTAGTTCATCTCTTCTTTTTAGAAGCCAGTCCTACATTTTGCCATCTTATGCTGTATTTGACGGTCTTTATTGTAACTAATTCTTGGTCAAATTGGGAGTTATGACCCCCGTCAAGTCATCTCCCCCTTCCCCAACAACTCACAGGTAAGATTCGACACGATCTTTTGTCAAAGCCATTCTTCACGTGTATCTGGAAACAGAAATAAGTGTATTAGTTATGGGTTTCGCTTATCGCACACCGTATTGAGTACCTTCGTCTACTGACGTCACGATAAATGTTCTCGTTGTTAGGTTTAGGGCTTTTAGCATATACACGATGAATACACTGTAACAAGTGAGATCCATTAGTTATACATTTTGGCTCGGGGCCGAGATAGCACGTGCCTGCAATATACAGGGTGTTTCCGGGCTGATGATACAAACTTTCAGGGATGATGGAGAAGGGCACATGTATCAATTTCAGATAAGGAACCCTGGTCCGGAAACGACTTAGTCGAAAGTTATAAGCGAAAATTGGTGTATAAAGATGCAATACTTTTATTACCTGCACAAGTTTCACAACCTGCTACATTCACAACAGTTGTTCAAAGTAGCGTCCTCCAGCTTCGCTGCAGGCATGACATCGTCGCACAAAGTTCTGACGTATCCGTTGGAACAACCCTGGGGTCGTTCGAACAATGTCACAGGCAGCGAGAATTCTTGCCAGGAGATCCTCTTCAGTCTCGACAGGTGTCTCGTACAAAAGACTTTTCATATGGCCCCACAAAAAGAAATCAAGTGGGTCAGATTAGGTGACCGAGCTGGCCACGGAACAGCTTGTGAAACTTGTGCAGGTAATAAAAGTATTACATCTTCATATACCGATTCTCACTTATAACTTTCGACTAAGTCGTTTCCGGATCAGGGTTCCTTATCTCAAATTGACACATGTGCCCTTCCCCATCATCCCTGATAGTTTGTATCATCAGCCCGGAAACACCCTGTACATTGCAGGCACGCTCTATCTTGGCCCCGAGCCAAACTGAACGCACTGTATTAACCGGTCGGGAACTCCCTACAGATAAGCCAGGTTTCTTTCGAATATTCTTTTACACTGCACTTTGCTTTTTTAGTTAATATAGAATACTATGTGATTACCAAGTTCCTGTAGCAACCTGTAACTTGTGCTTTATAAGACGCATTTTCATTTCAGTGACCGACGTGCAGTGTACATACGCAGGACCAGAGGGCTACAGAGACACGCTATCTGCTAGGCTCAGGAAGCCTGAAGGTTTCAGAGGGACGCCGATCTTTGCAGACGCTCGGCCAGTAGACCCACTGGTCGACGGAACATGCCAGATTAGGCCAGACCCCAAAGACTCCACGGGGTTGGTCTACAACCTACTCATCACGGACTTCAGCGCGTGTGGAGTTTTGAAAAGAGGGGTACAGTATACATATTCAATTCTGATTAATCATTGGCACATGTGGTTATCTGTTGTCTAATTAAAAATGTACAAGGAGAAAGAGTTTTTCACATTTCCAGATGTTTTACGTGGAATTACGTACCTGTTATTTCACAAGTCGATTGGAAACTCGTACAAACGTGCAGATATTATTTGAATAATTAAATCAAGAAGACTTAGATGGTCAGGCCATGTGACACGAATGGGAGAGGAAAGAAGAGTTGGGAAACCTGATGGTATGAGACTTGCAGGAAGGCCAAGACTAATATTAGGGGATCGTTGAAATGTACCTAAAGGAAATCCGTTGGGATGGAAAAGATTGGGTTTGTGTTGCTGCAGCCATAAACCTTCGGGTTTAAGAATGCTATATAGTTCGTTTGTTAGTTAGTTACAAACGTGCAGTATTCAAGCACGCTGTCAATTTTAGAATGTAGTTATAGTTTCAGACCTATCGTGTTTGAGATATGAACGCTGTTTGTATATAAAACCCAGGTGCAAGTGCGTATTGGTTCAACCAGAGAGGGCTCGGCACATGATTTATGGGTCGAGAATCAAATGTGTGATTATTTTAAGTATTAAATCCTTTAAAAATTCCAAACATACATTTTCCATCAAATTTCTAATGATAAAAATTTAACTGTACAGTTAGTAATGAATTGTAACACGCAAATTTCACTCGATATCAAATTACATAAAAGAAAAATAGAATATTTTTCTACATTAGTTGTTATTGCAAAATATTTTTCTTCGAAATTTGAAAGGCTAATTGGGACTGGCCTACAGTCGAAGTGGGATCCGAACCACTATGTGAATATAACGGTAATCCCAAATCAATGAAAGTGAGTGTACACTATCTCGTTCCTCCAAAGAAAACCTGGAATTTATACAGAATAAGTTCTGAAAGATTTAAATGGATTTCTTAAAAGACTGAATACGAAACCACAATCGTGCTATAAGAATCGGGAAATTAATGTAGTGTAACCGGTCTCACACAAATCTTAAATCCGTTTCCTCAGTATACTTCTCGCTGGCCCACAGAAAGCTAAATCGTACAAAGTGCTCTTAATGCAGGATTCGTGTCCCTCTACTTTCTACACTACGCGATTCAAAATGAATTTCATTTAATATCCTTTCACTTGCATTAGCTCTTAAGTCAAAGACTGATCCACAAAGTGAAACCGGAATTGTTTTTAAAGAACTGTGTTACATGATATGACGACGTATGACCGAGTTACAGAAAATATGTAAGCTTATGTGTAAGTTGGAATAATACAAACAAACGTTCGTGGAGGTCCTTAATATTCTGAATTATAATTATATTATTATGATAACAGTTTTAAGCAATTATGTCTCGAATATGCGTTAATTCATGTTGAATATGCACAAGTATTGTTCGGCAAATTGTCCACGAACATTTTAATTAAATTTTCTGTGGCAACCTAACGTGTTTTTAAGGATTACATTTTGATGTGTGCTGGATTAGAGGTTGTCAACACCTTTGGATTTTTGTTTCAATTTTTGCAGCACTGATTGCGCAAAACAAACAGTATGAACATGCTGATGGACAATTTGATTGGTATTACTTATGCATCCCAATGTACACCTCGGAAGCAGTAGTTTTGAGCAAGTGTTCTCCAGACTACAAACTGTGAAAGTTTGTCGGTATAGGGCAACACTGTCTACTACGTGTATCTGTATTTTGTTAATTTTTACTTCGCATTTCTGCAACTTTTGGCTAATCGCAAAGATGAGAATGAGTGATGATATGATGAAATGAATGAAGAGACACTCACAAATAACACCCATGCCCAATCCGGGATTCGAACCCGAAACCCCTGACATCGTAGTGTGATGTGCTAATCACTTCTCCACTGAGGTCGGCATGAATATACACGCACACACGAAGGTGTACAGTGGGATCCATGAGTATTACCGTGTAAATTGTCCATCACCATGTTCGTACATTTTATTTGACACAATAAGAGCTTCAAGAATTAAAAGAAAACTCAAAACAAGCTGTTGACAACTTCTTCACCAGCATACATAAAAATCCATTTCTTAAAAACACATAGGATGTAAAAGAATAATTAATGAAAATAGTCATGGACAATTTGCACGGTAATACTCATGGATCACACTGTACAATGGTTTCGTTAGTACCTAGTGTCCGTGACTGTACATGCGCATCCTATTACAGCAAGTTAATTTCCGGTACATCGAAATCTTAAATAAAGCATATTCGCACATTCGCCAATCACTTGATGTGATTTTATAATACCATACATTTTATAACTTCCTCGTGAACGCATGCGGTACATGCTGCGCATGCGTCAATTGTGGGAAAAAGGACAGCTTGCTCTGGGACGACATTCATGAGCATTTCTACATTCTGATTTCTTCATATATGAGAAGTATTTATTTTACACGAGAGCGCTGAACTAAGCTTATATTACATTTCTTGGATCTGAAGTGACGCATGCATCAATTGTGGGAAAATAATTATTACTTTCTTTCACTTCAGATCCAAGAAATGTAATATAA
The DNA here is from genome assembly GCF_977018435.1 of Lepisma saccharinum. Lineage (NCBI taxonomy): Eukaryota > Metazoa > Arthropoda > Insecta > Zygentoma > Lepismatidae > Lepisma > Lepisma saccharinum. The sequence goes on from NC_139243.1 coordinate 6,247,445, forward strand.
GCTTAGTTGAGCGCTCTCGTGTAAAATAAATACTTCTCCTATATGAATAAATTAGAATGTAGAAATGCTCATTAATGTCGTCGCAGAGCAAACTGTCCTTTTCCCCACAATTGACGCATGCACCGCATGCGTTCACGAGACGCCTCTACTGCACGGAAAAGAACAGGCACCGTGCCATTTTACTCTTTAACCACACGTAGCTGTCGTTTTGTGCTCAACATGTAACGGATCGAGCAGTGGTCAAGTATCCTACCGCATATGACAAGGCACATAGTTCACTTTAGGTAAGGCAAATATTAGCTTTCGGGAATACAGTGAGTGTCATCCATCTGCTGAATGTCGCGTTGGTGTCTAACCAGAGAGGAATCATGAATCGACACGAGACAAGAATGTTCTTGAAGTCCCACACAGCAACTACTTCCTGTTATGACAGCGATGACTTGCATGTCTTGAAAGTTCAACTGTTGAGATTTGACGTGGGTTTAAATTCGAGCATTGATATTTATTCTTTAGTTAATTGGCGACTTATTGTTAGTTTTCAGACATTTGGAGGGGTGATCTAATAAGGGTAGATGTCAAATTCTTATATTGCTGGCCTCCATGGCGGGCTGAGAAGCGTAACGCAGGGGTCCCCGGTTCGAACCCTAGTCATGTCCAATCATTCATTTCAGCATTTCATCATTGATCCTCATCGTCGAGATTAACCCAATAAGTAGAAAAGCGACGTGAAATAACAAAAGAATAGAAATATAAGCATTCTTATATTCATTGCCGAATGATGGTTTTAGAGGTCTCAGCTGGAAAAAGGGGGAGGCAATGATTGTGGCCAATCCGTTCATGTTGTGAAAGTAAACAACAGATTAAAACCACATTTATTCATGAATTAGACAAATAATCGAGATAATATTGACATATTTATTAAATTACATGCTGGTTAAAATAAAGCCAACCAAATAGAAAACTTGCAAACAATGTGTAGCCTACTATAGTAGTTCAGTGGTATGCTCAATTCCAGATTCTATCATATTTTCATGTACTCGACAATATTTTGGAAGAAGTTGAGGCAAAGGGTTATAATTTCCATTAACCCTCACGTGGGCACGTCCCTATGGATAAAATTGATTGATTTGGTTTATTTTACTTCGCTTTTGTGTCACTTTTAGGTAATCGCGAAGATGAGTGATGATATGATGAGATTAATGAAGGGACACTCACAAAGCACACCCATGCCCAGGCCGGGATTCGAACCCTGGGACCAGTAGCGTACGCAGGATTTTATCAAGGGGGGGTTATTTCTAAAACTTTCTCCAAATTTACATTACCATTGTTTTTATACTTTAATTAAAAAATAACTCATAATTAATTAATAATACTTATAATTAATTAATTAGCTAAATTACTACTAATAATCCTACTAATACCACTACTACTATTAAGTAGTAGAGATCTACATAAATATAGTATTTATGAAAGCAATAGGACGAAATTACTTTCTAGTCATTCGATTTTTATCAAATTCTGGGAGCATTTCCTTGTATCTTTGTTACGAAATAATTGTGTGGTCAACGAGGTGAGACATTTTAACTGTGAAGAAAGTCCATAAAAACAAGACAATATATTAAAATAAATTGAAGTACTTAAGGTATGGAACTCATGCAAGGAGCTGCGATGGTCTGGTCGGTAGAGCATCTGACAACCACGCGGGAGATCCGGGTTCGATTCCTAGAATATGTTGGAATTTTTCCGGCTTCTTCCCCGCATAAATGTTCCCGATAATTCACATCTGGATTGTCTCGCTGTTCTTACCAACAAAACATTTTGCAATATTAAGCATATTGCCGTTTGAATAATTGTCTAGTCAACAAGGTGAGACATTTTAAAGAGAGACATTCAAACGTGCTGCGGTAAACAATGGGAAGGCGGACTGGTGACATTATTTTTCTCCGCCTAGCAATTGTCTATACATTAGCCGCTTACAACGAACCAAGAACTTTATTTAGTTAATTCTCATTCTTCACACACAAAAAAAATACATGTTCATTGAACACTGGCGTACGTAGAGGGGTGGCTGGTGGGGTTACAGCCCTTACCGAAATTTTGAGAAAATCAAACTTTTCAAATAAAAATCAGTAAGAACTTAAAAAAATCAAAATGTGTAAATGCGAAAGTGAGTCCCGATTACCATTTTTTTTGTCTTTGAATACAATTTTAATAGACTGAAAAGCTCAAAACATACGAAATATTTTATTATGCATCCTGCCCTCCAAAACGAAACCATGTGCTTTCCATATTTACTATTCCAGCCCGAAAAATAAAATCCTGTGTACGCCAGTGTATTGAACATTGTTGCAACTGAGATACAAAACAACTTTTCTCTCTTTTAAATCATAGTTGCCCTCATATTTTACTTTCAACAATTCGTGTTAATTTTCAAGCCATACACTCTGAAAGACGAGTGTGTTTGGAATGCTGTGCATTTCTCCATGCTGCATGGAAATAATAATTCAAATTATTATTATTATTATTATTGTTAGTAGTAGTAGTAGTAGTAGTAATAGTATTGTCCCAGATCTTTTTCTGTGATAAATTGGCCATTTATTTTTCCCCTACAGCATTTTTCATAAAATTTCCCAAACTCAAGGGGGGTTAAACCCCGTAACCCCCCCCCTTGCGTACGCCACTGCCTGGGACCACTGGCTTCACAACGCGGTGTACTTCCCTAGGGAAAATATCGGGACAAGATCAGACGAGACTTGACCCAGTCTTGTCTTGTCTCGACTCCTGGGTGACGAATTGTCTCGTTCTCGTTTCAAGTCTAGATTTATATATGGTATTATATACAGCTTGATGCCGAGTAAATTTTCTCGGTTTATAGAGATATATTAAAGCAAACAACGTTTCATATTAATGTTTCTTTTTCTGTTTGATGTGTCACTTTGACGCTACGAACTGTCGAAAACTTAATTAAATCCTGAAAGTTTTCAACCACGATGCACAAGTTCACAGTTGCTACTAATAGATTAACTCAAATACATTTCTAAAGGACCGTTGCAATCTCGATATAGCCTCGAATTTCGAGACGAAACAGACTGACTAAATAAGTTATTGACAGTGTTACTCTTTATAGTCCACTTATCAGACGATAATCACTTTCCTCAAATCAGATCACGCAGGATTTATTTTTTTCGGGAGAGGTTGCGTTCTAAAAGGAGGGGGGGGATACACAATAAAATAGCTCGTAAATTTGGAGCTTTTCACTCTATTAAAATTGTACTCGAAGACAAAGTGATAACTGGGGGCTATTTTAAGGAAGAGAGTTGCATTTACGCGTTTCATTTCCTTATCTGATTTTTTAATGTTCTTAATTGATTTTAATTTTAAAAATTTGATTTTCTGAACATTTCTGGAGGAGCTGTTGTCCCATCATCCCCCCTCTGCTTACGCCAATGAATCGGATAATACTACTAGTAGATGCGCCTGTAATTCAAGTAACGAAAGAATATTACTTAATTTGCTACACACATACGTGATATAGTTTATCGTCGGCTTCTATCACGATAAATTATGTTATACTAAAAGTGTATTTGGCTCATTTATTCGCCTGTCCCTCCTTTGATTTGACGTTCGTATTTTTCCCATGCACTTAAACATGATTTAAGAACATTTTGAAATTTATTTTTCTTGTCATACGCTAATAATGGAATGAATATCCAACCCATTGAGCAGATCACGTAATATTTCGCGTTTTGACAAGTAGTGAAACGTTAAAAGGGTTTCCAAGTACCGTATTTAGCTGCTTCAGCGTGCCCTACTTTACGAGATTACTTCTGAGAAAGAAAAATGTTATTTATGAAAGTGCTTTTACCTCTTCTTGATGGCTCACCTTTCATTGGACCCTGGTATGACGTCATCGACAGTGTTTTTTTTTTTAAACAGCTTATCTGGAGAGTCAACTAATGTTTTTAACCTGCAAAATATGCTGCTGGCTCTAACAGTGACTACTACCAATTGATCCCTATCAGTTATTAGAATGGACTTTCAAAGTTTACTTTTACAAAACGCCATCTCCAAGAAAGGTAATTTAACAGGGTGGACAGGGGCGGGCAGTGGTCCACCTATGAACCACCTGTTAAACCCACCCCAAAAAAGTAATTGTACATACAGTTATATTGTTTTAATATACAGATATACTTCCCCAAATCATCAGTGTGATTAACCTAAGAAGACATAAAAGCAAGGTCGTATTTAGAAGGGGTCCAGGGGGGTCGGGATCTCCCTGAAAGACTTACCAAGTCCTTAATTAAATTTGTGCAATAAGAAGGTGAAGTTGATTCATTTCCGCTATGCGTTGACATTGCCTGCAAAAATATATGTGTAATACTACTAAAAATAATACACACATAAAATTAATGATCATGGACTTTTACTTTTCATCAGCTCGACCTAACAACTATTTCGGTATTCATTAAATAATCCATTTTTAATTTTGTTGACATTAATTTCGGCAGAATAGCTGTTTGTAAACAAAAGGTAGTGTGCTTAACTAGATATAGGCTAGATAATGAATACACACTGTTATATCTCTGTTTCTATATCGTCTTTTTACCTGATCATGTAATGACAATAACATTACTATTTTAATAATATTATTAAATACATTCATCTTTTTAACACACTAATTAAAACTATATTATTATTATTATTATTATTATTATTACATGTGAGACATTTACTTCGAACCCCTGCCGAATATAGCCTAGTTCTAGATACGTGCCTATAGAATAGCTACGTAAAATTTGCTAAAATGCAACATATTATACTTTCCGTCTTACAAAGACGAGAATAAATCAAAATATTTTCTGCTCTCAATATTTTCTTTTCTATAGGAAGTTAAAATATTGCATACGTTTATCTGTTTATGTATTTATTGCAGGGCTTTGTTCACGTGAGGGTGTGGTTTCCTCAATTTTCCGGCGTTGTTATGATGACTGACCAAGAAGTCATCATTATGTGTAAGCCACCGGAACCTACCATCATCGAAAACAAGGCAGCAGGATTTGCCGGTACATTGTAAGTAGCAAGATAATATTTTGCCCTCCACCAGTGCCATCTGGTGGGTGGATTTAAATTTAGCTAGATTTCTCCATAGTGGAATTGATAGGTGAATCTGTTTTGAATATTTAACGAACAGACGTTAGGTGGAGATCCTTTGAAGAAGTTTATTGTAATTTTGACAGTTTTAACCAATCAGCTTCCCACAAATTCGCTAAGTTGCATTGAATTATTCTTGGAAATATTAATTTTCAAAAGAGGCACTAATAAGCTTTGCTCGGGGAGCGCTTCTCACTTGATCGCTGAGAGAACTTGAGGCTTGCTCGCCACAGGTTTGAGACACGGAATATATCGTTTTAGTGTTTCGATGTCGTGAGGCAAAGATTAACTAGAGGAAACATATGTAAAGATGGTGGCTAATGAAGAAGTATTTGTGATTGATTGATTTAGTTTATTTTACTTCGCGTTTTGTGCCTCTTGGCTAATTTGCGAAGATGGGGATGAGTGATGAAATGATGAAATTGATGAATGGACATTCACAAACAACCATGCCCGAGCGGGATTCGAACCCGGGACTCCTGAGAAGTATTTGTGATTTAACGGCTTGCCATATACCGTAATTACAGAGAAAGTTCAAGTAACAGAAGGTAATAAAATTTTCCGCTTTTTGCTATTGTAATGAAAGTGTTGTTTATTCCAAATATACAGTAGTTTTGGAAAGTGTGTGAAAAAGAAGATTTCGAACCATTCTTGGTGAAAAAATGTTTAGTTTTGTTCTCATTGATAAGCACCTGGTAATTGTTTTGAGAAGCAATCATATTATTTTAATATTTAATATTATAATAATCACTGAAATCTTGCCCACTCGACGCAGCCATCTTGATCACATATTACTCAAAGGCACTGATATTTTGATCAATGAGCACACAACGCCAAGTAAATGATCTGTCTGCTCAACGAGCATCGTTCGGGTACTCGACGTGCCCCAGACGATCATTATTTTGAATAAAATCCTTACGCAACATGGTAAAGACTTCACAGCAATGTCACATGCAGAAGCGTCTCCTGAACGCATGCGGTGCATGCTGCGCTTACGTTAATTGTGGGGAAAATGACAGCTTGTTCTGCGACGACATTAATGAGCATTTCTACATTCTAATTTCATCATATAGGAGAAGTATTTATTTTACACGAGAGCGCTCAACTAAGCTTATATTACATTTCTTGGATATGAAGTGAGCAGGGACGGCGCCAGAAATTTTCGACCGGGTGGGCAGAAGCTCCATATTGATAAATTAGGGTGGGCAGTATAAATGTAAGACCATATAGTATATATGTGTATGTAAGACGTATGTATCCCCCTCTCTCTTACACTCCCGATTTTCCTCTTTCTTTTCCCACTCCTTTTCTTGTTTTCCTCTTTATTCTTTTCTAATCTATTCTCGCATCTTGTTCCATTTTCATTAGCTTTGTCTCTGATTGACACAATTATTTCAAGGAAGTGTTTACCCATGCGTAGCCATACATTTTAATCACAATCTTTCATGCACGTTAATACAGTGAAATATATGTGAATTAGGTTTAAGCTTGTGTTGCAAAATACTAGGCACATACTTGATTTTACGTATTCGGCGACAGTGATAGAAAGTGCGATGGTAGAGAATCGTGAAGTTTCTCGTAATTTAAATGCATGTTCCTGAGTATAGTATTTTCATCGTATGAGTTTTTGACTGAGTTTTCTTACTCCTTGGGGGTCACTTTTCCCATTCCCTGACATTCGCTACGAGACTCTGCTTCAAGCAACCCGGCGCTAGCGCTTGTCTTTCCTGGCGAACGGGTCCGCGACAGTCGCTAGAGTCGGCTATTAAAATTACAGTTTTCATATTGTGTACTAACCTTGCCTACAGAAGGTGTTGAAAATGGCATCCCTCTGCTGCAACATATTCCTGGCATCTCCGAAGGAAATTGGTATTTACACGTGCAAGTTCGTTTACTGTAATTCTCCCGATTTCTCGTATAATACTCTCTTTTAACTCACGGATGGTGTGTGGATTGTCTTTGTATACTTTATTTTTTAGATTTCCCCATTTTTCTTTCCACTTTTATTCAGAACTGACAATGTTACTCAAAACTTTTTTAATGAGGTATAATATAGTGGTCCTATGTGGAATGGGAACATCAGGAAATTTCGGTGCAAAACGTCGTCGCACTTCTCCACAATTCCTGTTTCCGAAATAACACTCGACAAGATAAATCCTTTGTTGTAATGTAAACTTTTATGGTGCCATATTAAGCCACACTCTTCAACACACGGACACGACACAACACAACTTCCGAGGGAGGATTATACTGGCGTCAGTCTGCAACGTCCACAGAAATGAAAAGAGAGCGAAGTCAGGGAGAGCGAAAAAAACAGACTGTAATGTGCGACTGTCGCAGAACCTGTTCACCGAGAAAGACAAGCGCTGACGCCGGACCGCTTGCCGCCAAGTCTCGTAGCGAATGTCAGGGAATGCTCTGTAGTAGCGGCGATTGGGTGCCAACATTTGAGGGGCAAGGACAATATACTTTTTTCTTTGTAGAAAAGGCTTAGCATAAAGAGGCCATAGTACAGGAGCAAAAGTGGCAAAATGTGGCTGGGGAACTGCATCCCCCACTTCCCGGTCCTCCTAATCGCCGCCACTGAATGTTTGGATTAAAATGAACATCTTATTAAGAATGATTTAAAACACACACGGAAAACCAATTATTTGTTCATTGTCCATGAAGTATTCCTAGGCTAATGAATGGCTATTTTGACAAAATATCACTCATATAAGTAATAAACAAATAAGATTGAAAAATCTGTTCAGAATTGAAGAGGTTATTAGCTAAGTTGCTATTCGTTTTCTGAACTGTCATGTTACTAATGCAAGAGAAGCAATACACGTATGGTAACATGAACATATTTTTTGAGGTAACAAAATGATTTAGGACACAAGGCATTCATGGAAGTTGATTACCGTACCAGTAATAATTCATCTATTTTTCATAGATGACTTGGGTTGTATGGCGTGACCATTTCGAACACACTAGAATGTCAACCACGATCCTGTGCAGCATACCCTGGAAACTAATCTTTCAGGGCAAGAGTCCCTTGCGGTTGGAACCAGAGCCAGATTAAGGTGGGTGCTATTGATGCTGCAGCATTAGGCTCATTCCTGAAATAGGCCCACATGAAAACAGACGAGAATTTTTCAAAAGCTGAACATTTTTCTTTTGCTATATCAACCTGAAAATAAACCTTAGAATGAAATTTGGAGCCCCAATTTCGGACACCTAGACACAGCGTCACTTATTATATAGTTACTATTATTCTTTGCGCTGTGACGTAACTATAACGTCGTTGTGTTTATTGTTCACCGAAGATTTCAAGAATGAGGCCCAATTTCGTCTTAATCCGGCACTGCTTGGAAGCACAGTCAAAGTAATAATTTAAGAGGATTTGCATTTTGAGTGTCAGCATGTGTTTCTTTTCGCCATTTGTTACTTTCATCTAATCACCACTGATCGTCGTCGTTATCAAAATTAGCAGAAAAATGACTTAACGCTGTCGCATTATAATGAAGGTGTCCAGTGTTCGACTCCCCCCCCCCCTCCTCTGGTGGAAGCACAATGCACACTGGTTTGGACTACACGTTAAACTGTAGGTTTAGTCTCGATTAGCCTATCTGAGCATAAAAGTGGGCTTTAAAGGAAACTAACAAAATCGTCTTCTGGATAGTTCTTGACATAACTTTATTTCCTTTACTTCAGCTGCATCTAAAGATTCTGTTTACATTTTTGACATTCATGTGGCAATATTTGTGTGTGGAACCAGGATTTCTAAATAGGATAAGCCATTCATTAGCAATTGAATAATTCTGTAGCTTTTTCCATACATAACTGGTTTATTTAAATTTATTTACTTCGGTATTGTAGTGATTATTGTGATTCCTTCTTATTAGTAGAACGAATATAAAGTTGATATTTCGCATACCATATTGATATTTGAAGATGACAAGTATATAAAAATTGTAATGAAATAAAAAAGGGACACTTCCGGAATTTCAATGCAGAGCTAATTAAAACTATATTATACTCTCTAGCATACTTAAACCTGAAGGTTTATGGCTACAGCATCCCTCCATCCTCGTCTTGGCCTTCCTACTGGTCTCTTACCATCAGGTTTCCCAACAAGAATCCTGTAAACTATTCTTTCCTCTGCCATTCGTGTTACATGGCCTGCCCATCTAAGTCTTCTTGATTAAATTATTCTAATAATAATTAAAAAGTCCAAATAATTTATTTTGTTGCTGGAGGAAGTAACGCTAAGATAATGTTCTTATTTATTTATTTATTTATTTATTGAGAGATTATTTTAACCATACCCAGGCCGGGATTTATATACGTATGTGGAGGCCCGGAGCTCCACTCCTCAAGTTCACCCTAAATTCTGATCTAATCTTGATCATACCCTGCAAAATGTTGAGTCTCCTAAGCCTATTAGCTACTTTTAATCAAGGAAGTATTCATTTGATCACAGTTTTTGCTTCAATAGCTCTAGTAATTACTTTTACTTTCAAATTACAAAATTGTTTTTTATGGGTTGATAATATGTGAACATTTCTAGCATAGATAATATTCACAAGTAAACTATACATGTTATGAACACCAGAATACACTTATTTTCATATATCCCCAAGTATTAGTACTTATTGAATTTGATTGGGTGGGCAATCGGGTGGGCACAGGAATTTTTGGGTGGGCGCTTGCCCACCCGTGCCCACCCCTGTCGCCGTCCCTGGGTGAGCAATGCATCAATTGTGGGAAAAGAATTATGACTTTCTTTCACTTCAGACCCAAGAAATGGCCACATGTCACAGATTTGTGTATTCACTGACTTTTCTACATTTACATCTTACATTTTAGCTCTTCGGGTGCACGGGTGTCTGGCATCGTTGAAGAAACTCCCGGCAGACTCGAGTACGAAGTAGCCCTCTACAAAGAAGCACCAGCAAGAACAGGAAATAGCAGTAACGAGCTTCCGGTTGACCAAGCAGTGCCTATAGGGACCAAGCTGCAGTTGAGGGCTAGGATCAACCCCGAATCAGGTAAGCGTTCATTTAACTGACTTGTGTATTTTGAAAGGTTCCAGGATCGAACCCTTGTTAAGGTGTGGGTTTATCATTGTGTTTGTCTTATCATCCTCATCCTCGCGATTAACGCAAGGTAGAAAAGCGACGTAAAATAATCCAAGTACAGCTAGATGTCTGCAGCTCTCTTAAAATTAAGTATATATACGTACAGTGGGATCCATGAGTATTACCGTGCAAATTGTCCATCACCATGTTCGTGCACTTTATTTGACCCAATAAGAGCTCAAGAATTAAAAGAAAAACAAAACAAGCTGTTGACAACTTCTGCATCAACATACATAAAAATCCATCGCTTAAAATCACATAGAATGTAAGAGAAAAATTAATGGAAATCGACGTGGACAATTTGCCGAGTAATACTAGTGGATCCCACTGTACAATCACAAAGAACACCCATGTCCAGGGCTGGATTCGAACCTGGTATTCCCTGGCGCCGTTCTCAGTTTGGGAACAAAGATGTAAATATATAAGGAAGAGGGACATTCTCTACTTTTCTGTTAGTTTTTCTATCCTTGTATGCATTTTGGACATAAGGTTACAGAGTTATTGAAATTCCAAGACAGTTATTTTCCTGCTAACACATGCAGATAAACTATATTTCATTCATTATAGCTAGGGATACAAATTTATGGTAATTAAAAACTGAGGAGAGCGGTAAATAAAATGTTAGATCAGCGGTATATACCAGCGGTGGAAAAAAAATGGCACACACATTTTCATTATGAGAGGAAACAACATGCAAAAGAGTTATAAATTGATAAACTACTTCATTTTTATATACCTAGGTACTGTACACATACACAAGTACTTAGCTGTCCAACCAAAAAGAAGACATCAACACAAAATCACTTCATTTCTAAATTGCATATCTCAAGTGATTTATTCATTGTATGTATTTAAAGGATATCCTTGCTGTCCAACAAATAAAATAATCACTACTGCACATACACAAACACATATTGAAAATCACATGATGATAAACAAAATTCATTCATGACTGAACACAAATGACACCATTGTTTCCCTTGATGTGGGGGAACAGACTAATCTTATCGCTGCTACAGCTAGCAAGTTCAATGAAACTGGAAGTTGAGTAGACATTCGGGGGAAGAAAGGAATGCAGCTCGACAGGGAGCGAAGTTTTCGAACTGAGATTATGTGCATGGGAAATCCCAATTTGCAGCGTCTTCCTGATGTGATCGAAGATAAAATGTTCTTCAGCTGCAGTGGTACGAAACGTTACAAATCGACAGTTTGAGCGTACAACCTTGATTGCCGGTTTTTGCGTGTTTTCTACTTAATTTGATGATATTTAACGGTTATTTCGCGAAAAAGCGTTCATTTCGTGGAAAAGCACGCATTTCGCATCACTTCGCGAATAAAACTCATGCATATTTCATCATTGGGGGTGTAGTTACGTGCAGAATGTTCAAAATTGCATCTTTTTTTCATATTTCGCGATTTCGCGCATGGCAAAAATTCAATGTCCCTAATTATAGCTCTGTTTCCGAATCCATTGCTGACAATTCTTGACTTTTTCTTTTCAGCCTGGAAGTACGTGAAGCTAATAGAGGTGACAGTATCGCCTGACCCAGAAACTCCTCATGCACAGGGACATGTTGCTCTGGTGAAAGACGGGTAAATATCATTGCTTCATATTAAGGGAGAATTCGTAGAGGTGGGACCGCTGGATGCTTTTAGTGTTCGGGAATTTTTCTCCGTGTGAGGTCATCTAAACAGGTTTGTTGCAGAACTGCATAAGGGACTCTATATGAATCGATTTCCCGGTACTTAAATTACCACGCTACTTGATTTTGCACGTAATAATAATTAACATAATTATGTCTTATACACACAGTGATAAATTCTGTAGATATGGTAAAGTAGAATTATATAATACTGTTTCGGTGTTATCGACATGGTGAAACAACGTAGTTACTGCATGTCGATAATTTGGCAAAATACTGTTTACTGTATTATTTTTTGTATTGATCAAAATGTTTTAACTCTCTCTTCTCTGTCTATGATGTTTTATACTTATTAATTTTTACAATTTCCACTTAGAAAATGCAGGGAATTTTGTATACTGAATATGAGAGCGTTGCTTTTTTAATTTAAGGAAACATTTGCCACATTTTTCAACGCCATTGAAAACTTCATCTCTTTCAAATATACAAATGTCCAATGGTTAGAACAGTGGTTACTAAAGTGTGCGCCGTGGCTGCAGGGGCGGAGTTTGAGCTTTTGCTTTGGGGGGGTCCAGACTCTAGGAGAAGCATATGATGTACCTGAGGGTTATTGAATATCCCCTAGTTTATAAGGGGTTCGGAGGCCTTCCCCCGGAAATTTAAAAAACAACAACTTAAAAACACTGAGTTTTAGTCCTTTTAGATTTGAAAATGTTAAATTTCCTCGCTTAAGTAAACAAATATTAATTCGTATATTGGTTGTCAGTTTTAAAAGCAGCAAACCAGTACGATTATTGTATTTTGCATTTCATTAAATTTTTATTATAATACTCGTATTACTTTAAAAAAGTTACGGTACAATAGTAAGCTTCAGAAATTTTAGAAAAATTAAATTAAAGAGTTCTTTTGATGCCCCAGCAGTAACTGTTGAATCAACACAAAGTAATTTTACGTTTTTCTTCCTTCAAACTGTACACATCAATCAAATCGTCTAAGGCCCGCTATTGCGGCGCAATTACCGCACATGCCAACATGCCAAACGTCAAGATTTGAGGTATGGCTTCATAACAAAAATGTAGTAACTGAACTTAATCATGTGTTATTTTTTTAGTCTTTTTTTAAGTTGGGGGGGTCAGTCCCCCCAGGCCCCTCCAGAACTCCACCTATGCGTGGCTGGCTTACAGGGGCGCCGCGAAATGTTCCGATATTTTCATTAAAATGACAGTGATTGTTATGAATATGATTGTTCCAATCCAATTTTTACATTTTAATATTTCTGCATTTGAGACATGTGTTTATTTTTTAATTTAAGCCAAGCAACCTAACAACACTAACAAGTGCTGCAAGTGCAAGTGTTAGGCCTACATTCTGACTAGGGCGCCGCGGGAAAATCTTGAAACACTAAGGGAACCGTGAAACGAATAAGTTTGGAAACCCCTGGATTAGAACAATGAATGTCGTACGAAATTATTATTTTCTTTACTCTTCCTCCAAAATGCGAGATCTGTATGATCTTTATCGCCGCCATTAACGCTGGCTGTTCTTACACTTTCACCTGCTGACAGGAGGCTGAGTGGACCACAGACCTGTTTGGCGTTTTTAAAATCGAAATGGAAATCTGATTTCCTGGACTAGCAGGAAATATCTGGAGCAAGTGAACGAAAACAAGTATCTGCGCAAGTAGGACTCAACCAATGAACCCGTGAGAGGGAAAGTGAGTGCATGGAGGGGAAAACGAAGTTGCAGCTGCCAGCAGTTTGCAGCAGCGCGCACTGATTCACTCTGCCCACTTGCTTTCTCCCCTTCTCTACCGTTATGCGCGACCTTGCTCTACAGATTCCCGAGGCCTTTGGGAATAACTGACTTTATAAGTAGACCTCGGATTTTTAGGTCCTATAAATCTTAAGTTAGGCTCGAATAATCCTGAAGTAGGTTCAATAGTTCAAAATTCGTAAATAATAGTGTGAAAATGGGATACCTATATCCTGAAATAGGTGTATATGGGTGTATATGGGAGAGAGGGGGAACTGCACGCACATAACTTTGAACAGTTACAGTGAATTTATTTATTTACTTACAAAGCTCTTTTTCTTAGTGAAAATACTACATACATTTAGATTAACATTGTTGGGAACAGATTTTCGAAATAAGTAAAAATCACAGAGTTATAAAGAAAAAATGAAAGTGATGCAAAGCGTACCATTGCCCACCCATGCGGGCAATAGTACTAAAAAAAATCACATATGTTGACAATGGTGGAGAATACCATGTCTATTTTTCTGAACAAAAATCACATTTATAATTGACTGCACTGTCTGCATCACTGAAATCTGCATGTATCCACACGGAGCAGAGCACACATCGTTACCACAACTCCCTACCCCGACAAAATTCCCCTCGAAACAGACACACCACACGTTCTGAGTATCATTGAATTGAGGAAAGGAATTACAGTCGACTGAACTGTCATCTTGATACAGCTCTGCATCTGAAATACTATCTTCGTATGGAGTCTGTGATGGAAGCAGACAGCTTCAGTATTGATGCTCCCTTCCGTCTTCCTGGCACATCTTTACCCTGAAATCTGTTTCACTGAAACAGTGAAATATGCTTAGAAAAAATAGTTTTAAAACCTGCTACATAGTTCTGTGGGGGTAATAAGACTCACTGCGTACGATTATCCCACCTGCACGTCACTATCATTCTACCTAACTCGTGTGAACAAAAACAGGAACAACTGAGGCAAACCACGTTGCAATTCAAACTAAAGGTACCAACGTAGTGGATAGAGTGAAAATTCTTATTTTAGCCATACTGAATTTCAACTTACCCGCAGTTATCTCCCGACAAAATCTTATAAGAAAAATGACAAAAACACAAAAAAGACTCACCAACGTGAAACACTTCCTCCGACATCGACCAAACTACTCGTGCAAGTTCAGACAACCTTCTGCTACCTAACGATGCTGGGTAGAATCCATTATGATCAAGGGGTGGCTCTCAACATGCATGCGTACCATTGCCCGCCGCGTGCTATTACCCCTCTCTCTTCTATTTACAGGGTGTCGCAAAACTCTTTCAACAACGCTTGGGTGCTGGTAGATATCATAAAAATAAGTAACTTTTCGCTATAACGTTTACCTCGAAAGCGCTTAGTTTCTGCGCTATAAGCGCTTAAAATCTATCCTGTACGTATGCAACCCAACATAGCAAACGCTTGCTCTCACATAACTACCAGGGGCGCGTGGCAGGGTTGCCACTAGCGTTCCTCGTTAAGAGAGACGACTTGAAAACAACAACTTGGGAGTCTTGCCTGAGTGAAATCCAAAACATTAATGATACTTGCGATGTTGTAAGAAGCATTGACAGTATTTATAAACTGACCAAGACAAATAATGGACAGACTGAAATTCAAGATTACTCATTCTAAAATATCTCCATAATTGATTGATTGATTTATTTTAATTCGCTTTTCTGCCACCTTTGGCTAATCGCGAAGATGAGGATGATATAATGAAATAACAAATGACACCAATGTCTAGGCCAGGATTTAAACCCGCAATTGTTGATATTGCATGATACACGAAACACTCCGTGGTGATGTGGTTAGCACAGCTCGCTACGGCTTGATTTAGGTACATAAGCCTAAAATAGGTTCTAACAAGCAAAATAGGTTATTTTAGGCGCTATAAAACTTCATGAGTTGTGGCGTTTTTATAACGAAACGCTGACATAACTTATTATTTCTTACATACCTGTAAAGGTAAAATAGGTTTAAAACCTAAAATCCGACGTCTATTTATAAGTAACACGTTGCAAGTTCTTGGATAATTTTCTTTGGACTATCCTACAAATATTACATTCTGTATAAATAAATTTAGTTCGTGTTTGCGTATCGGTGGTTTAAGAGAAAAATAAATGTGTGCGTTAATTTGACTAAAGTGTAAATTTCATCCAATAGATGTCGCAACCGTGACTTCGCTTCCATCATTCCTCACCAACCAGCGCGCTACAGAGACCGCTACAATGAGGTGTTCCTTGACTTCGAAGCTTTTCTGCTGAGCACAATGAAAGACAGATCAACGCTCTGGATCCACTCCCAGATCAAAGCTTGCATGGACGCAGCTGATTGTCAGCCTGTAAGTATTTAGTCTGCACCTATGTTCGACTTAAAATATGTAATCCCGTGACCTTCGAATTAAATCGTCAGAGAAGTTTTGCTTTTTATTAAATGTCGCGTACAATATTATTTACTGATTGAATATTGTGTTTTTGATAGTATCGTCGAAATTTTTGTGTGATTTTTTTTATTGGTATAATATGAATCCACCAGATGACTCTTGACTATACTTGGTAACATTATCGTATGAGGGAAACGGATTCCTTCAAATTTACAGGAGAAAGTACTTACGGAAATCATTTTCTGTAGCGTTGTGGAAGTTCCTGAATGTAGATTTGATCCATTTTAATGTGAATGCGTGTTGTTTTCTGCGAAAATCTCTGTCCGACACGCTGTTTCTGCTCCCGCCATTTGCTTTTTGCACGAGAGTGCAATGTTCCGTGTGTTAAGATGATGCAACCCCGTAGCCAGTGTTTCAGCCTAGCCGTGTTTTCACTAGAACGAGACGTGTCGAGTATTTTTTTTTTTTTTAACTTAACCTAACCTAACCTAACTTAACCTAACCTAACCTTACGGAAAATGGTTTTTGGGGCTAACGTGAATGGTTTTTGGGGCTAACGTGAATGGTGTGTGGGGCTAACGTCAATGGTTTGTGAGGCTAACGTCAATGGGTTGCGACATATTAGCATAATTTCAAATCCGGGCACGAAAGTAGATATTTTCCGGTGAACGAGGTTGCAACACTGCATAAATCGACAAAACACTCTCAGAACGCCCCCTAAACCAGTACGCTATCACGGCCATAATGTGTTACAGATTCGAAACAACAAGTAACATTAAGTACTCGTAAATAGAAGAAATAGACATTATCTTAGTTAGAAATGCATTATTTCACCTTAAGAAATGTTCCGCATTCGAAAATAACACGTTAGCAATGTAAAGATGTCCGAAATATATGATTCGTAGGTGTTTCCCTCATACGATAATAGTACCCTACTTTACTGCGGTTCAACAATTTTAGAGGTTTACCATTTTTTTATCTGTGCTCAGCATCGAGATGGTGCGTGTACAAGTTTGATGTCCTTTTGACTTACAAATAAAATCATCATGATATAAATGCAACAGTAATAATACCGTAATCTTCTGTTGAAGATTATTAGTTTGTCAATTGTTGACGACGACGTACAATTGCATTGTCGATCTTTTATTGTTACTAAGCAACTCGCACGACAAAATGGAAGAGTTTATAAGAACATTTTATGCCTTGTACCTAATCAAGTTTCCTCTAAACTTATACAGTGCGTTTAAGTAGCTTCACCAATATCAAAGACTTAACATATATTGTTGATTTTTTTAGGAGTTCTGCCTGGATCTTTTCGAACCATCAGGTCATGGCAGGCGGCGACGAGACACCGGAAACAGCTCCATTGAACTCATGCCTGAACCTGCAGCCCTCACCAATCGCTACAACAAGTCCTCCATTCAGTATGCCAAATTTAATGAGAACATAGAATACAAAGTCCTTATGCCAGGCGGTGAGTACATTTATTTTACTATTTATCACAAAGTTTTTCTTCATGAAAACATGGAAATTAGAATGACTATTATGATTATTAGAAATTGTTCAAGATTTTCCGTAGAAATACGCCAATAAATATTTTCACGAAAACTGATAGCAAAGAGCTTGAAACCTTGCCCTCCTAACCTAACCACATATACATTATTAGAACTACTAGTAATTCCAATAAATGCATATGAGTAGTTGTATTTGTGGTATTATAAACCCAAGAAAGTATGAACCCCCCTCAAGCAGAATTGTCTACACTTAAACCTAGCTCAACATGCCCATATGAGCTTTTTGCTCAAGTGTGGAACCCTGTCTAATCCAAGATTTTTGTAAAAATGCCCTCATGGATTCCATGAGAAAGTATGACCCCCCTCAGATTGATGTGCCTATACTTGCAAAAGGCACTTCTGTGAGATTGTTATCCATAAATTTGTCAAAAATATGCTCTTCTTGATATTTTTTTTTGGCCACACTTAAAACTATGCCAAGACACACACACACACATATTTACTTCCGGTTTAAGTTCAATTGGACCCCAGGTTCAAATTGTATATTAAAACAATGCAATATGCAGAGCCCCTCTAGAATTGCTCCGTGACTCTCTCATTTCTTACATCATAAACATATGATTTTTCACCTATGAGAATAACACTACATATGGTGTCATCAGGTAAAGCCTCATGGAATTCACAGATAATTTTAATGTTTGTCCTGTCATTCACCACAACTTGTTTCCTTTTTGAAGTGTTAATTACAAACATGGGTCTCTGTGTTTTGAATTCATCTGGTGTGTAATACATGTCAGTATTGCCAGTAGTGACTCTCTTGAAAGCCGAAAAAGCCTCATATAATTTAAGGAAATCATTCTTGGACATGTCTAAATTGTAATTTTCTCTAGGAAAGACCTCATTTCTGCCATTTTTAAGATATATGTTCTTGATGTTGCAGTTATCAAATTTACTTGAATTTTTTTCCTGATTATTGTGTCTTCCAGTCTGAAACAATACCACTACAAAATCAGGCATGTCATATTGTATGCTGGAGAATGAATTTGTAGCATCAAACTCATAATATGTACCAGATGCGGGCTTCTGTACACATTGATATGTATAAAATTGTAGGGGGATCTGTGGATTTTTTATTATATCAGCTTTGTATTTAAGAGCATAACTGGCCTCATACTCAACAACGGGAATTCTTAACTCCATAGTCTGAATAATGCATTTGCCTGCATCAGGTAGGGTATTGGGCAGAGCTTCCCCTGTAGAGTTTATTGCACTGTACCTCATCAAGGCATTATTATCATTTGCAGCTCTTCTAAATGTGATTCTTAACCCACCCTTCCACATAATTTCTTTATAATCTGAGAAGAATCCTGGCAATAGGCGCATGGGGAACAGCACTGTGTGGTTTTTAGATAATATCTTATCACCAGCCTCAAATCCACCGATTTTGTAGTATGAAGCCTCGGTTTTGGATAATTTTAATGTGGCCAAAGCTGTGGAGGTAATGCCGGGATAATCCACTCTGTTTATAACAACGCCATGCTTTCTGATCTCAATTTCAGAGAATAGATGTGGCACAAAATTGTCTACAAGTCTTATATTTGAATTTGCCGGATAATTTGTACCATCGAGCTTTACAACATCAAATTTGATGTATAGATCTGCTCTGTGGGGGTGTATAAATCCATCCCCTACATCAAGATCAACCTCAATCTCTGTGTTGGGTTGATTTAAATTTGCAAATGTCCTCCTGTTTGGAGGGAATGATTGTAGCTCATAACTCTCAATATTTTCCATTTTTTTCTTGTATGTATTTTTATTTAAATGTTAATCTCTATGATTGCAGTTGTTGTGGCTCCAGCAAAATCAACTAATTCTTCTTTTTCATTAGTGACCATCAATTCAATATTATCTATTCTATAATGGCACACAGGAAAATATAATGTTGGGGATGGATTGTAGATGATGGGCTCCATGAATTCAGAATTAGGTTTAAATGTTGCAATAATGCCAGTTTGTTTGTGAGTGCCTATGCCATTTGATTTGGTGATCATACCCTCAGCCACATTACAGTGAATATTCAGAGTCTCTATGGCTAAGAATTTAGGTATATTCATAGCAGTGTGTTTGATGCCTGGTTCAAGTTTTGTGTTGTTCTCAAATCCCAACAGCTCTCCTATAGTACCCAGATCCACTGTTTCTGTAGCAGATACAATTTCTACTCTGTGAGTGACAGAATTTTGACTTAAAACTATACCTCTGGGTAATTGAGCATTTAGAGTGGACAGATTATATTGCCCTGGAGTGATGACAATTTTTTCATCCCCTACTGCAATTGTGTTGTTGTGGTGTGTAATATTAGGGATTAGGTACATGCCATAAAATGCTCTGAGAGCTATTGTTTTGGGATACACTATGTCATCATGTAATTTGAGTTTCAATATTGAATTTTGGCTGGTGAGATGGAATACCCCCATGATGTTTTAAATACCACAAGGCTTTTTGAAAATCTTCAATTGATGGTTTATTTATTTGAGACATATATCTAAGAACAGATAAACACAAATGTCCACAATTAACATCTTTGAAATTTTGAACACGGGCATTATTGTAATAAAGATTAGATGAATTTAGGTATTTTATTAAATTTTCAGGTGGAGCACCTCCAAATGAATCAAATACAAATGCCTCATTTTTTAAATATTTAAGATAACAGATCCAGTGAGTGCCCTGATTTTTGTACTCATCCAAATTAACAATGCCACACTCTTTGTTGAGTGGTTGTTCTGGTAAAGAATCAGACATGTACACACCTCTAAAATGTTTGATACCCAGTGGCTTGATTAAAGCTTCAATATCTTGGTTTGTAAGCGGCTCTTGTTTTTTTTAAACTTATTCATGGCTCTCTTAACACCTTTGCCCTGTTTCTCCATTGCCAGGTTATGGCGCTTCTGCTCATCTAATTCTGCCCTATTTTTCTTGGCATCTATTACTGTTTTTGCTATGGCGGCTGATCCCCCGGCCAAGCTCCCCACAGCCCCGAGAGCAGCTAAGATGGCAGGGATGGTAAATATAAATCCCCCCACATGTGATTTTTTTCTTGATTGCTGTAATTTTTTTAATTGGGGGGTACTAAGTAACAATTTCATACCATGACCCTTGGCAATACAAGAGCTTTTTTTCTTGCGCTGCTTTTTGGTTAAAAGGCTATCAATAGTTTTAAGAGATTTGAGACCTGCATAAGGTATTTGATACATAACACCCTTGGCCTTCATTGTAGGTTTATTATATACATATTTACAACCCCCACCCCAATTTTTGTTTGGTGCTCATAGCTATGGTTGTTCCCAATGCTGCTATTTTTTCACTTAAAGAAGCATCTTTGCTTACAAATCTGCCAAATGCAGCCTCTTCTAATTTCTTGTCTGCAACATGTCTCTTGTCAAGATCAGAATGTGTGTTGTATGCAATGTCATGGTCTCTACAAGCAGCATCTAAGGGATTAACACCAGGATCACCTCTGTTTAATCTATGGTCCAATTTTGTGCCTGGACCACAATACTGATAGCCTGGAATGTGTAGTTCAAATGGCAACTTGTTTATAATGTCATTAACAAGGCCCCGACCCTCAGAAATATTCCAAAATTTGGGGGGTAGAGTATTAATAATTTTTATAAGATATCCAATCCCCTTAGTGTCATTCACTATAAAATTAGACAATTTGGTGCTTATCATGTCCATAATTCCAACCTTTTCATTGTAAAAATTGTGGTTCCCAGCATTTTCCTCCCCAGCTATCACCAATAACCTATCTACAAGTTTCCGGACATCATCAACCCACACAAATTCTTTGGGCAGGGTGTTGTATTGTTTGATTCCACTGCCAGTCTTGATTTGTGACCATATGGGCTTGATTAAATTGTTGTATTTTGCCCCACTGCTCGACTTGACTCTTTTTTGTGTGGGATCATTGCTCTGGTATAGAGCATCTGATTTTATTAATATTTCTTTGTAATCCTCATAATCTTGATCTGTATAGCTGCCAGGCCTTTTCCTAGTCATCAATTCCCACAATCCAGGCGTGCCGGTGTACTTAACAAAAGCACCTTTTTCTCCAAGTCGAGATTCTGAATATACAATTATATCATCTCCCATAAATGTTACTCTGAAATTGCCAATTCTATGTATGATGCTGCCATCAAGCTCTGTGTCAGCATATAAGCCAAAAACCTCATCTTTATTGTCTTTAGGTGTGGTTAAATATTTTTGAGCAAGAAGACCCAATTCAATAGGATCCTGACTAGCCTCAATTCTTCTAGGAGCAATAGGACTAGGTGTATGAATACTGGAAAGTGGGGTGAATGGATAATCTAATATGTTCCTAGCAGCTACAGGTACAAGCTCTGTGAGCAAATTTTGATTTTGCTCTGTAACAGTTTTGATATTCTTACCTAAATTATTAATAGCATCAATTACAGGCTGTTCTGTTTGTTTGTGTTTTTCATAAATTCCACGGTTCTCTGATTTTCATCCCTTAAATCTTTTTACAAGATAATTTCTTAATTTAAGATCATCAATAATTGGCCTTTTCATGGTTATTTATTTATGTTTCAATGTCTAGAAAATTGTCGATTTTATTTCTGTATTTGCCACTATTGGGTGTTCTTGTCATATCAATTGTGACAAACCCGTAACTGTCCTGGCTCCAGCACTTGCTGCAAAATTTGGAAAAATCATTGTAGCTCAGGTCCCTACCTACATATTCATCATGTATGTGCTTGAGGTTGGTATGATCCTGATGAAACACACATATAAAATTGCTGTTGTCTCGGATCAGTTGCTTGGGTATTTTTGAAAAAGTCTGTGCCAGGTAGAAGCAATCAATGTTTTTGTGCCGGCCCTGTGTAAAAAAGTTTCTAACCTTGTTTTGATTATCCAATATAATATCATGAAACACAACAACAGAATTATCGAGACATTCATCAAGTGGCTTAACATCTGGTTCAAAAGTGGCAATATCCAATCCATCATATAGCTTCATCAGCTGCTGATATTTTAATTGTTCCAAGCTCTTAGAGAAGATATACAAGTGCCTGTTTCTCCAGTCTAACCAGTTGGGTGCCAATAAAAAATTATCAACCATTAGTGTAGTTTTACCACAAGCAGATGGCCCAACAATAAGACACCTAATATTATCAGGTAGCAATTTGCCATTTCTCTTATTCTGCTGTTCAGGTTCTGGGAGCCTTTTTATAACATCCCAGGTGCTCATATTATTATTTTGTTTGCATCGATCCAGCTGTGTTCTGGAAGTCCTAGCCATTTGACAAGTAACTTGTTGCCTTTTCTGCGGATAATTTTTTCTATGAGATATGTGTCAGGCTGTTTAGTTTTGCTGAGCTCTTGTTCATAGAACCTGCCTTTGAGAATTTCTCCTCGGTGATCCTTTATTATATATGTGTTAAGAGCCCCAGGTTTAATTTGAACCACTGTAAATAATTCTGTGCTCCAGTTTCTTGTAAAGCCTCTCTTGAATAAGTGCTTATATTTGCTGATTCTTACTTGATCACCAATCTTGTATTTGGCCTTTCTTGTTGTTGGCTGATATTTAGGATAATAAACAGTGCTGATCAATTTTTGCTCATCAGATGAAGTTACTTCAGAGGGTTTCATGTTGATTGTGGAATGGACAGAATTGTTATATTTTTGTAGAAGTTCTGGAAGAATATTAATCCATTTATAATTACCTTGGAGGGTAAATTGTTTATACATAAGATTTTTTAAGGTTCTGTTGAATCTCTCTACAATTGAGGCCTTGAGATCACTGTAACTCGAATAATGTTTTATTGCCTGGCTTTTAATAAATTGTTGAAACACTGAATTATAAAATTCTTTGCCATTATCTGTTTGCAAATAGCGCGGGGATCTTCCACTCTGATTGATGATTGTTCTGATGGCTTCTGTAACACATTTTCCAGTCTTGGATTTGAGTGGCACAGCCCAGGCAAATTTTGAAAATGTGTCTATTACAGTGAGTAGATACTTGTGGCCCTTGTTGATTTTATCTAAGTTTTTCAACTGTCCACTTGCCATTTCAATCAAGTCGCTTTGCCATAAATCATCTATGCCCTTTGTGACTACTGGGAGTCTCTTATAATTATGTCGGGCTTGTCTGTGTAATTCATCAACAATAATTTTTCTAGACATAATATGTAAACAAGAATATTGCAACTATGGGGTGTTCAGCAGCTGAGACTGCAGGATTTTCTAAATATAATTTATCCCCAATATGTATTTTAAATTCCAGAGAGCCATCATCTTCAGTATAGGCTGTTTCTAATGTATTGGGATCTGTAAAATCCTCCAATTCCACACTGGTGATTTTCACTTTGTTATCAGCATTTGTTATTGATAAGGTGGGGTAGTGGTGTGCCTGTGGTTGAAGCCAATATTTGATCTTGATTGGTCTCAATGTGCCCCCAACAAAAAATTGATAATAAAATTGTGCAGGGGACAACATATATATTTTGCCACCTGGTGTAAATGGAGAATCATATTCTTTGTTGGGGATGCTGTACAATTCAAGAATTACTGTATGTTTAGGATTTTCTATTATGCCTGTTATTTCCTTTTCTGCTGTGAGCAATCTGCTTGTTACAGATTCAAGATGCTCATTGATGGTTCTAACAACATCATCATGGCCCGGCTTGATTTTTATGTCCACAACAAGTTTTTTGTATTGTTGCACAATTTCTTGTAGCTGGGTGGCAAAAACAGACAGAGCATTTGCTTGATTGGATTCCATGGTCCCTAGCTGTTGCTTGATATTAGCTACAATTTGTTGCAAATTTTCAACAACTGCCAATTTTGAATTTTGAGCTGTAAGATCATGGACCTGTCTTCTGATATCCTCAAACAGGGCATGCAGTTCATTAATATGTTGATTGGTTGGTAGAGTGGCCACTGTCTGAGTGAGATGTTTGATCTCTGCCTGGATATTCTTGATATCTTCTGATTTCAATATCCTATTCACTGCTCTCTTAATATTTTTAAGTTCCTGTGATGTAGGCAGATTTGATACTGTATTTTGCAAAAATTCAAGTGCCAATTTTACATTGTGTAATTCAGAAGCATGAGCCACATTTTGCATAGCATTTTGGAGCAGAGCTATATCTGCCTGAGAGGGTGTGGATTGTTGTAAAATTTCAAGTTTTGTTTGGATATCATCTATCAAGTGATGAAAATGAGATAGTTCAGATTCAGTGTTGAGGTTTTCAAGCTTTGTGATTTGTTGCTGGACACTGACAAGGGTATCTACAATGCCAGGCAATCGAGATTCAAGTACATTTGCCAAATCACTTTGCACTGCTGCTATTGTACCTTCAAGATGGGTTATGGAACTTTGAATTTTTCCAAAATCTTCATATGTTTCAAGTTGCAGCTTAATATTTGCTACACTCAGAGTTATTGCATTCAAAGCATCAGAAGATGGCAAATTGTTCATAAAATTTTCAAGTGTCTCAATTTTTTCTTTAACCTCGGCTATGGCATTGTTCAGAGGGTCCAGATTAGGTATTTGGAGTGACTGAATCTGTTCTTTTAGAGTGGAAATCACTAGATCAAAATCTTCTTGTGATTTTATGCTTTTGACAATTGTTTGGAGCTGTGCCTGGACATTATTTATCTGCTCTTCTAATTGCTGTTTCAATTGCTCAGAGTTGTTAGCCTGGGTCTTAAATTTGGCTTGAAGAGCTGCAACAGCTTCTTCCAAACTTTGAAAATTATCCAATGTGGCCAGGTCAGTATATTTCTGAAGCAGCAATTTGAGTTCAGAATCAATTTTCAGAAGAGGGTCCATGCATTGTGATTGCAAATTTGTAATTTCTAATTGAAGACTGGCATTGAGTGTAGTTTGTAAAGCTTGTAAATCACTTCTTAATTTCTTGACTCTGACATCAAGCATCAGAATCTCATCACTGTGATCTTCATGTCTTGTGTGGCCAAAAATATCATTAGGCATTTTGTTTAGTAGTTATTTATTATAGAGTATCTGATTCTTAATTCTATAAAAAAGGGTATAAGCTTATCATAAGATCCAGGGACTTCAATATATAAGCAGTCACCAGCAGAAACAGTATAAACAGTGCCAGAAATCATGTTTGAGTGCTTAATTCTATAAATATTTCTCCCTACTGAAATTTTAACATCACCCTCAGGGGTTGTAATAAATTGCAATTGCCCACCTACAGGTAATTGGTAATGATTTAAATTATTGTTAAATATGTACAATATTTTGCCTGTTTCATCATCAACATCTGTAAATATGCTGTTCAGGTGAATAATTAACAAGCCACTTAGTTTAGACTGCATATCAGAAGAGGGTTGTGGTGGTGGAAGCTCCATAATAGCCCGTTTTTTGAACCCAAATAAGTTCATAGGCATGTTTATTTATTTCAAATCATGCTCTGTAATTGGGCATTGATTGCCATTTTTCAAATCACAATGACCCCATGGTAAAGTATGTATGCCACATGATAAAATGCATCTCTTATCATCATGTGGGTCCAGAGCCACTTTTCTTACAACATTTGAAGTCAATAAGTGATCCACACTCTGAATTCTGGATTCGGATGTTTTGATTAAACTCTGGGATTTGAGACAATTTTTATAATCTTCAAATTGGAGCTCTTTTTCAACAGCTACTTTGCCAATACCCTTGGCCTTTTTAGCAGCAACACCACTACATGTTTTAAAACTGTACATCTTGGCACTTAACCCAGCAAATTCCACAATAACATCACCAAGTGTCTCATCTTTTAACTTGCCGGGCACCTTTTTGTTGTGGGGTTGAATATTCAAATGGCCTGGCAATTCACTGGTGTCAAAATATTTAAACAATTCAGGCTGTGCCATATCTTGATAAACATCTTCTGTTTGAATATCAAGAACAAAACTATCCGTGTCCATGTACATCAATTTTATATTATCACCATAAAAAGGTTTCAACACATCATAATACAATGTTAACATATGTGATTTGGCCAATTCCAATATTGCAGCCCCTACATAAATAGGTCTATCAAACTTAATCTTTGTTTTTTTCATGTTGAAAAGTGCCATATTTTCATCATAAATTCTTCTATAATTGAAATTAGGCTTTGCAACCAATTTTTTGCTCAGGCTGGGGTCAGTAATTATTTTAACATCGGTATGTTTTCTGAC
Source organism: Lepisma saccharinum (assembly GCF_977018435.1). Lineage (NCBI taxonomy): Eukaryota > Metazoa > Arthropoda > Insecta > Zygentoma > Lepismatidae > Lepisma > Lepisma saccharinum. Next base: position 6,274,276 of record NC_139243.1, read on the forward strand.
ATTTTCAATTGTTTTGCCATATACAGAATTGACCATCAATTTAAACAAGGCCTTATCAAATTGGCTCTTTGCAGATGTTCGAAGCTCCGTGTTTGTATCAATATATGATTTCAACCATGCTGAGTGCCTGAACCTCAAAACTTTGCCAAGTTTGGTCACTTGAACACCATGTTTCATCAGGAACTGGAGGTTCTTGCAATATATAACATAGCCCTGTTTTGCCTCCAGTGTCATCATCAATTTCCTCTGTTTAGAGCCAGGTGAGCACTCAACCACAGGAATTGGGGGCAGATCAGAAAATTTGTTATGTAAATGATCTGGAATTGTCAAATCAACCTCTAAGAATAAGCCATAATTAATGTCATCAAAGTTCTGAAGATCCTCAATATTGAAATTTTCAACCCACTCAAGCCCTGCATATGGCAGTTTTTGCATCATTGCGTGACCATAGAGGCTGTTGGCATCTACATACAATATATAATTTGATGGCCGTGCTGGATCATAATCCCGAATATATTTGTTACTTGCTCTGGCATATCTCTGGGAACATTGCACCATGACTCCTCTTATACCTTCCTCCATAAACAGATACATATCTTGATCTTGGATCAGATCCAATGGCATTTTGGTATTTAAAAACATTGCATCCCATGCTAGGCCCGGGGCACTGTAAAAATACACTGGGTCCAGTCCATAATTTTGCATAGAAGATTTTCTGAATGTCTGCATTATATCTGCTGAGATGGTCACATCAAGTTTCAAATATGCCATGTGATAATCACCAAATGTCCGGCATTTTAAATGGTTCCACACCAATTGGGCATGGTGATAATCTTCATCTGTGATTCCAGAACCTCTGATTTTGCTGTAAAACTCATGTTGTGGAGGCAGGGAACACTCATCAAATTTAGAAAAATCTGTAACATAATCATATGGATATACACCCTTCCGCCTAATTAATTTCAGGTCCTGATTTGGAAACAATGCACGTGTGATTTTGAATTGATCATCAGATAATTGAGTGGCCAGTGTATCCAGGCTAGCAGATAAAAATCTGTAAGAATCAAGAAATCTTATGTGAATAGGAACACCATTAACTTTAATTGTTTTGCTAATAGATATATATTTTTCATCATTTTCAGCTAAAATATTTAAATTCTGCTTGTCAAACCCCTCATATCTGATCAAATGATGGAAATCATAATTGGATGCTCCATGGCAAAATATGGGGACAAATCTTGGTCTCTTGATCTTAATATTACAGCTATTACACAGGGCCATTAAGAATTTACCATCTGTATGAGAATGGTGTTTCACCTTGATATTTGTATCTGAAAATTCACAATCACATACCGGGCATTTTTCTGCATTGTTGAAATCTTCAATCTGATCCTCTGTTAAAGGCAACATGGGTTTTGATTTCAATAAAATATTAGATGCTATGTCACGGCACTCATTTTCTATTTTATGTGCAAATATTTTGATGGCATCTGGCTCCATGTATGAATATTCTTTAGTAACAACACCATCCTGTACAACCACATAACAAAAGCTGGAAGGTTCATGTAGCTGGTATGGTGTAATTGAAGATTCTTCAGGATCTGGATTGCAGGATGCAAGAGATTTGAGGATTGATTCAAAATCACAGACAATATATGCTGGGTGTTCCAACAAGGCTTCAAATTTTTTGAATTTGCAATTTTCACTTGGCATTGGCATCACCATATGAACAGGTTTATGGTTCCCACAGTATTTCAGATGCTCAATTAATTTGTTTTTGGCAATTTCTGCATTCTCTTCAGGAACTCTATTCACCATTTTCCTGCCATCAAATACACTTAAACATCTTCTGCACAACTTGAATATTGTATTGGATTTGTCTAGTTGTGTTCTCACTAAAGCTTCAAGATTATGTATCAGAGTGTAATGATATGTGCCATCCCCTTCAATCAAGAGCAGATCAATCGGAACAGCAGATTCATCATCAATTGTACTGATTGTGAGAGGTTCTATCGGGCAATTGCCAGTGGAACAAATAAATACATTAATAGATAATTGTTTGCCATTGATATGCCTGGCCTTTTTTTCAAATTTATCAATATTCTGAACAGACATTGGATATTCTAAACCCTTCATTGCATCGTCAAAAAAGTGTTCATGTTGTTTATAACAACTTATTCTCTCAAGATGCCTTGAAACTAGAAACAAAGCAGCTAATATACACCACAAAAAGCATTTCTGGTCGGTATTTTCTATATTAACCACGGCTCTTCTGTTTTTAATATTGTCAGGTAATGGCAAATATGTAGAACCTTGTAATGGGCTGAATTCAGAAATATTAACATAGAGCCTGTGTGGAGAGCCGCATAGGCTCCATCCAGACTCTCTTGCTGCAAATTCAGAGTGTTTAATGTTCAATTGATCTATCAACCTGCTTATTATTGTGTCTGAATTTGCATTTGAATATACAGGTACAGTTGCTGTTATGTGGGGCTGTATAAATTTTGTGCCATTTGGTTTCTTATATTGAGTATACAATTTGAGGGACAGCTTATAAGAGCCATTTTGTGCATTTAGAATTGCCTGCAGATCAGAATTTATACTGTTCAAAAAATTCTCAATGCCACATCTTGGCTCTGATACAAACCGATAATCCCTAAGTTGGGCATTAAAACTGCTATGGATAGGTGCATAGCATAGCTGGTTTGCTGCTCTGGCATTAAGAGGTGCTTCATGCTTCCTTTTCAGACCAGATGTGGATGGTTGTGGGGGCAATGTTGATGACTGTGCAGAGCAAGTGCCTTTATGTGTAAATGTGAAGTATTGCATGTTATATTTTCTATTGCATTTGGGACATATTTTTGTGGGAGTTCTGTATTTGTCTGGGTCACAAATCTTTTGGTGCTTGGCCCAATTGGGGCTGGATATATTCTTATTGCATTGATTACAATATTTTTGATTCGGCATTTTTGTTGTTGTTTATTATATACAATTTCCTGGGATTCAAATCAAAATTCTATACTGGATAAAAATATCAGTTGGGTTCAGTACTGTGCTTTGTGTGTGTGTGTATGTGTGTGTGTGTTAATATTTTTGGCTTTGGTATTTATATAAAATTTCTTGGGGTTCAAATCAAAACTCTATACTAGATAAAAAATATCAGTTGGGTTCAGTGCAGACAAAAAAAACTGCATAGCTCTATGTCAATTAGTTCTTGAGATATTGTATTTAGGAACCACTTTGGCAGGAATAGAACTGCCCGGGCGGGGAATATTAATCCCACAGCTCCTCGGGGCGGGAATCTGAGAAATTGCCCCGAATATTGATCCGGGCAATGGAACTGGCCGCGCCGCAGCTCTTCGGGGCGGGAATTTGAGGAACTGCCCCGAGTATTGATCCGAGCTGCAAGCAGCTCCACTGCGGGAATCTTAGGAACTAATGCCCCAAGTATTGATCTTAGAATTTACAGGCAATAAAACTGCTAATAAAACTGCAGGAGCTGCTAATAAGACTTGCCGGAAGGCAATAGAACAACTCGAGTATTGATTTTGTGATGTTTATTCCTAAGAACTGGGTTAATTGAGAATCAATATATTGATTCTCAGCACCGTGCAGAATTGCCCGGGTGTCTTGTATTAATATAAGCTTAGAGCTCTGTAACAAAACTTAAATACATACTTATGGCCTATAGACAATATGGCTTGGCCCTCTGAGCAACATACTCAAATTTTGGAAAAAATCGATAATTTTGTTTCTTTGATATCTTCGGAACCATAAACCCTAGAGACATGGGGTTTGTTGCTTTGGCATGGGCATGGCAAGATGCAACTTTTTGATGTCTATAAATTTTTCAAAATATCTTGTTGTTCTCTAGATCTTGAATAACTTGCCCATTTTTCAAGATATCAACATGGGAGTTGTTTATTTCAATTCTAAATGAGATTTAGAAGATTTTTGAAAAAATCGATAATTTTTTTAAATTTGAGATTTTTCAAAAACTATCAGTACTGGAGACTTGAAATTTTGTAGGCATATTCTAGGCATAATTCTCTACATTTTATGTCTCTATAATTTTCCTGATATATGCATTATTTAAGCTGTAAATCTCTGATTTATGTCTGTTCTATAAATAGAATTTTCTGAAAAATGCAATATTAACAAAGTTGTTAATATCTCTGGAACCATGAATGCTAGAGACATGGGGTTTGTTGCTTTGACATGGGCATGCCGAGATGCAACTTTTTGATCTCTATAAATTTTTTCAAAATATCTTGTTGTTCTCTAGATCTTGAATAACTTGCCTATTTTTCAAGATAGGAGCATGGGGGTTGCATATTTGAAATCTAGAGGCTGTTTAGAAGTTTTGTTAAAAAATCGATATTTTTTTTAAATTTGAGATTTTTCAAAAACTATCAGTACTAGAGACTTGAAATTTTGTAGGCATATTCTAGGCAAGATTCTCTACATTTTATGTCTCTATAATTTTCCTGATATAAGCAATATTTAAGCTGTAAATACCTAATTTTTATAAATAGAATTTTTTGAGAAGTGCAATATTAACAGAATTTTGAAATCTATACATGATAGGGCACTATATCAGTTACTATACTTAAGATATCATACAATATCAAGAGGGGCATATTTTTGACAGGATTATGGACAACAATCTCACAGAAGTGCCTTTTGCAAGTATAGGCACATCAATCTGAGGGGGGTCATACTTTCTCATGGAATCCATGAGGGCATTTTTACAAAAATCTTGGATTAGACAGGGTTCCACACTTGAGCAAAAAGCTCATATGGGCATGTTGAGCTAGGTTTAAGTGTAGACAATTCTGCTTGAGGGGGGTTCATACTTTCTTGGGTTTATAATACCACAAATACAACTACTCATATGTGGTTAGGTGAGGAGAGTCAGGTTTAGAACTCTTAGCAATCAGTTTTTGTGACTGTTAGCAGCTGAATGTGCCTCAAGACAGACTGTCTGGTATTCTCTTCACAAGTCCAAACCATTAGGGAGAATTCACACCGAAGCGACACGCTGCAAGAGACACGTAATCAAGTGAACCTTTCGAACCGAAGAGACACGACAAGCTGCACGTGTCTCATGTCGCTTGCGTGTCGCTCGGACTGAGACGTTTTCTCAATACCGTGCATCGTGTCGCCTCGGTTTCTTGCGCGTGTGCATATTGAATGTATCACCCCAATGAGCTATTTTCAGAGCCCAACCGGAGACCTTACAACAGGTTAGAACTTCTAATTTGTTGATATAATAAAGTATCGATATGTACGATGTTTTAAGATTTAAACACAACGTTTTTTTTCGCTTTATCAAGTTTTTTCAAGTACTCTAGTGCACTGTTTCTCAACGGCCGGCCCTCGTATCAGCTATACTGAGTTGCGAAAGGTTCTGATGAAATTGGTTGACAAATAATACAATCCCAATATCATATTTGAGTTGTGAGTTTTCGTTTTTTAAGTCCATTTTATGCAGAAATAGACTAATCAGGACTGGACCTACAGTTTAAAGTGGGACCCACGCTACCACTTCAACTGGGTATCGAACCCGGGATCACTTAATTACAAGGAGAAGACGTTACCGCTTCGTCATTCATATTTTTATATTTGTCAACACGTAATCCAACTATGTATTATTACTCTTTTTGATTATGCCAGAATTTATTTATCAATATTTAAGTTCATAGGTATATGTTAATTCATGCATAAAATCTTAAATACTGGAAAGGTATTTACGAGGAAAATTCTTGGACATTGGCTTCAATAAAAAAAATACCGGAACATGGTTTCACGAAGGTTGAGAACCATTTCTCTAGTGTTTAGGTCTTCACTTTATCCAGGCTGGAAAGTATAGCGTTTGCAGTTTGAGGTCAGTCCATATTATTTCTCCGTTTTTTCTTGCACAACATGCCTATCCCGAGTTTCAATAACTTGCACAAATTTTAAAACGCGATTTACATGTAACAATGTCTCTTGTTACGTTTTTGTCGGGTAACTAATAAACTGATTAATGCAATTATATCGGTATCATCATGCAAACTGAGCAAAGAAACCAGTGTCGCTTGCCGCGTGTCGCGTGCAGCTTGTATCTTCGGTGTGAATTTTCCCTTACAATTGCTTTAACGAACTTCTTTATTGGATCTTGTTAAAATGTATTCGTTACTGTCTCAATATTTCTTTTCTTTTTGGTTGTAAAGAATCAAAAGAAACAGAACAGATTGCAGGAAGAGTGGTTTTCCTCTTTTTAATTTCTTTTTCTTTTCGGCAGAGTACTACCACCAAGTAGCTGCGTTGGAGAGCTCGTGCAGCACTTTTCTTGCTGTAGCAGCAGTTCTGGGCTGCTTACTGTGCTTCTCAGCATTCATCATGTGCTACTTGGCTGCAAGGCTTCACTCAACAGTCAACTCCCATCGTCGGAAATCCATAGACGAGTTGGTGCGGGAACACAAAAGAAAATACGCAGGATCTACAATAGATGATAGTTATGGCAGACAGTGACAGTCAGGACATAACACGTGAAAGACAAACATCTGAAAACTCAACCTCCTGCTCTTTTTAAGTTATTGTTGTTGTTTTTTTCATTGTGTGGACAAAAACCAAAGAATGTACAGTATATTTTTTTGTAGTGCAACTTAGTTTCCGAGAATTTCAGGGTTACAATGTATAAATCAAGGTTAGGACTGCTCGCGAGGTTTTCACTATGCTTTCTGACAGGAGTATCGGATTTCAGTGGAAACCTGTTAGTACTAGGACTGGGATATGGACCGGGAAATATGGTGTCAAACAAGTCATTGTTTCTTCTAAATGTGATCTGTGCTTGTGTGGCAAGAGTTTCAACTGTGGAACTATTTTGGTTTTTTTCTGACCACTTTCATTGGGGAGACTTCTTCGATAGCTAATTTTCTTCAAGTTATGATTATTCTACCAAGGCTAATGACTGTGGAAGTTAGATTTGATTGCAGGATAAGGAACGATTAAATAAGGATCTTCGAATCGAAGTATCAGATGACGAACTTTCTCCGATTCATCATTTTATTATTGAAATATAAGCAACATTTGAGTGATAAGTGTTTTAAAAAAAAACAATTTTTAAAAAAAAATGTACAAATACTCTAATGTTGAGATGAGAAATTGTGCTGACTCACTTATTCTAGTAAATTAATTGTAAGCACCGAAAATATAGAAAGCTGGTGTTATACAGTGGGATCCATAAGTATTGCTCACCAAATTGTCCATGACTATTTTCGTTGGGTTTTATCTCAATTCTACGTATTTTTAAGGACTGTATTTTTACGTGTACTGGTTCAGAGGTTGTAAGCAGATTGTTTAGTGTTTTGTGTCAGTTCTTGAAGCTCCCATTGCATAAAACAAAGGGAGTAAACGTGGTGATGGACAATTTGCTTAGTAATACTTATGGATCCCACTGTACAGGAAGAGGATTCTTCACAGGCTGTAACATACATTGGTTGTAAAAAAATGGTATTCTGAAAATAGTGAAATCTTGGCCAATTCTGAATTAAATTCAACTGTGAAGGTAAGGTGGGATAAATACTTTCGATGGGACACTTATAAAAAATAACACGACCTACCAAGCCCACTCAGCAGGTTTTCAAAATGGTCCCTTCCTTAAATAATCCCTGCTGTTATGTGAGGTATGACGTCTGAAATTTTTCATCTCGAAAGCCTTATATATAGAAAAGAAACATTCGTTGGTCAATTAACGCTCTACCATCTAATTAACCATGATGCACAATTATGTACTATACGTTCACAATGATCTCTCCAGATCTGTCTATCAAGTATGTTCTATTAATCTCTAGAATAAATATCTTCAAATTGTCCCACATAATATAATAATTCATTGTTCATAATACATTAATTTATCATCATAACAGTATTATTATATGAACCAGCAGCACCGCCTAGTGGTAAAATTTTCAATTTCATTCACACTAGCCAAATATTAGCTGCAACAGTATTTCACTGAAAGATTTGTGTGAAATACGACGAGAACGTGTAATTACATAGTAATTATGCATGTACGCCGCAGAACATTATAATATATCATTACTTTGATATAATTACTTCATAAATCCAAGGAATGTAATCATGTTCCCAATCTAGTTCTGTATAATATTTTGAACAGTGTTGCCAATATCTAAGATCAATAAGTTACTAAACTGGTAGAAAAAAGTTTCACGAAAGGTATAAAGAGTACAAACTAGACAGCTATGATGGTATGCTGTAATATAAATATCGCAAACGTTTCCTTATCTGTTGTTTATGTTTTTTTCTGTTCTGTTACTGAGAAAATTGTAATGACTGTTCAAAGGGAAGTATCAAAATTTGATGCTTGATTCTTGCGCTGTTCAACAGTTACAGAAGCGGTAAATGGTTGGTGATGGTACACGAACTAGTGTCTGGAAATTGTAAAAATAAAAAAAACTGGGCAGTTGGGATGTTAAGCCTTTTAAAGCTATTCAGGTGTATGGAGAAGCAAAACTCAATGAAGTTACATCTTCAGGAAACAATGTAGAATTTTCTTGGTATTTTCATGACAACAATAAAAGTCTTTGTCTTTTGTATTAATTGTTGCTTAAGTTTTTTAAGATTGGCAACCCTTCTTCCTTGCCCGAATCTTGTAAATATCGTGATTTCAGTTATGACTTGGTGATTAATTGTTAGAAGCAAAATTTTTTATCGTGGGGGGAGGTGAGTGGGCACAGCATGAACTCTAAGCATGTGTGTATATATGTGTGTGGGGGATGAGGTTCTTATTTACATTATTTATAAATTTGGAAATGTTGTAAGGGAAAAGGGAATTAAAGAGAACGAAAGTACAAGAGGAAAATGCCTGCTTGATACAATGAAAACACACCTTAACATTGGAGAAGGTATAATGTATAATAGTAAATATAATGCGCGTACCCATTTAATATATTTTTTTGTGGATTATTTGGTGAGTTTCTCCAGTTCCTACACCCGCCGCCGTACTTGCAACCAGAAAAATATATATATATACACTGCTGGACAAAATAAACCGGACACTTGCATTTTTTTGTGATAACGCAATGGGTCGATAAAAGCTCTGATTCGAAGGCTAACTAAATGTTGCAGAAACTGAATTAAGTACGAATGCATAAACAAAGTCCGAGCTTATGAATGGTGCATATGGTACTACATGATCTGCCAAACATCCTGTAATATACCTGCGAGCTGTCATTGCAATTCAGATGTCAAAATATTAAGGTGTCCGGTTTTCTTTGTCCAGCAGTATATATAAACTATCTATTGTCATCTGATGGCAGCTGGGAACAAGTCAAATGACACCAAGTTTAGTGCTCTTTGTCCATAAACATACGATATTTAGTCCGTTTGAGCAACCCTGCCGTTGCGCTTTGACATATCGTATCGTGCTTAGGAAACCTGGAGATCTTAACCTGGGGCCTTTAGATGTCCCTTGTGTTGCGATAGCACTTTTCATCGTTCATACTAGCTTGGCGATTAAATCCTTATGCGAGAGGTTGTACCTGAATAGCATAGAATGGCAAATGAACACACAATACACACTAATTGGATTTTATGTCTCAGTAAGATTGCCTCGGCATGATGTTTAGGAAAATACCTGTTTCAACTAGAAGCTGATGTTCACCGAAGACTCTCAGTATAGTAGAAGAACGCAGACTTGTTTTTACTGATGTCGGAGTATAGGTAGAGCATGGCCGTAGGCAGGAAAAAATTTCGGGGGGGGGGTTTCATTCATAATTGTTCCAATGGGCGTCGCCAGAAATTTGAATACTATAAATAATAACAAAAATTATACAATAATAATTAAAATTTCATAATAAAACAATTTTATTCCAAAATAATAATAATAATAATAATAATAATAATAATAATGAGTGAATATCCAGCATAAAGGTTTTTTTTTTTAAGTTTCATACAGTGTGTACTGAAATGCCCAATTATTATACTTTGTTATTAAATTTTAAGATACCTTCAAGCAAAAGCTCTAAACTTAAATGGAAATTTTAGTCATAAAGTTTTTGTTGTTTGACCTTAAAACTTAATTTTTGGAATTTTGAAAAATGTGGAACAATTTATTCTCTTTAAAAACTTAGCCTGGTGCATGGATTGTAACCTCAATCGTGAACGTAATGTGCTACGAAACTGAAGATCGTAGGTTTGAACTCCTATAAAGGGGGATTTTCGACTTTATCGGACAGGGAATTTAAAAGTTGGAAATGGAATATTGGGACAATCATAAGGGAATTTTTAGTCTATATTCCTTGTGACGCAGGAACAACACTGGAAAGAGGACAGCAGAAGTGAAAATGGAGGGGTCACGGGTGGGCTACGATTCCGAGAATAAATCCTGTTTCACTCAACTTTCAGAATTCCAAATGTATGAAAATTCTAGCTCGCTCGTTTCAACATTGTCTCCTTGTATTTTTGTAATGCTTCAAAAAAAATTTTGAAAAGAGTTACAGATTTTGGTTTCTGAACTTCCATTAATCCAACATGTCAGATGTTTCGGGGGGGTTTGAACCCCAGAACCCCCCCCTAAATACGGCCATGAGGTAGAGTGTAACAACACCACTACCTTGGTGTCAGACCTGCATAATGCTCGGCTCTCTGAACTGATCTCGACTGATGAACTGCTCCCCCTCTATCAGAATCCACACTATTTATCCTCCAATGATTGCTGTTGTAGAGTGCCACACACGTAAATTTGCCGTTGCGTAGAAACGAATTTTCGTTTCGTCTCCCTCTCTCTTAGCATCACGTGTTCTACCCTGCTCGAAAACCTTCGCTATTGTTGCCACATTGTCATTCCATTCCTGGACACACTCGCGCAAACATCATTGAAAACAATTGAATAGCGCTCCAACTAGCGGTTCCCACCGTTCGGTAGGGACGCTAATGTGGCAATATAGCACGGCGTAGTGCTTGCTTCTTTTATGCAGTGCATGTTCATTGGCTAGCTAGTAACTAGTGTTGCCAACTGTAATAATGAAGCACTATTTCTGTCACGGAAGGGGAAAAGCCAGGTAAAGTGGCGGTGAGTTTTGTTGGATTGGAAGCACCATATTTTTATTTTATACTAAGTATTTGACCGGTTTGACGTTGTGTGCGTGTATTGCGTGTGTTTATGTAAAAGTGTGTGTTTGCTAATGAACGTTAAATTCCATAATGCCTCCAGTTCTGTCGAAGTTGAAATCAAAAACCTTGCATAGCCAAGCTCGGGAAATTCTAATCAACGTGCACGAGTTCATGAAGGAGGAAGCCAGTCATGGTGTTAGCATCCCAATAAAGCATTTTGGCAAGAGAGCAGCGAACAGCAGCAACAAATTGTTCATATTTCATAATTTTGGAATTATTCAAAATAAATAAATTATGTCCAACATCATTTCAACTCTGGCTCCGGCACGTGTTCTTGTAGAAATTGCATAGAGGAGGCTGTCATTTTTGCTGCTTAATGCGATACATATTGTTTTCTGTGTTAAAATTGCCATGCTTTGATGGGTGACCAAGTTCATAGCAGGACCGGCGGAAGGGGAGGGCGAACCGTCCCATCGCCCAGAGCGGCAAAATTTGAAGAGAAGAAAAAAATAAGCCTATTGAAAACTGTGATCGAGCGAGATATTCTTTTGCGCTGAATAGTATTGAAATAGCATAAGAAGTCTCATTATTTATTTTATATTTTGATGTTTTAGTTAGGAATATATTGATTTTCAATTTTCCGTTGCTGCGTAATGACCGGGGGGGGGGGGGTCGAAATAGAGCGGCATCTGCCGCCACCTCCCAGGGAGGCAAAATTACTAGCGCTAACACTAAATTACTAACAAATGAAAAAGCCGCGCAGCTTATCGTCTAGTGGCAGTATATGTACTTGTTATTGTTGTGGAAGCCGGCATCCTTTGTAAATGTACAACAAAGGCAACCGACTGTCGCCGATCTCAGAGAGGAAATAATAATACTGCTTGAGGAGGAGTGTTATGGTGCAATTGTAGCGGTTTAACACGTTGGCATGTTATTATCTGCCGTTGCAGTTCCATACCAGTGTATACGGGTTTTGGGAGTGAAAAGTTAGAACGCCACCAGTGCATTAATGCAATGAAAAATAATATATATATTTTTTTATTTTGTTTGAAATCACTCAAATAAGGAATCGTATGAAGAAGTCTTCTTTGCAGCATTTTTGGTAATTTTACTTATGTGTTAGTTCATATTTTGCGAATTTTTAGTCCATATGTATGTAGCTACATACATAGTCACTTGTTAGTACATATTAATCCTAGTCCTGGTATAATGCATGACGTTTGAAACTCAACGTTAGATAGACCTGAATTCTCTAATTTTATTGTTGTACGTAACAGCTGTGCATCGGCGCACCGCAGCGATTTTTCTATCTTCTCCATTAGCAACACTGCTTCTTTAGTTCTGTCGCGCATTGCACGGCAGAATTATCTGCGCTGGACTCTAAATACCAGGTTGATGCACATCTCTACTTCCTCGAAGTTGTTTGTTACCTCGTGCCCTATTAACTTGATGTAACTAACACCTTTACTCAGCAATACTTGGAGCTTCTATCGACTGCTTCCTGGCTGTGATTCTGATAGACAAGAATCGAGAGTAATTACCTTTGTGTTCATAATAAAATATAAAATTGTATAGAATTGATACGATATTAATACTTAGCTTGACAAGAATGTAATTTTGGAAAACTTATGACTAGCTACATTGTCTTGAAAGTTTACGAAACATGTTTTTATTATCGAGAATCTTCACTGGGTGAAAATAACGTTTCAACAGTCACCACCATAGGTGTGCGCAGACCCTCTGATTAAGGGTGGAGGAGCAAAATTCTTGATGAAAGTTCAATCAAGGAAGGAGAAATCTCATTCCATCACACTGTTTCATTGTATTGTTATGTACGGAACAAGGGTGTATATAGAGTGTATCCGGACGCACTGAAAATCATTTCGTTGGAAGTATTCTAACTTCCATGGCACCAATGTTCCTTGTCCCTCCTTTTAATTTACCCTCTCTGTGGTTTAGATACTAATTTACATTTAAATATGATTTTGTACACCAGATTCAAAACTGCATTTTCAACGTATGAGCAATTTATTCTGCAGCCAAAATAAAGGCAACGCAACGCAATGAATAAAGTAAGTGCGAGTGTTAATAACAAGAAATTTGCTTGAAAATAAAGTAGGATAGCCCAATTACATGCGATATAATACACCCTCTAACCCCCCCGAGTTGCTTGAAACTTTCGTCGGCTTGAAAATACTTCATTTTTCTTTGAGAATATAATATTGTTTCATAACGATGATAAGATTCCTCTATACTAAATTTCTAAGTGAGAGTATTTGGGTAATCAACTGTCCCCCACCCCCCGTGCGCACGCCTATGATAGCCACTCCAATATTTAGGGCAACCAAATGACGAACGAAATTCTGTAAGGTGGCGCCGCCACCGGAAAAGTTTTGCATTGAACAACCTCATTGAACGTGTTCGACTACGGAAGTGATAGAATTGTTCTTTCTCACGTGAGCAGATTTCCTAGGTTGATTCCGTCAACACACCAAATGCGGTTATAGTGAACGTTACATGACTAAGGTCTAAATCACCATCCCTGAGACCTTCTGTAAACAAACGGTCTCACCGATTCGATGTATCACTCCGCGTCAGCTGATCCATGACCCCAATCATCTGCTGTTACACTCATAGTTCGCCGCACCTATTCATTTTATTTAAGAGCCTCTGAATGTGAGAACCCGCTCTCAAAACATCAGACGAATATGCAACTGCATACATTGTTACTCTCCCGGTCATTCTCTCTTTCATAACCCTTAAAACTGCAGACACTGACACACCACTGCACTGGGATACCAACTTAACC